>NW_020884901.1:5640626-5763827 GCF_003945725.1 Corapipo altera | reverse complement strand
GGAGGCCGGGCTCGCTCCGGGGCCGCGGCGCTGCCCGCGCTGCCGCCCCACGTGCGTCCCGCGCCCCCGCGGCGGGGACGGGCACGGCCCCCCGGGCGCTGCTCCGCGCCCGCCGCTTCCCGCGGCCGCTCATTCATCGCCCGCGCGGCGGGGAAACAGCGCTCCGGAACCCGGCCCCGGCCGAACCTGCGGCCAGGGGAAGGGCCCGTTAGAAAAAATACCCGCGAGCTGCCGCTTTCGAGGCTTTTTTGTTTCTAACCCTCCTTCCGAGCGTCCTCTTTGCTCTTTGGAAGGTGGCGTGTGCCCAGACACGCTGTTTCTATTGATATCTCAGTCCTCTCTAAATTATTTCACATTCCCTCGAATGTGTTGCTCGTAGTAAACGCGGCTTACAACGCTTTAATTAAATTGCTGCTCCTGTGTCACGGTTGACTTTTAAATTAAGTTGGCTTGTAAAACTGTGGAGGGGGATGTGAGCTGTGGTTTTCTGGGGGTGAACTCACTTTAGGGCCGTTTTGTCAAACTTTCCTGCATTTCATCAGCTGCCAGTGCACTCTGTGAGGCTGAAGCTTTGAGGCCTTATGAGACTTATGACACTTAATAGAAATCCCCGGGTGCTTTTACAGTAGATCACTCGAAAAGGTCTTAAAGAGAAGCCCCAGGTGATTTGTCAGGCTTGAGAATGAAGGGATGTTGACACATTTTCATTTGTTTTTCAGAAAAAGAGCAACAGGAAGCAATTGAACACATTGATGAAGTACAGAATGAAATAGACAGGTAAACACTATCAAATTTTTAAAATGTTTGAGCAGAAATTGAAGTGTAGCTGTCAAAGTAAAAATATTTAGTAAACTAAGTGCTTAGCAGTGCTCTCTCTGTTTGAACTCTGCCAAGACATACATTTGTTCTGACTTGATTAGAGGCTTTAAAGAAACAAAGAAGTGTCCTGGTTTCTTGCTTAATTGTGTAGAATTAAAAAGGTAGAGCTTGAGTTTAAAATTTTAAATTAATTGTGGTAGTTTTGATAACAGCAGTGTATTTTCTGTTGGGTTTTCGAGATCGTGTGTGTGTTACCTGGCAAAAGTATTTCCCTGTTTGGAAGCAGAACCAAGAACTTGGTTGAAAAGTCGGCTTTTATAATATATTTTTATTATAATATCGGTATGCTTGTAGAATAACACATAGAAAATGTCTCTGAAATGTTAGTTTTATATGTCAGAGCTGTCTGGGCTGTGGGTCTTTGCCTGGATCTTCTCTCCCTGCCCACTGTCCTACAGGGACTGCAGGTGACTGTTGGGGCTCTGACCCTGTGAAGCTGTTGCAGTGTCAGGGCTTTCCCTTTTTACAACAACAATCAAATGTTATGTCTTCAGGTTTTACTTGCATGGGGTGTAAAATTGCTGTGGCTTCCTTGCCTGCCCAGAAGTTAGAGCAGGTGATGGTGTTGTGTGTTCTCCATCTGCAGGTCTTTTGCAAACAAAATGTGTAAGGGGTAAAACACTACTTTGCTTTGCATAAATAGAGGTCCTTTCTGGCAAAGCATTGTGTGTTGGGAAGGTTCCATTAAGACCAGTGAGATTCTTCTGGCAGGGTGTTCAACAGTTGTTACAGCTCTGGGCCTCGGGTTTTTTGGGATACTTCATTAGTTAAAGATGCCAGACTCATCAAACCCATTCAGCTCTTAGTTAACTACTTATGGTGTGTCCTTAACTCCCAGTTCTCTGCCTGTGGTTAACATGGCTCCTTCTGTTACAGACTGAATGAACAAGCCAGTGAGGAAATCTTGAAAGTAGAACAGAAATACAACAAACTCCGCCAACCATTCTTCCAGAAGAGGTCAGAGTTGATCGCCAAAATCCCGAATTTCTGGGTAACAACATTTGTCAACCACCCACAAGGTATATTCTTAATAGCCCTCCTTATTTCCCTGTAAGTTCAATATTGGCTTGCTTGTTACATGGGTGTCTTGCAGCTCTGAGGGTCTCGTACAGTTGTCACTGGTCATACCAAAAACTTCCTTTCTGTCCTAGGTTGCATTTTATAAGATTTTTATTTCTAGCACTTGTTGACAAAAGAACATCTTGTTTACTAACATACTTCAATCTTAAAATGCCTGCATTTTAAATGGCGACTTTCCCACTTTATTCAGTGTATTGGGCCCTTAAAGTGAAAAGAAAAAATAGGATTTTAGTTTATTTGGGTGTTTTGAATTGGAAGTGAGCTCCTTGGGACTCTTCACAATAAACTTTCTGCAAAACAAGTTTGTAGACTGCTTAGAGTGGGCAAACAACAGGCATAAAAATCTGTGTCAGAGAAGGGTACATGGATGTACATGGTGTTTGCTGCTCTTTTAACACTAAACTGCAACAAGCAAATATATAATGTTTTCACCTCAGCAAATGCAAATAGTCTCTTGGCTGCTAACTGGAATTAAAGGAGCTGGTTTGGACAGATGTGTTGCTTTTAAGATTGATCTTACTGTCAGCTTCCTGTATTTTGCCTGCATGATGTACATTCCATGGCTTTGTTAATGTGGGAATTCCTTGTTCTGTCTCAGTATCTGCACTGCTGGGAGAAGAAGATGAGGAAGCACTGCATTACTTGACCAGAGTTGAGGTGACAGAATTTGAAGACATCAAATCAGGTTACAGAATAGATTTTGTAAGTACTTTAAGTGATTCCTTCACTTGTGATTTTACTGGGGTTTTTTGATGTAATTGCATGTTGGGCTCTAGTTTGTAACTTAATCTCTTAAGTTACTCATTTAGTGCCAGCTTTGACCTGGTCTGTGTGTTGCCATTCTGTGAGTTCTGACTCCTTGCTTTCCACTCTGCAGTATTTTGATGAGAATCCCTACTTTGAAAATAAAGTTCTCTCCAAAGAGTTTCACCTCAATGAAAGTGGAGACCCTTCTTCAAAATCAACTGAGATCAAATGGAAATCTGGGAAGGTATGTAGAGCATCTGGGAGAGCTGATTGCTGCTGTGTGATGCCATCACTTAAATTACCTTCCTTTTGCTTTTTTCCTTTGCATTGAAGCTGCTCTTTCTTCCCCTCTCACTCCCCTAGGCAGTTTTCTACACACATAGCTCTTGGCTATCTTGCAGGGTTTGGAATATCCCATTTCCATGGAGATCCATAGTGGATTCTCTTGCTCAGTTGAGCACCACCATTAAAACAGTGAAAGCACAAGTGTGACCAGGTGGAGACATTACCAAGTGCAGTAGTTTGTCTCTTCCTTGGTCAGCATCTAGACTGCTGTTGTTTTCTTAAAATAACAATTAAATAAGGAATTCTGAGGACAGATGTTTGGGGATCAGATAATGGGGCGTGATTTGATTTTATTTTTATTTCCTCAACTTCATTTCCAGACACCACATCTTTGTAGAAGTTGCAGCCACACAATAATGTGGATATACCTGTAATCCAGGCAGCATTCAAACATAATTTATTTGCTGCAGTTCATTTCTGTAAAAGTTGGAAGCACTTTCATGTTACCCTGAAGATTTTGAACTGACTATTTAAAAGTAGAACTGAGGGTCGCAGTTAAGTTGCTATTGCTTTGTCACCCTCAGACCAAGGAGAAAACTTAATCTTTTTTCATTGAGAACTAGAACTTTTCTATAAGAACTTAGAGTCCTGTACAAACTAGTCGAGTGATCCTTACAACACACCACAAAGTCAGTGTGAATTCTGGTATTGTTCTTCATTAAACAGTTCAAACCTACAAATGTGATTCTATCAAGAAAACAAATACTAAAAGTTTGGAGTTACTGTATGATCACAATTTTTATTTATTTTTTTTTAAATAGTGGATAGTAATTTTCAGACTTGGCAAAAAGATTGTTGCAAACTTACACTTAGAGAACTCACCTATGTTCTTGTGACCGTGTGTTTGAGTGGTTTGTGTGGGTTTTTTTTTTCTCCACTTACTACAAAGAATGGCCTGAAGACTTCAAAGCAGGAAACCTTAGGCTAAGAAGGCCCAGACAGGTCTTTATCTCAAGTTAAATACAGAACTTAGAGGTGTGGAGCCTGTTTCTTAAATTGGGTGCATTTAGTAGTGGTAGCATCCAGTTGCTACTCTGAGTAGCATTTAGCTGTTGTGAGACCTTTTAAATTCAGTGTATCATTAAATACTTGTTGTACTTTTGCTTCTTTGGGGTAGGGAAACATCAATCAGATGAGAGATTCTGTGAATTTTCAGTGTTTCTGTGGAAGTCATTGAAAGAAACAGGCAGGTTTACTGTTCTCTCATGTTCATGAGAAATGCACTATTTTCTGGGAGTTGTTTGGGTTCTAAATGTTTCTTAAAGACTTATCCTGAATGAGGAGGAGAAGGTGACTTATTGCGTGTGTTTAGACAAGTTCAGGCTTCTAAAAATGAAAAAACAAGACAACTTCAGTCAACTTCTTAACTTGCTTTTCAGGACCTGACAAAACGTTCAAGCCAGACACAGAACAAAGCCAGTAGGAAGAGGCAGCATGAAGAGCCAGAAAGCTTCTTCACCTGGTTCACTGACCACTCTGATGCAGGGGCTGACGAACTAGGGGAAGTCATCAAGGATGACATCTGGCCAAATCCATTACAGTACTACTTGGTAGGTCCAGCCCTGAGCAGGGAAATGGGGCCCACAGCAGCTCTGGGAGAGCAAGAGGGAGTTTGATCACTGTAGCTGATGTTGCAAATGTGTCTTTAAGGTTCCTGACATGGACGATGAAGAAGGGGAGGGAGAGGAGGATGACGATGATGATGAAGAGGAGGAAGGATTAGAGGATATTGATGAAGAAGGAGATGAAGATGAGGGGGAGGAAGATGAAGATGATGATGAGGGAGAGGAAGGAGAGGTGAGTAATCTTGCCCTTCGTGCCATCCATCTCTGGTGTAGGAGGGATCTTGTAAGAATACCAGGCTGTTGTTAGCAAGGTGAAATAGCTCTTTTCTGTGCTTCAGGGTGTTTGGAGGGGAGAAACAGAACTGCCACTGCTTGTGGAGTGGTTTCAGTGTAGTAATAAGTATGTTTGTGTATATGAGAAACACTGTGTAAATATGCAGTTATAGTAAATTTCTAAGGGAGGTGCTCCAGAAGAACGAGGATGTAACAAAATTCTTAATTAATCAGTGAATGTTCTAGCAATATTTTACACGTAAATAGCTTTTGTTGATGCATCTAATCATCCTCCCACTTGTTGGTTTATTTCTGCTTGTGGCCAGCTTAGCTGAGACTCTCTGTTGGGTTCAGGAATTAAAAAATTCCTTAAGTAGCAAGTGGAATTCCAGGACCAGCATCCAGGGTGTTGGGAACTTAAAACATTTTTGTTTCTCATAACTGGGTGTGGGGTGTCCAAGCAGCAAAAACTGCTTGTGCTGAGAGGAGATCTGCTCTGGGCTTTATTTTGTAACCTTGAATTTGGCATGTGAATGTTGAAGCATTTCACAGTTTAAAATGAGGGGAAAAAAGATGACTCCTTCACTTTCCAAATGTGAAACTCATCTCAATGCTTGTAGTGATTCTAAGTCACGTTTTTTCTCAAACCTCTGTGTTTTCATTGGGACATCCAGGTATTGAGGGACTTCTGGGCACTCAGGGCAAGTGTTCCCACTCCTTAGTGAAGAGGGGAATGAGATGATCCTACAGCACACACTGAGTAACTCTGTAGCCTGTAGGGTGGTACAACTCTGACTGCTCACTACATTTGCTACCTGAAGTTTAGTGATTTAGATTGTTTTAATTGTTGCTTATCTTTCAACAGGAGGATGAAGGAGAAGATGACTAATTGAACACTGATGGATTCCAAACCCCCTTTTTACCTTTTTAATTTTTCTCCAGTCCCTGGGAGCAAGTTGCTGTCTTTTATTTCTTGTGCTCAGTCGCCTTGTTCTCTTGAGGTCTCTTTTTATCTCCTCTACACCATGGTTCACGATTTATTTTGGGGGAAATACCTTGAGCAGAACACAGTGGAAAAGAATCTACCAGTTTCTGTTTCAAGTTCATTTTTATCCCTTTCTGTCTCAAAACAAAAAACTGTTTATGGAATCAACACACCATGTTCTGTGGGAAAAAAGAAAACCTTCTGCTCCCTTCACTCTGCTGGAAGCTGAAGAGTGCTAGGCCCCTGTGTAGTAGTGCATAGAATCTAGCTTTTTTCCTTCTTTCTCTGTATATTGGGCTCAGAGATTACACTGTGTCTCTATGTGAATATGGACAGTTAGCATTTACCAACATGTATCTGTCTACTTTCTCTTGTTTAAAAAAAAGAAAAAACCTAAAAAAAAAATAAAAATAAAAATAAAAATGGGGTTATAGAAGGTCAGCCGGGGTGGGTTTCAGATGTTTGGGTGGGTTAAGTGGGCATTTTGACAACATGGCTTCTTCTCCTTTGGCATGTTTAATTGTGATGTTTAACAAACATCCTTGCAGTTTAAGATGACACTTTTAAAATAAAATCTTCTCCTAATGATGACTTTGAGCCCTGCCACTTGATGGAGAATCAGCAGAACCTGTAGGATCTTATTTGGAATTGACATTCTCTATTGTAATTTTGTTCTTGTTTATTTTTAAATTCTTTTTTTTTTTTTTTTTTTTTTTTGTTTCACTGGAAAGGAAAGAAAGATGCTCAGTTTTAAACGTTAAAGTGTACAAGTTGCTTTGTTACAATAAAACTAAATGTGTACACAAAGGGGCTGGTTGGTCTTCACTTAAAGAAACCGGTTTTAATAACCCTGTTTAGAACTTGCTTGTAGTTTCTAGGCATTTTTGGAGGCATTTGGGCATTATTTCTGTAGTGCAATGCAGCCTTGTGGTTGTGTGGACTGATAATCAGTTAAATTAGTTTCTACTATTTCGGAACCTGGAAAGTGTTTCCTTTGGTAGTTCCTACTGCACACTGACTCTTGTAGGACCATGTGTGAAGACACAGGTTTTTATTCCTGATTTACTAAAAGAAAAAAAATAACTTCTCAGAATTCTTGAGCAGTAACTTGCAGTGTTCTATCTCCAGTACATCAGTTTGCACGAAAATACCATGCAAGCTTAGAACAAAGAGACCAAGGGGTCTTAAAATAACATTTGGGTGGTTTTTTAAGTCTTTTCAGTTGAAAATAAATCTTAAATGCAAGCTAATTTGGGCTATTTCAAAGAGCAAGATTGTCGGTGAAGCTCATGAAGAAAAAGTTGCTACTTCCCTGCTTTCTTTCCTTGGTAGCAGAATGTACATGTGCTTTAGATACACTCTCATTTTAGGAGACTGCATTTGAGAAGCCTGTAACAATTTCACATAGAGGTTGTTGGTACTGGTATTCCACAAAGTGTAATGGAAGTTGTTTTAACGTGCTGTGCTTTTAAAATATTTAAAAAAAAAAAAATGTTGTATCAGCTAATCTGAAATTCAAACAGCTCTTTGGATGTGTAGAAAAGACTTGTCTTCTGGGAAGACTTGCTGTTATATGCTCTGATCCCTTTTCCTCACAGAATTTGCTGCAGCCAAATTCAGCCTGGTTTTGATGCTTAAAAATACACTTGGCAGGACACGATCGATCCCTGGTGGAGACGTGCACAAATAATGTGTGAGGGAAAACATTCTGTGAGTGTGTGGTCCAGCTTGGATTCCATCCAGTTGTCAGAGACAATGCAACGTCCAGTCTCATGTGATCGATGCAGAAATAAGACAACCATGTACTTTATTCCATCTCAACAAAAGCTTCTGCCCTGATCCTGCTTGCAGAGCTAAGTACAGTGTTGACCAGTAATGGTTTCTTACCACTAGAGAGAGAGAAGGAACAAAACCTATGAAGTCCTATAAATTTTAGATCTTTTCCATTTAATTCCTTTTTGTTGTAACATTGAAACTTGCTTCCTACTGTGGTAAAGGGTCGATGTGCTGTTACTTGCCATGATGCCTCATTACTTAGTTTTTATGTAGTTTCTCAAGGAAAACAATCTTTTGCTAGTCTTGAATGCTTTAGGAAAAACATTGTGCTGTTGTTGTTCCACTAGCAGAAAACCTTTAAAAACTGTTCTGAAAGTAATCAAGGCTTCAGGCTCTGTAAAGTCAAGTACCAGGAAAAAGGAATGAGAAGTCTGGATAATTAAATGCTACTTACAAAAATTTTCTTGCACGTTCTTTAGGATTTTACAGGGTGCCAAAATACTCTTGCTACTGTACTGATAATACTGAATTTCCTGTGAAACTTAAGGGTTTACTCCTGGCAATGGCTCAAGAGTAAACTAAGATGGTAAAAGAATAAACCATATTAGTTAAGCATTATCTTAATTACTTTTTTTTAGCAATGGAAATGAGTAGGGATTAACAGATTTCTCTGCAATGCTGAAGAAATACTACAGCTGGCCATCATTTGCTCTGAGCATTCATGTCTAATTTGGCTGAATATATGTAATGGGTGTCCTTTTCTTGATTTATTTTATATGCATGTAAAGAGCTTTTAAAAGTAGACATCCACCTTGGATGAAAATAATGGGAGATTCATTTTTATTAAATATCTGTCTATCATTAATTCCCCCCACTTGAGCTCCTCACATCCAGTTCTGCCAAGTGAAATTTGTCATAGGTGGACACTGACTTCAGGCTTTGTGGTCTGAATTTCCAGGGTTAGAACATAAGAGTTGGCAGCAATTTAATAACAGTGAAGCTACTGTGCTGGGGCTTTATGACTTAACTGGCTCAAAGGTTATTTTTAAGGTTGAAGTTTTAATTGCTATAAAATGGAATCTTTTGTCTGTAATTTCTAGTGCCAAAGGAAACAAATACATCTCTGTGTGTGTAAATATAGTTAGAAAGGTTTGAGTTTGATCGGATGATCTGTGTACTTATTCATACTTGTCAACATAGTTTTCTGTCCCTGTAAACAGGCATTATCTGAATCACTTTCTCAGTCATTTATGACATTTGAATCTGTAAGCTCTTTGTAGCACACTAAACCAGGTGCATAGGTATAGTACTTTGTTTATTGGATACTGTTCCTGAAGTTTGAAGCCATGCTTTTTTTTTTTTTTAAGAGACTGAAATCAGTGAAATAATTTCTCTGCTGTACCTTCAAGCTCTCCTTCTGTTTGAAGGAATTAAAGTACATTTAACTGTTACTTGAAGTTACCATTTCTAAGAGTCTTTTTCAAAAGAATCAGTTATTAGTCCCGTACTCAGCATCATCTTCCACGGGTGAGGTGGACAGTGGCCATGAGGTGGTTCTCCTTCGGGGAGGAGAGAGGGGAGGTCACAAGTGCCTCTAGTACCAGCCACTTGCTCTGGGGAACAGACTTATGCTTAATCTCTTGTCCTCCCTCTCCTGGATTAAAAATGGAAACTTCTAAGGCATTTTTCCTTGATCATCACCTTCTCCCAGTGACTGTGCTCCAGTGCAGTGCTCTGTCTCGGGTTTAGTGGAGAACAGGGGCTGCCGGTTCAGTGTTGGGGCACCCCTTAACCACCAGCCTTGCTCTGAGAGCTCCCACAGAAGCTGCACAGCTCCATCCCGGGATGGAAACCGCGACCCCCCTTCCCCCGGGCCGGTCCCACGCTGCCCTTTCCCAGCTCCCCAGCACAACCTGCCCCGGGAGCATCCCCAGCACCAGGGGCTGGTGCCCTGAGGGGTCCTGGAAGGGCTGGATAGGCACAAATCCCAGCTGTGACTCATCTTCCCGTGGCACAGGGGTTGCAGAGTGGGCAGGAACTGCTGATCCCACGCCCTGGCGATGGGCTGGGATAAGGGGGAACTAGGGACATGGCCCACTGGCCTCCGGGGTCACCCTGGAGAGAGCCAGCCCTGTCCCTCGGGGCTGGGGAGCTCATTCAGCCAGAGGGTCCTCGGAGCTCCAGCTCCCTGAACTGCCCCCCTGCCCTCACTCTGCCTCCCTGGAGGGTCTGAGACCAGGAGGAAAGAGGGGGAAGCCCCTGTGTGAACCCCGAGTGGGCAAAGGGCCCCTGCAGCCACTGCCCCCCAGACCTCTCCAGTGATCCGACTGTTGGGACAGACTGGCTCTTTGAAGGTGTGGAAGTGTCCCTGCTCCTCTGAAACCCCATCTACACGTACTAGTCTGACTTCCACTATTTCCACTGAATGAACAGTCTAATTAAAATAATTCCTTAAACACTGACCAGAGCCTGGACCGTGTTACAAATAGTAACAGGTTGCAGAAGGCTTTATATTAAACAAATGCACTTGCTTTATTAACAACAGGAGCATATTCAAAGGTTTAATAGAAGTTAAGGCTTTATTAATTCAACTCAGTTAATCTGGACCTGAATTTTACATTAAATTTTTATTTTCGTGTGATTTCCTTTTATTAATTATTCAGTTGTAAATCTCTCACAAAATGCTTAGGCTAGAAAAACTGTTGTAATTAAGTAAAAGGAAAACATTTCTGTTTATTAGTACATTTCTAAATTTGTACGTGGGAACACTGTCACCTCCAGATGCCTTCTGACTCACAGCTGTGCACAATCCAGGACTGAAGAGCATATTAGTGTGGTAATAACATTATGTAATACTGCTGAGGAGGGTCTTTAACACCTGAAAGTAGTATCTTCTTAATTTGTTTTAAGCACCGAGTCGGTTCTGTGTGATGGGATGGCAGTACAGCAGCATCAGTAGTTTTTCACTCACGAGAGCTGGGAGATTGCTGCCTACCCAACGCATTTAGGTTATTTATTCACTCAAATATTCGGCTGAACCCCCAAATCCTGCACTTAGAGGGGCAGTTCTGCAGGGAAAAAGTTCCCCACAGCCCAGCACCGCGGCAGGGATCTCCCCAGGGACGGGATCCAGGGATCCTGTCCCGAGGGGAGCCGCAGTTTGCTCGTTCCCATGCGAACAAACGCCGGTCGCGAGTCAGTTTGGAGAACTAAAACTGGAAACCACCCGCTGGCCGCAGCACAAAGAGGGGCACCCGCAGGGGTTTCTCCCAGAGGGGCCGAGCGGGGGATGTGTCCCTGCGCATCCCCGTCGCCTCCCTTTGGCACGGACCCAAGGTCTCGGTGCCACCGCGGTCGCTGACCCCTCCAGCCCCTCTCCAGCCCCTCCTTCCCCTCGGGGCGGTGTCCGGTACCTCATTCCCCGCAGCGTCCTCGCTCCTTCCCGCCGCCACACGGGCCCTCGGCCGCGCGTTTCCCCTGAGGGCGGGCGGAGGCGGCGGCACCACCTCAGCCGGGGGCGGGAGCGGCGGCTGCCCCGGGGCCGTGTGGGCAAGGGCGGGTCCCGCTCCCGGGCTCCCGTTCCCGCTCCCCAGGGCCGCCCGCCGGCGGCTCCCCCGGGCCCGCCCCGCGAGAGGGCGCTGGCGGCGGCCCCGGGACCGCCGAGTTTGAAAAGTGCCGGTCCGGGCGGTCCGGGAGGAGCAATGGCGGCAATGGCGACCCCGCAGGTGAGCGCTGAGGGCTCGGGGGCGGTGGCGGGGCGAACCCCGCCTCGGGAGTGGGGGGTTCTCCGCGACCTTCGGGGTGCCTGTGCCCTTCAGGGGTCCTTCTATCCATCCCCCCTGCCGGGGAAGCGCCGCGCCCCGCTCCGCCCTTTGGGGGTCCCTCCATCCATCCCCCCGCCGGGGAAGCACCGCGCCCCGCTCCGTGCGGACCCTCCTCAGAGGGGGCTGCACCGAGGGGCTTCCCGCCCCGGGGAGATGGGAGAGGGTGTGGGAAGCAGCGTCCCTCTTCGCCTCAAGGAAATGGTGTTCGGGCCAAGTCGGTGCCCGCTGAGGGGAATTCGGCGTCGGGGAGGTGTGGGAGGGCGAGGCAGCAGCTGGGGCTGGCGCGGGGCCGGGAGGGCAGCCGGGCTCCGTGCTGGGAAAACAATCGTGTCTGGAACGAGCTCCCCGGAGAGGGGGAGATGCCCTGCTCTCCGCCCTTGGAGGAGAAAGCTTCAAGCCTAATCTGGGAAGGAAGGGACGGAGACACAGACACAAAGAGCGCTGGCTGCCGCCCCACCGGGTGCTCCCCATCCCGGTGCCTCCTGCGCTCGCTGCTTCCCAGCCTCGCCCTTGGAGTTGGGGGGGCTCCGGGCAGGACCACAAGTGCCTTTCTCCAGAGTTAGGGGTGGCTTTTTCTCGTAAGCAGGGAATCTGACTGGAGGCTGCTGGATGCAGGGCTCATCCCTACGGCACAAAGTTGCCGGGAAAGATGGGATTTGAGATGTGCTGGAAACGTGTGTGGACTGCAGGGAGGATGGCATGCTATCTTATTAAATCAAATTATAAATCAGTTTCTGTGATAGTGGTGAGAGTGTAAGGGCCTGGTCTGCTCTGGGCTTTGTGCAGGTGAAACTTGTTTCCAAGCTTCACCATGGGTATAATGGATGGGATGGGATGGGAAGGGATCTTACTGGCTGCAGTCCAGAGGATTATGTGTAACTCTGATAATGATGAAATTTTTGCTATGAGGAAGTAGACTGGACACTTGGGTAAGACACGAGCCTGGCGGAAGCCCTGGGTGAGCTCTGGCAGCCTTCACTGCAAGCACCAAAAGGGAGCTAATTTCAGCTTGTTTGGGTATTTCTCTACAAGCTGTAAATATGTTTCAGGATTGTGTTGGAGTTTGACCCCACCAAAATTCATGAGCCAGAATGCAAAAGCAAATGCAAATTTACCTTTTCCATCCTCTTCAATAATGGAATATTTAATCTTCCTGGTGCAAACAATGTCGGTGTTATGGCACTTCCTCATGCACAGAGGGGAAGAAGGATCCAGTAAAACATATCATGCTTACAATCTCTATATATTTAGAAAGTCAACATGGTGCATTAACTGATGTTCAGATTAGCTTTTGGCAGAGAGTGATGTGGAAGAAAAATTAAGAACTGCCCAACTATACCTGTTCTCTGAATCAATACCCAGGTCTCCATATTGAGCACCTTTGCTCTGAGTGGATCCAGGGGGAGATTTGCTTACACCCATTTGCATAGTTTGGATAGAAGATAAGTCTCTGTGCTTTTATTAATTATTTAAATGAGAATTGCAACCAACAAACTCCTTTTAGTCACTTGCAACAGAGTGGATAAAGACCTTTTTGATTTTCCAACTTAGAGCTGGTAAAGGTTGCCTGTGACTCAGGAACTCCATGATTCAAGTTATTCCTCACAAAACTTTGGATGTTTTTCAAAGCTCTGGCTTAGTTCCTGGCTTTACTAATTGGGCGAGAACTTCCTGGAATCAGGATGTTAATCTGAACCTTTTTGTTTTGTTACCAATCTGAACAACTCCTATTTTGGCTATTGTGGCCCAAACTTGGGTTTAGGCCAACTTTTAAAATAGTTTTTTTCCCTTTTTCTTATTAGACTGAAATTGTAGCAAAAACTGATTGAGGGTGTTTGATTGGGTCTTTGATTAAAGGATTGTTTCTGGCCTAGGTTTTGGATGCACAGCACACTCTCAAAAGTGCAGTATTGTACAGGAGTAACACAAACCCAATGTGGTTTGTTGTTGGAAATGTGGTCAGCCTGTTACAGGGTGTGAAAGCAAGTCGGGATTCCTGAGTACTGTCTTTAGTCACTGATGTGCTGTGTGACATTAACTCAGTTACTGTAGTGGGGCTTGACCATTTCTTTTGGATTTGAGCAATGAATATGAGCCATTAATGTGAAGTTATTAATGTTTTCATTGCTTTGAATGCCTTAAAACCTCTCTTCCTGTTGAAAGGAGAAACACAAGCTCTTGCTTGGATCTCTTCTGGTGTTAAGTGGCATCCTCAGGGGTGCTTTGCAGCTCCTGTCTGAGTCCAGTGTTTTTTTTGGGCAGTGAGATAAAACCTCTGCTCTGCCCAAACCGGGCATGTCCAGAGTCTGTGACAGAGCAGTTCTGTCCAGAGCTGTTCCTGAGCCACATTTCACTAGAACAAGTGCTGTTGGAAATGATGTAAAGCAACATAACAAGTGTGAATGCTACTAATGCAACCTATAACAATAATAATGTTTGAAGTGGCCTTTAGAGGTTAGAGACTGAGACACCACTCTGCTCACCTTTTTAGGTACAGCAGACAGTCCAACTTATTCTTTTGCTTGTTCATTTGTAGAAACTGCTGTAGGGTTTACATTTTTCTTCTTCAAGGCTAATAGCTGGGAGTTAACACATGCTTATGTGATTTCTAAAAGCTCTATCAAATTATCTGAGATTTTTCTTTGAGCGGTCAGCATCAAGGCATAATCAGATAAAAATCTGTATCTGCAACATCGTACTGGTAAAAATTAATGTTGATCAGAACAAGAGCAAATGTTGGCTGGGCTTTGATACTTGAAGAACAAAGTCATGAGTAGACATTAAATAACAAGGAGACAAGTAAGATGAAGGCTTTACTCTGTTATGGTTTAAAACCAAATTAAGGGCGTGTTAAGGTCAAAGTTGTGTTCTGTCCTCTGTAATTGAAATGTAGGTCTTGAAAATCTGATGAAAAGATTTGTCTTCAGAATTTCTGAACGACACAAAGGAGCGGAATCTTATGAGGGTATTGCTGTGCCATAAAAATGGTTGGAGTGTGTTCTCTCTGAAATCCTCTTGCCCAACACTCTTTGGCTGCAGGGCAGCTGCCTCTTGCAGCTGGACAATGGTGTGAACTTAATGGATCCAAGTTTCCAGCAGAAACTGGAGGGTGAGAAGGAGCTGCTTCGCAGGGCAATACAGAAAGAGCTGAAGATCAAAGAGGGAGCAGAAAACCTGCGCAAAGCGACGACGGACAGAAAGAACCTTGTTCATATCGAGCACGTGCTGAAATCTTCCAACCGGAAACTGGAGCAGCTGCACTGGGAGCTGCAGGAGCTCAATGCAAGGATTGTAATAACAGACAAAGAGGAGGGTAAGACAGGTAGGTCTTGGGGCATGACTGACAGGAAAATTGTCCCATAGTGGTTCAATGGTTATAGATATGGAATTGATACAAGAGAAGATGATTAATGGTATTAGATGACAATTGATTGTGTTGTTTGTGCAGATGGATCTGCATCTCCAGATCCTTGTCTCTGGGAAAGAAACCCAGACCCCATGGCAAGGAAGGTTGAAGCTCTGAAAAAGCAGCTGCATGTTGAAATGAAAGTGAAACAAGGAGCTGAGAACATGATCCAAATGTATTCAACATCCAAGGTAAGCAGGAATAATCAGCCACATTGGAACATGGATTCTCGGATCAAAATTCGTATTTGAAGTCTGTACACAAATCTCTCTCTGGTAATTGGTGTGGGAGAAAAATGCATTTGCAAAGCTTGCCTGCTGAATCCTAGCTCTGCGTTTTTGGTCTCAGCATAGTGACAGGACATCATGTTTCTGCACATTAGGGTGGAATAAGAGGCACGTTTAGTCACTGACTTGAGGAAAGAGTTGACAAAGCATTGGAACTGAACACTGATTTGGTGTGATGTTTGGATATCACTGGGTTGTTATAAAGCACAGCAAGTAGCATCTCTTTATGTGAGAAAAGTTTTCAGAAGTTTACTGGGCTCACATTCATCCCACTTTTTGAGTTTGGCGTAATCATATTTAAAAGCCAAAGGATAACTTAAAAAATTTAAAATCCAAGCTTATTAGGAAGGTTAATTCAGTAAGACCAGCAGTGTGAAGGGTTGTGATATTTTTATTTGTTCAAAACCTCTGCTCCCAGAGCACCGTGAGTGCCATTAGCCAGGGAACAACAGGTCTCAGTGACTGCAGGATTTGGTATTAACTGGACATGTCCTTGACCTGTCCTTTCCCTCTGCAAATGGAGGCTGTGATCTCAGTCCTTGACCCTCAGGGGTGCCTGCTTTACATAACCACTCCTGTATTCCATCCCAGGGTCATTTGTGACCCTTCTTGCAAGTGCCACCTCACCTTCATGAGTCAGCACATCGTTGTAACCCGTTTTTAATGATCATGGGTCTCTCTCTGCGTCTGCTTTCCCTTGGCAGGAGCGGAAGCTCCTGGCAACAGCTCAGCAGATGCTTCAGGACAGCAAGACCAAGATCGAGATAATCCGCATGCACATTGTGAAAGTGTCTCAGGCAGCAGGAGGGATGGAAGATGCCGTGGACCCAGCAGGTAAAATGCTGATACAGCCCAGAGCAGATGCACCCAAAGCTGTAAGATCCACAGTGCTCAGTGGATTTTCATCCTTGCCATGTTCTGTCTGGCCAGTGAGGGTGGGGAGCACCATCAGTGCTTTGGAGCTGCGTATCGAGGAGCTGAGGCACCACCTGCACATCGAAGCTGCTGTTGCTGAGGGGGCAAAAAATGTGCTGAAGATCCTCGGGGGGAGTCGGGTCCAGGATCGCAAGTTCCTGGCTGAGGTAAGTGGGTGTTGCTCAGGCCTTCTTGGGTGGTTTCATGCCTCCACATTAGTGATTTAGCATGAATGGAGGTAACCAAGTTGCTAATTTAGGAAGTTCCTGTCTCTCTGTGAGGACAGACTGATTGGGGTCACTTTCCCTTCTAGGGATAGCATTCCTTCCTTTGGTGAAATTTCTCAGGAACATCAAAAGTGACATTGATGGGGTGCTCAAGACCTATGGGAAAATATTTCATCTTGTTCCTTTGTTAGCAAGATGTTGTCTTGTTGTGTTATTTTGAAGCTTACTTGAGTTCACAAAGGATTAATAGTACCTTGACTGGGGCTGCACATTGAGAATTCCTGCCTGTTTCCTGTTCCACTTCCCACTGGTAGGCTCAGGGTCGTTTGCAAGAGTCCTCTCAGAAGATTGACCTGTTGCGCTTGTCCTTGGAACGGCAGCTCAGTGAGCTTTCTCCTGATCACCCAAAGAGAGCACTCATCAAACAGGAACTGGTGAACACCTCGTCCCTGGGAGCCCGGCATGGCAGCATCCAGCCCACCCCAGTCATCAAACCCACAGCCCTCACAGGTACAGGAATCCTGCATGGCCTCTTGCTGTGAGAGGGGAAAAGGGAGTTGTATTTCTTTCTGTTGTTGTAATGCTTCTTGTTCTATGGACATTGGATTTTCTAGGAATTGGACTTATGTCTTCTAGGCCAGGAGAGCTTTCTGATCATGTGGATTTGCAGTCTATTAATGTGGAGTCGATTTGAACTATTAACCAAGAAATAATGAATCTGAGAAATTCTTGGTGAGGACAGGCTGACTAAAATCACTTCATCTTTTACATAACAATGCTCCTTACTCTCCTAAAATTCCTCAGGAACACTGGAAGTGAGACTGATGGGGTGTCAGGATCTGTTGGAAAACGTTCCAGGACGTTCCCGAATGACTAGTTCTTCTCCCATCTGTGGCAGCCCAAGTGATTTGAGGTCCCTTTCCCGGACACGAGTTGGCCTGGGCATCCATGGCCGTGGGGTTGCAGGGAAGTACCTGCGGAGTGAAGAGCCATGCAGTGAGTATGGAGTTCACTGTTGACCTCTGAGGGGCACATGGGAGCAAGGAGGTTTCTCATCGTGGTGCTGGCTTAGCCTGGTATCAGTGTTGTTATAAAACACCTGATTTCTGCAAAGCTAATAGAGAGAATGTATTGCATCACACCTGGTTCCAGAACTGTCCTAGAAATTACATTTGGTTGGGATGTTCACCTTCAGCGTGAGAGGTTTTCTTTGGTAAAAGGTTACAGTCCATGTTTTCTCCTTTGTCCAGATGAGGTCCTTGCTGTGCTCAAAGTGGACAACAAAGTGGTTGGCCAAACAAACTGGGGATCAGTTAATAACCAGGCATGGGACCAGAGCTTTGTCATTGAGCTGGACCGGGTGAGTCTGCCCCAGATTCCTGTGCTGTGTTTGTTTTCCCATTTCTCCTTACCTGATTTGCTTGTTTAGCTGCCCTTCCACTCGATTCAACTCTCTATTGCTGCTGTCCCCATGTCCTTTGATGTGCCACTTATCTCAGCCTTCCCCTGAAGGCAGAGCATCTCTGCCAGACATTCAGCCTGAGCAGCATCTGTTGTCCTTCTCTGCTTATCTGAGAAGTTTTATTTCATCTTATCAGCAAAGTGGCTCTCAGGGATTTCTAAATGGGGAGCCAAGACAGCAACCTCCAAGATGGTCTGTAGCTAAGAAGATCTGAAAACATGAAAAGCAGAGAAGAGGGGGACTAAAGAAATCTTTTATGTGTACTCTTTTTTATAGACTTTTTTTTTCTTTTACAACGGAGCGCGTGTGCCATTTCCAGAGCGTGGGGCAGGATGTAACTCTTGTGCTTTTGTTTGTTTTTCTACCCCATCTCACCAGTCTCGTGAGCTAGAAATTGCAGTTTATTGGAGGGACTGGAGAGAGCTCTGTGCAGTGAAGTTTTTGCGTTTGGATGATTTTCTGGATAACGAACGTCACGGGATGTGCCTCTCGCTCGAGCCCCAGGGGATGCTTTTTGCAGAGGTATAAATGTAAGCTTTGTTTCTTTTTCAGAGAACTCTGTCTGGTTAGGGTGCCTGCCCTGAAAGCAGTTGTTCAACCCAGAGTACAAGGAATGGAAGGAGCAGTAATCCACAAGGGTAGAATGACTCCTGAAATCCCTTTGCACCAACATCCCACATAAGAATAAGGAACAACACAGTATAATAGATGTACACATGCCATAGCCTGGAGTGACTCTTCAGCTGCTCCACTGTAATTATGTGTGTGTGTCCTGTGAAATCCATTGGTTTTTATTTGCTTTCATTATGAATCATCAGTGGCACTTTAATTAAACTTAATGGTCAGGATTGAATCACAGACTGCAGAATCAGAGATCCAAATTCCCTCTGGCTATGCTTATTTTATCATCTTTCTGAGGCTAATAATATCTTAAAGTACCATCAGTGAAGAGATCAGCTAGATAATCCCTTAAAAGCCACTGTACTTTCTCCTTTGTGTTGTGATGGAAGTTCCTGTGGTTGTCTTTCCAAAGTAGGATCTGAACCTCATGTACCAAAATTTGTCTCGTCTCCCTGCCTTCTTGATTTCTTGTGGTTGTTTTGTGGTGGCTGGTTTTGTTATTTTTGATTTTTACTTCTGTGCCATGAACTACTGTGCTTGTTACCCTACAAATGGATGTGTTCTTTATGCATGGCTTTACAAATTGGAGAAATTTTCTTTGGGATAGGAATTAGTCTTAATTCTAGGAGTTTTCTACATTCCCAGTAGCAGAGAATTTTGACAGCTAAACCCACAGTTGAGTTAACAGCTGTTTAGAGACTAAAGCCAGAATAGCACAGTCTGGAGTCTATGGAAGTGACTCTTGACTTACCAAACAGATAGGAATGGAGAACTTGACGAGGGAACAGGCATGTGGGAAAGTTTGGGTTTACAGTTTGAACGAAGAATCCTGACAGATCCCTGTGGTTCTCTGGCAGGTGATGTTCTGCAATCCTGTCATTGAGAGGAAGCCAAAACTGCAGCGACAGAAGCGCATTTTCCCCAAGCAGAAAGGTGAGGGGCTGGACAGCCAAGTGCTCACTGTCTGGGGCACGAGGGTGAGGGCAGGGGTTTCCCATTCAATCTGTGAGACATTAAAATGCCTGCTAATTACTGTGTATGTGGAAGTTTGTTCAGTCAGTAAGTGCAGGCAGCCTGGCTGCAGCACAGTCTGTGGTGTGACATTGTCACAGCATTGCTATTCACAATTAACATTGGCAGGAAGATATAACTGCTGGTTATTTAACAGACTTCTTAGCTCTGGGGCCTCCAGCATAAGAAGGATGTGGGCCTCTTGGAGCAAAGGCCACAAAGGTGCTCAGAGGGCTGGAGCACCTCTGGTCTGGAGGCAGACTGAGACTTAGGGCTGCTCAGCCTGGAGAAGAAAAGGCTTTGGGGAGACCTTAGAGCCCTTCTCAGTGCATAAAAAGGGGCTCCAAGAGAGCTGGAGAGGGGCTTTGGACAAGGGACTGGAGTGACTGGACAAGGGGGAATAGCTTCCCACTGCCAGAGGACAAGGTTAGATGAACTCTTAGGAAGAAATTCTTCCATGTGAGGGTGGGGAGGCCCTGGCACAGGTTGCCCAGAGAAGCTGTGGCTGCCCCATCCCTGGAAGTCTCCAAGGCCAGGTTGGATGGGGCTTGGAGCAACCTGGGCTAGTGGAAGGTGTCCCTGCCCATGGCAGAGGATGTTGGAATTAGATAATTTTTAAGGTCCCTTCCAACTCAAACCATTCCATGATTCTGTTGTAAGATCCGGGACTGAAACTGCACTAATTTAACCAGCAATGCTGTTACTGATGAGCAGATTTTGGAAGGTTTTCTGGAAAATTCTGAATTATGGAAGACTGTCATGAACAGGCTAATGACTGTCTGTCAAGTCTTTAAAGCTGGCATCTCAGATTCATGAGATTTATGGACTGGAATAACTTACATACTTCCTTTTTTCTCTGCAAATTCTTCCTTGAGAGGCTGAATAAGGTAAAACTTTACATACTGAGATTTTGTGGCAGTGGGAATAAATGAGATTTTATATTTATATTCTTCAGAAAGTAGTAAAGATGATGAAACATCCCAATTGTTTAACTCTTTTTAAGACATTTTCAAAAACTTTCTGTTAACCGGCTGCATGATTAAAATGCAGTGTAGAAATACAAGAAAATCTGACTTAAAAGAATATAAACTTTTAACATTATGCAAGTTCATCTTGAGGATTGTTATGATATTATATGGAGTTGAACTTAGGTGAAATATTAGATGTATTTCAACATCATTATTAAACTTTCTTCCCTGAAAAATGCCTATTTTCCCAGGGGTGGGCTACCTTTTTGGATAACTCATGGGTGTTTGGGTGAAAACTATAATTACATGAGACTGTATGTGTTGTCATCTCACTGGTGTTTTGACTCTGACTCCTCCAGGGAAGGAATTTCTCCGAGCTCCTCAGATGAACATGAATGTTGCTGCCTGGGGTCGCCTGATGATGAGTTTCCTCCCTCCCTGCAGCTCCATCAGCACTCTGAGTCCCCCACTCCATGATCCCACTCAGACAGACTTTTCTCCAGTTTCCCCACAAAGTCCTACAGATTCAGTGTCCAAACTGAGTGGGTAAGTCATGTTCTGAGTGTTGCTGGATGACACTGGAATGGGTGTGGGATAGATATTAAAATTCTGTTACATCTTACTAAGGTGGAAGAAGACACTGATGAGAAAAATGTATCTATCTACACAAAAAGATGTAAAATTTCTGTGCTGTAAAGGAAAGAAAATTCCACTCATTAAATGTCTTCACCAGTACAGTAACCTATGTAGGCAAGGTCACCATGTGATTGTTGTGATAAAAATGCACATGTACTCCAACCACTGGCCTAGTGTGGCACTCAGAAGGGACACAGCTGAGCTTTTAAATGTGCTGTAGAAGAAAGTTCACCCAAAATAAATTTTTTAATTGTTGGAGTTAATTTTTAGAGAATCAGTCATTCTCTAAAGAGATTATTCCCACTGACACACAAGACCTAGAAAAGAAAAATACTTGAGTCAACTACTGTGTCAGTACTAAAAATCAAGATTTCCTATACATTCTTGATCATACCTATTTCCTTGATTTTATAGTGCCAGAAAGCCAGTGTTGGAATGTGAGTCTAACCAACTTTTAATTAATTTAGAAGACTTTGTTGATACTTCGTAGACTTTTGGTGTGAATCAGGGAATCCTGTTGTTCAGTGATTTGGACTGAACTAACACAGCAAAAGTGACACAAAGGTGTCTGTGTACAATACTCATCCCTAAGGCAGAATCTCCTTCAATTCTGTCTCACAAATGCAGTGACTTCCCTGTGGCTAAGCTCACCTTTGCTGATGAAGCACCACCCAAACCTCCACGCCTCTTCCTGATGGCCAACTCCAAGGAATCAGCACCATCTCCTGCAGATTCCCCGGTAATCACACGGGCTAATTGGGAAGCTTGTCTTTGTTGGTTGGTGTCCTTTCAAAACCTGGTCCTTCTTATTTGTTTATTACTGCAGAAATTCACTGTACTTTAGGCAACCACCTCCTTGTTAGCTGTCTGATCTCCAGGGATTCAGAATCCAGGGTGCTATTTTGGCATGGAGTCTTCACAAAGAGTTACACTTCTTTCTCTTTCTCTTTCTCTTTTCTTTCCCTTTTTTAAAAAAATTATAATTTGCTTTTCTTAGAGAAACAAAATGGAGGTAGGTCAGCACTGGGAGTCCAGAGCAAGAGTACAGAACAGATGACTACCCAGAGAAAGCAGGAAAGGAGGGCCAGCAGGCTTTTAGGAGCAGATGAAGTTCTTTGTCATTAAAATAATGGGCAAAACCAAGAGCAGCTCTGCTTTTCTGATGGGAAGGAGCAGGAAAATTGTTTTGAGTCGTAAAATGGTTAATGACCTGTGTTCTACCACGTCTTACCCTTTCTCATTTGCCTTGGTGATAGAGGAAACTAGTCTTTGATCATTGTGACTCTTTTGACGTGACAGGCCTTTTTTCTAGGAAGGAAATGTTCTACCCTAGACTTTTAGAAGTGTTTATTTTAAAAGATTTGACCCTATAAAAAATATTTTATGTGGGAATAGCTTTATGTGCCCACAGGCAATCTGTTTTCACGCTGCTTCCCCCTGAGCAGAGGTGATGACCAACTGCAAGAACTTGGCTGTGGTTATGCTGGATCTTGACAGAGGAGAAAATTTGGATGTGGGTGTTCAGGTCAGATTCCAGAGGATGACCCACTGTATTTTTCTTTTTCTTCCTAGTGCCTGAAGAGGCTGCATGTTGAGGAGAAGTCCTGCAGTTCTGCTGTAACAGGATTTCCAATCCCAACATCTCCAAGGTAACTGTGGACAGCACGGGCTGCCTTGGATCATGGGTTAAAGAGTCACTGGGCTGAAATTTTTTAGCATGCAGTCTAAAATTCTGCTTAAGGTGTGCTTTGATTTCTTAGCACCAGATTCTTAGTGCTGAGTGCGGACAATACCATGAAAGCTCTTCATTCCACTCACTGGAGGAGTATGGAGTGTCTGTTGCCTTTTAAAGATGATCCTGGACTAAAGCATTTAGGTTTTTATTTTTTAAAAAAAATTCTTTCCTAGCGGTTCTGTAGCCTGAGTTTCCTTATAGCTGACATTACATTCTAAAGCATCTCTTTATTCATCTACTTTTTTCCAGCAACATGTTATGTCTGTTGTCTCAGTGTGTTTTATTTCCAGTTCCTGTTTGAGAACTTCCTTTCTCCTTATGCCCTTGTCCTGCCAGCACTGTGGACATGTTCATGTCTGATTACCACAGCTGATGCTGAGCCTGCTGAAAGGAGTGTAGGAGAAATTGAATTTTACCACCCCAAGGATGTCGGGGTGGAGGGGAACTAATCCTGTTATAGGAAGTGACAGAGAGAGCAGCCTTGGAGGGTCAGGATTGTTCCTCTTGTTGCCAGTACATATGGAAGTGCTCCCTGCCACTGGGAGCACTTCCCTCACTTTAAAGTTCCTATTTTCAGTGGCAGAACAGCAGCAGCCCTTAGCTGTCAGGATTTCAGCTTAGGTGAGGAGTGGTTGGCACAGCTGTTTGCTTTCCCTTTTGCTAAAGAGAGCTCCTTCCCCTAACACAAACACACACTCCTTTGTTATCTGCTGGTGCATCTCTTGGGGGTTGTCTCAGCAACTCTTCTGTTTGTCTGCAGGAAAAGGACAGTTCAGCTGGAGGATTTTCACTGCATCGCTATGCTGGGCCGTGGCCACTTTGGGAAGGTAGTACAGAAGGACACTGTGGAGCAGGGCAGTGGGGCTGTGGTTGTGAAGATGGGGCTCTGCTTTGGGCTCTGAATAGAGACATTGCAGTATAGGAGAGATTTGTAGCAATGCAGATGCAGAACAAACCCAGCCCAGCCACACAAGCAGCTGAAAACTTGTTAACAGTCAAAGCTCCTGAAGATTTGTGGCTTCAAAGCCTGGAGAAAACTGTCCTGGGAGTGCTAAATCATTTCATAAAGCACACCATTGCCATCCCTTTCATTATTATGAGGATCAGTCGTGGAATAGCTCCATTCCCAAAATCTACGTGCTTGCTTGCTGTGAGAGCTCGTGAAGCACTGGGCCAGCTGTGAGAACATAACTTACACTGACATCCTTCTGCACTGCTGCAGCTCAAGGAGCAGAGCTCTGGTTTTGGAGTTCCTTGAGCTGGGTTTTGAGAATGACTGTCTGGAATGGATGGAAATAGTTTGTGTCAATGGGAGTTGAAGAGATTTGTTTGAAGTACAGCTTTTCTGTTGTTTTTCAGGTACTGCTGGCCCAATACAAGGCAACTGGGAAGCTGTATGCCATCAAAGCCTTGAAGAAAAAAGACATTATCAGGAGAGATGAAATTGATAGGTGAGCTTTGTTTGGGGATGGTACTATTGCCAGAGGCTGAGTTAACACACCTGTAATCAAGTGTTGGTATGATGTGTTCTGGCCATGGTACTGTTAAGGTTAAATGTAACCTTAAGTCTTGGATAACTAAAATCAGGAATAAGGAAACTTATAATGGGGTCTAACTTTTGTGAGAATGACACCTGAAGAACCCTCTAAAAGTCAAGGTTTGCAAGTGTATAAGAGAAATATTTGCGTTGGCCCTCACTTTTTGTTTCTCTAACTTAAGATGTAATGATTTTCTCCTTCATTCTATCTTGCTCAAAACAGTCTTTTCTGCCAGGTTTTAACATTGATGTTTTTGTTCTTTGAATCCCGGCAGCTTGAACTGTGAGAAGAGAATATTTGAAGTGGTCAATTCTTCTGATCACCCCTTCCTTGTGAACATGTTTGCGTGTTTCCAGACACCTCATCATGCCTGTTTTGTGATGGAATACACTCCAGGTGGGGATCTGATGATGCGCATACACGAGGATGTCTTTCCAGAGCACATGGCACAGTGAGTTAGAATTAGTCAACTCTCCAGGCGCTATAAATTTTTAACTCGAATCTCATAATATATTTCCTGATAACTGTTTCTGTCTTTTAGGTTTTATACAGCCTGTGTAGTCTTGGGGCTCCAGTTCTTGCATGAGAAGAAAATTGTTTATAGGTAATGCAGCAGAGACTCAAGTTTGGCAACTTGGAAGTTGGTTTCTCCTGTAGCTGTGTCTGGAGCTCACTGTTTTGCTGGGGTTTCTAATCTTTCTGTCTGTCTTTATATCCTCCACTGCCTGTTGCTATCAGCATGTTCATCGTGCTCACAGTAAAGAAAGTCACCTAGAAGCAGTTCATCTGGCATGTTGCAGGTGATTAATCCTCTGTGACATGTCAATACATTCTGGGGGGCACCTGTTAAGTTACTGCTTTCCTTTTTTCTTGGTAGTCAAGTAATTTGTCATGCTGTTGTGGGAGCCCTTTTCCAGATGACTTAGCCCCACTCAGCTCAAAGCTGCTTTGTGAGCCTTTTGTTTAGAGGAAAATATCAATAAATTAAGGGGAGTCTTCCAAATAATGCATGATTTAAACCAAATGTAGACTTTACTCAGTTTAGTTTTTATTCTGTTTATTAACACTACCTTCTGCCTCTTGCAAAAAACATATGTTGGATGGCATTCCTGAGACTTCAGCCACTGTTTTCTTAATCTCCTTTGCCTGCAGGGACCTGAAACTGGATAATCTCCTTTTAGATGCTGAAGGATTCGTGAAGATTGCAGATTTTGGATTGTGTAAGGAAGGTGAGGGACTGGAGAAGCTGAAATGGAGCCATGAGGATTAGTTTAGGATCTGGGCTGTAGTAAGTGTATGTGTGTAACTTGTATTAATTCCCATTTTAAAAATTAAAAGAAAAACAAAAAAACCCAACAAACCAAACAACAAAAAACCTCACCTATGATGAACTTGGGAAGAGTACTTTGTCCTTTAATCTTCAGGAAACCCGTGAAGGCTTTTAAAATGTGCTTGTTTGTTCAAAGGAGCCAGAATATAGGATACTATAAAATGTGCACATGAGTAAATGAGCAATGGAATCTGCAGGAGGTTTTCTTGGTTTTGCTGTTTATTTGAGCACTGTCTGTATATTTGTTATTTGGAGCTGTTGGGGGCCTCAGGTTTCCCATTTCCTCACTGGCATTTACAAGCCTTGATAAGAACTCTTACCCAGGTAACAACATCAGGTGACAAACTACAGCTCTCAGAGGCAAGGCTGCCTGTGATCCATTCAGTTATGTGTGCTGGATTTTACAAGTGTCCTTTTCCTACAGGAATAGGTTTTGGAGACCGGACAAACACCTTCTGTGGCACCCCTGAATTCCTGGCTCCTGAAGTCCTGACGGACATCTCGTACACACGGGCAGTGGACTGGTGGGGACTGGGTGTGCTCATTTATGAGATGCTTGTTGGTGAGGTAAGACCACATTTCCTTAGGGGATCTCACTAACCAGTCTTGGGGACCAGACCACTTCAGAGAAAATTTGCTAAATGTAGCCAGTTATTTATTATTACTTCAGTTACATTTTTCTCATTCGTTGTACTTGCCAAACGTTAATTAATCCAACAGCTCCCTGCTATTCTCATCCCTATTTAATAGTGAGGAGTGGGTGGTATTTGTATTAAATAATAGAATGTCCCCATTGCAGTCACCATTCCCTGGAGATGATGAGGAGGAAGTCTTTGACAGCATTGTCAATGATGAAGTCCGGTATCCACGATTCCTTTCAGCTGAGGCACTTTCTATAATCCGGAAGGTAATGGGCTTGGTGGGTCTCTGGGAGCCTGAGGAACTGTGAGTGGATCCAGAGGGACTCAATTAGGACTGGATACATCTGTGTGTGTAATCTGGAGCTGCCTACACAGACTAAGGAAACATTTAACATTTACACATATTTTTCCTTTCCATCTCTTTACATAAATGCAGTCCTTCTGTGTAAGGATGACTAAGCAGGCTGCTTACTGTTCCTGCTAAGTCTGACACTGAGAAGTGTTGATTCAAGGGCAGGAGTGTCAGAGCCATTCAGTGGGGATGGCTGGACTCAGGGTTTGAATGTGACCCCATAGTCACAGGTGCACAATTAAGCTGAGATGCTTCACGCAGTTTATAGCAGGTATCTTATTGCTGTTGGCAAGTTGTTTACAAGAAACTAGGTCTGAGCTATTCCTGGCAGATGACCTTGGTGCACCAAGTGAAAATGAGAAGATACTGAGGGATCAGTCCATCCCCTTTCTTTTGTTTTTCTCTCTGGAACATTATTTCTGTCCATCCTTGTTCCTGCTGTTTAATTTTGAACCGATATTTCTGCAGCTGCTTCGGAAATGTCCAGAGCGTAGACTGGGAGCAGGGGAGAAAGATGCAGAAGAGATTAAAATCCAGCCCTTTTTTAAGGTAGGAACTCACTTTATTTCCCTCCTCATCATTTTTTGTATCTGAGCTGAGAGTGATTTACTCTCTGTTGGTATCAAGGCATATTTCCATTAGTGAGATCTTAGTGATAGTTTCTGTTGCACCTCATTGCTCCATTCAGGAATTTGTGTTTTAATTCACAGTTGAAATGACATCCCAAGTGTTTTCTGGGATCTGTAAGCTGCCAGAGCCCCTTTGTTATTTCTGATTGTGCTGCTTCTATGTGCAAATACAGTCAACTTTAGAGACATCAACAAATACTCCTTTTTAAATGAAGCTGCAGCGTCAAAGATGCTGTTAAGTGATGACAGTGATTGCCAGTCAGTCTATTTGATGGCAGCTGCATTTGTCAATCTGGCTTGTTCCCTTCCTTCTCTTACAGGGAATTGACTGGGATGCCTTGCTTGCCAGGAGACTGAAGCCCCCCTTTGTGCCCACGTTGAGAGATCCAACAGACATCAGCAACTTTGATGAAGAGTTCACCTCCCAAAAGCCAATCCTCACTCCCCCCGAGAGGGTTGCTCTTCTCACCCACAAGGAGCAGACTGTCTTCAAGAACTTTGACTTTGTTTCCAGACACCTTTTAGATGTGTGACTCCTGTGCCATACAAAACATGAAGAGATTGTTACCACCTTGAGAGGACTTGGCATGGGCAGTGGAAAAATCAACAGGATCCATAGTACAGGTAGTGCTGCCCTGCAGCAGTTAATGTGCTGTGGGTTTTCCAGCCTCATTTGTTGGAGGGATCCTGGATGTCAGTTATCATTAAGGAATAATTAATGTTTGACTGGATATATCTTCTGCTGTCACTGAATATAGATGGAAGTTTGGAATTTAAGCTGGACTCAAGTCATCTCTTCAGCCCAGGTTACTCTTTGAAAAAAGCCTAAGTAAGTAGTGTGGCTTTTTAAAGTTGTAGAGTAGCAGGGGAATGGCCTCTTCTCACCTATTTTCTAGAGAAGAGATGCAGCATTTCCTCCTGGTAATGATTTTATGCCATTTCCCACTCATAAATATGTGTATGCCAGACAAGGAGTGGATTTTAACATAACCAAGACAATGATGTTTGATAATGATCCAAGTGATTTATCTTAAGGAAAATTAATCTTTCTACTTCTTTAAAGATGCCAAATATTAGCCATTGTTTTTAATGATATAAACCCCCACAGCTTTGCACGTTTTTCCTTTTTTGAAAATAAAGATATCTTTCCTTATATTAAATGTTCAGCTTTTCATCTCCTTTGTGTTCCCTGAATGTTTTAGATTAGGGCTAACCACAGTCTGCTCAACAGGCAGGATTTTATTTTGCTCTGTAAATGTCAATAGTAATATTTTCTTTCTTCCTTCTCACTCAGGTTGTCTGTGTGTACATATTGCATGGTGTCATCAGCTGGCACATACCAAAGACTGCAGTCAGGTTGTCTCTCCCCACAGTTTATCAATGTGCATATCCTGCATCTTTTTTGGGGACAGCTAAGTAATGACTGTTAATACTGAAAAAACACCAAGTCAAAGATGATTTCATTTGCCTGGTAAAATACCTTGTAATTATACTTAATAAGATACATTTGCATCTCTTAAATCCATAATGTTACCTTGTTGGGCAAAAAGGGAAGGTGGAAGCATCACACTGATGCAAACAGGGACAGAGTCATTGCTCTTTCAGTTTTTCTTTACCAGATGTAGACAGGAGGGGGACTAAGGCAGCTGAGCTGATCTGGAGATAAGGACCTAGAGATTTGGCCTTGTTAAACCAGGACTGGTCCAAATGCTTCAGAATTCAACTCAGTAAGAGCTGTGTTTGTGCAAAACACCCTGAACCTGGATTTCCTATTTTCAGAGCCAAGTATAACTGCTGCTGAAAATTCCCTCCTACAAAGGTCCTTTCAACCTCCTGCTCAGACTGGCAGGACACTGGCCCCTTTGGAGCAGGATACACGTTTTCCTTGCTGTTGTTTGAGTGGTAACAGTTGGCTGTTGGCCCCTGTGGTGTGTTTTGTGGCTTTTCTTAAGGTCAAGGCCACTGTGAAGTGGGAAGTAGCACACTGGATTGTTAGCACAGGTGAAACGTAGAACTTGGGTTCAAAGAGAGAGGCATGAAGAATTAAAAAACGCATATTTAATATTTTATTTTATAATTTAGAGTGAAAAAAAAAGGTAAATTATCATCCCAGTGCTTTTTAAAAGTAATTACCAAAGAGAGCAAAACTGTGCTTTGAGCTGTAGTATCTGCTGACAAATTTCGACTTGACTGATACCTTAAGAGCCAGAAAAGGTGATCCAGACTTCAGCAGGCACCACAGTGACACCAACAAACTACAGAATCCATTCTGGATGCTATTACAGTGTCACAAAAACAACCCTTAGTGTTTTTGTATCCCTCATAAGAGCTTCTACCCTGAACAAAGCAGACTGGGAACTGATCACAAACTCTGGACTTGGTCAAAAAAGGAATCTTCTGCTGGTTTTGAACTGCTTTTGGACTGTCATGCTGTCTTAGTGACTACACTGTCCTTTCATGAGTGTTCATTAACTTTAAACCCTGAGTGCATCCTCCTGGCTTGCCAGATGTGTTCCTGAGCTGATGTCAGTTCCTGAGCCAAGGCAATTAAGGCACAAAATAATTGTAACTAACATTTTGTTGTGGTGTTTTTTGGTGTTCGGTTGTTTTGTTTTGTTTTTAACAGAAAAGGGTCAGGACTAAAATTGACACCACAGCCTTCTCTGTTTTTAAAGCTGAAGTTGGCCATCCCAAACTTCCTTTTAATATCCCATGGAAAATTGAAGTATGACCTTTTATTTCAATGGAAAACAAGTACACTTGCTGCTGTCCTGGAAGCTGTCAGCACTCCTCGTCTCATCCACCAGGACCTGGCAGCTTTCCTCTTGCACTGAAATTGTATTCTTTTATTAAAATCTCACTAGTATGTTGAGGTAGTAGTAGTTTTACCAATAACTCAGTAGCCAAGCATAACTTTTCTATCCAGAGAAAAGTGGATGGTATTATTCTTTGCTGACTTGGTTCAAAATAGCCTGTGAATTGGTAACAGCAGCATCAACTTAAAAAGCTGTGAGGAAGCTGCTCAGGGCATCACAAAGTACAGGCTAATTATCTCATAAGCTGAATTGGGTGTCTTACAGCTGTTTCTCATGCACATTAACAGTGTTAAGCCTCAAAGCTTTGTGGAAAGCATTAACTTGAGGCATGTGGATGAAATGAAATTTGCTTTTGACTGTCTAAATATTTACTCAAGTATTTCTGTTTCATGCCCAGTCCTACTGACAAAAGGCACTGTAGTTCTCACAGTCAGAACAAGGCTGAAGAAAGGCCACAGGAATTATATTGAACCTGGCTGGTTTTGTCTGTAATTGCTGCTTTTTCCTAGCAGCAAAAGGAAAGGGAGACCTCAGGGAAGAGAATTCTTCAGGAGGTGTGGGTGCAGTTAAGAAAAGGAAGTAAATTTAGAGAGATACCTTTGCTCAGACCAGAAATCAGCTCTGCTGGCCTTGGCCTTCCCAGAACCAGTGTCTCATCTTTAACAGTGTTATTTGTATATAAAAAATAACCCTGGCTATCCCTGAAATGTACTTTGCAGGACGAGCAGGTTGTGGAGCAGGTTGCACAGTCCATGATGTGTTGAAGTTCAGTGCAAGGAAGCAGCAGCAATTGCACGAGCAAAGCTCTGCCCAGCAACCTGCAGGTGTGTTGGTACTCCTGGGACTAGACAGGCTCACTGTTCCTGTGAAAATAGATTTGCTCCCATGCAGTGAGGTGCCGTGAGCAGAAGAATCTCCAGAGGTTGAGGATTATCCCCTGGTCAAAGGGATTCTCCAGCTCGGAGTGGCGCAGGTAGGAGATGCGGTGGTGGGACATGAACTCCCAGGTTGTGGTGTTGCACGAGATGAGGTACAGGTGGGAAACAAGCAGCAGCAGGACCACAGTGGTGAATATGACTATCAGGAGGAAGGAGAGCAGGAGGAAAATGTTGTACTTCAGCCATTCCCAGGACTGTTGAAAGTAGAGGCCTGACCTTTCGATTCAAAGAGAAATAAATCTGCAGTTAAAGGAGCAGAATAAGTTCCATAAACCTGATGGCACATTTAAGTTTGATTCATAACTAGTGAGCTGCTGATAATCCTTTACTACACAGAGTTAATATACTGTAAAGTCCTGAGAGACTGCACCTGTAGGGATTGGAATCTAAGAAGTTCAGAAATGCTGGTTCCCCTGACAGCTGAGAGACAATCGCCTTGAGTTAACTCCTCTCCTGAACACCTGGAACCCTGATGGAGTTTCCAGCACTTGGATTTGTAAACAAAGATCAGTAACTGAAGCAAAATGAACAATGAAACCTAAATTATCAGATTCTGCTCAAGATTAAGGGCCTTCAGGATGCAAAAGACGGTGAAGATCCAAAACCAATCCAATGTTCTGCACCAACCCTTCCGTGGACCTCAAGGAGCACCACAACTTCCAGCCACCTCCTGCCCTTACCAAGCAATGTGGCCTCCCCACAGCAGAACCACCAGCTGCACAGTCAGGTAGGCTATGAAGAGGGGGTGGTTCCTTTCCCCCACACAGTTCTCAATCCAGGGGCAGTGGTGGTCGTAGCGCCGCACGCAGTGCTGGCACAGCTGGCAGTGCCTGGCTCTCATGGGCTGCTGCAAAACAGAGGCAATCAATCAGAAAAAGAAAAAAACTCACTGGCAGTAGTCACTGCAGTAGTGCTGTCCCACTCCCTGCTTGGTAGAACAGAACATCATGCAAAACTCTTCCTCCACAGCAGTCCTGTCCCTAAAGCACTCCAGGGTGAGACAACAGCACATCAGCATTGCTAAGAACAGCTCTAGGGGGTCTGTGATTCCCCTGGTACAGACCCAAATGGGTGAGGTTCAAACTAAGTGACTCTCACACATTATTTCTATCTACACATCTTTATTATCTACATATTTATAGGAAGTCCAGTGTGCCACGGAGGGAGACAGAGCCCATGAGTCCATTCAGGAAAGCACGAGCAGACTATTGAGGTGAGAAACTAGGACCACTGCTCTTGAATAGAGTGGGCAGGGCTGGGATGTTTTAAGGGATGCACAGAGGAGGGAAGTGTCTGATTCTGTCAGTACAAGACACTTGCACAGGAAAGCAGCTCAAATAGCAGGAACAGAAAAGATGAAAGACCTGACTGAGAAAAGTAGTGATTCCTAAGATTTGTGCCCTGAAGCATAGAAATGCTTTGCCAGCTTTTCCTCCTGCAATAAGCTCACTTCTCCTGGTAGATATTCTTTAGGAATTTATGGAAGCTGGGATAATCCTTAATTTTATTAAACCGATAAGGATCACTCTGAAAACAGGCCTCTCTAGGCTTTAGGCAAATTGTTTTAAGAGCTAATTAAATTGCTCTAATTTCTCCTTCATGCTGTCTTTTACCATCCAGGCCAATGTTCTGTTGTTTTAAGGCCTCCAAACAAGCTCTCAATGATGATCAGTTCACACAGGGCCTTCAACTGCCCTTCTGACTATCAAGGTATGTTCAAAATAACCTTCTTGACACTGGCTGACATGGCAGTAAGAATGTAGAATACAATTTTTCCATGGCAAAAGAAGATCCTTGTTTCTACAAGCCAGCAGGGACTTCCAGCCTTGGAAAACTGGCCTTTGTGCCAGTGTCCATCACTACTCCATGTGTAGCTACACAATCTGCCCAGCCTCCTGTGAGCAGCACTGATGGAACAGAAAAACACCAACAGCAGCAGCTGAACTTTCAGATCACTCATCCCATCCTGTTCCAGCATGTTCTGGATGCCCACCTTCACCAGGCAGTAACCACAGCGTCGCAGCTTCACGTCACCCGTAGCCTGGGGGATCACCAGGCCCTGTCCTTCAGCCTCCCCTGCCTGCAAAAAAGAGACAGAGGAAGGTTTGTGTGGTGCTGTCTTGGCACGACAGAGCTGCCTTACTGCACCACAGTGCTGGTTATCTCTATCATTAGGAAAGTTAAAATAATTCCTTGGAATTCCTAGAGACGCTGCAGTTGTGGCACAGTGAGAGAAGGGGCTCCGGTAACCACACAAAGAATGTTTGCACAGAGGCAGAAATAACTGTGGACAAGACACACTTTGGGACAAAAACAAGATTTCATTTCCAAACACAATAATGATGTCTTTTCAGTATAAGCAGTGCTACTTATTCATCCACAGCCACACTCACATTAATGATGGAGGACCAAGACTGATCATGCTTTTGTCCTGCACAGTCTGGCAGGCAGTGAACCTCAGGCAGACTATCAGTTACTGGAACTTTGCATCTCCGTTTATCTCACTGTAACTTGTTTGTGTGCGTGTCCTCTGAGAGAGCAACAAATCCATAAACAGTTCAATAAACGGCTGCAGAAAGCACTGTCTGCCAAGCCTGCCCTTCAATTTAGGTTTTTGTGCACTCGTACCACTTAAGCAGCAGTTAGAATAAAATAGGTCATGTACACATTCTATAGGGCACTGCAGCCTCTGCTGGAAGAGAGGACTTGGGCTCAAATGGCACAGTCACTTACAAGGTCAGTGTGGTGTGAAAGGCACATTTAAAGTCTGAACCCTTTTGCTGTTGTTACAGAATACGAATGTGAGGCTGTCTGGTCTCATCTCTGATGGTCTGTGTGTGTTTCCTTCACGCCAGCACAACAGAAACTATTTCACGCTGTTCTTATCTTGCAGAGCGGAAAAAGAAGAGAAGCCTATGGACTTTACAGCCTCAACCACTTTGTTCATTTATGAAGGGATTTACCTTTGCTTCCTCTTCAGGCTTAACAAAACCGGGATCCATGAGAGACACTTTTAAGTACAGCAGGACGGAGCACAGAACCAGCAGGACGAAGACGAGCGGCTGCAGCAGCTCCCCGCGCTCCTCTTGCTCGCGCAGATCTGAAAGGTACCCAAAAGAGAGAGAGCAGCAGCTCCTTGTGAAGCGTCCGGGATGCTTCCCTCTGGCCTTAGCAAAGGGATCCCGCACCTACGGGGAGAAACGGGGCGGGGTGAGCGGGGAGAGGCTGAGAAGGGGCTCCCCACACCCTCCCCTGCCCTGGGGGCAGCCCCGGGCCGTGCCGGGGGGCAGGGCCCGCACAGCCCCGCACCGATCCCCGGCCCCCGGTGCCCCCGGGGTGGAGCGGGCCCGGCCCGGCCCCGCCTCACCCGTGCGGTTCAGGAGGAGCCCGAGCGTCAGGGCCGCGCTGAGGGCCGTGTGTGCCGCCCGCACCCAGCGCCCGCCGGGCCCCATGGAGGCACCGCGGCGGCCCCGGGGCTCCGCCGGCCCGGAAGGGACCGGGCGGGGCCGGAGGGGACCCGGGCGGGGCGGGCCGGGGCACGGGCAGCGCCCCGAGGCGGGGCCAGGGCGGCCTGTGCCGGCCCGGCGGGCGGGGCTTCCGCGGGGCACGGGCATCGCTTCCCTGCTCCTCGCGGGTGCCGCTGCCCTCAGGCTCTGCTGCCCTGTAGAATCGGGCTCTCTTTCCTCCCCACCACTCCCGGTTTTTCCCGCTGCAGCCCGCGGGCCTGTCCTCCCACACACATCGCCCGTGTTGTGCCCAGCGAGCCGGCCCAGCGCCCCGGGGCCTTTCCCCGAGGAAGGTGTCGGACTGGATGATCTCCAGAGGCCCCTTCCGACTCGGATTCGGTGTTTTCCCTGAGCCCCTTCCCGCCCCGAGCCCGGGCTCTCAATGACTCTGCCGGGCTGTGCCAGCGGGTGTGGGGAGCGCGGGACTGGGCACAGTGCTCGGCACCTCCGATACACCAGGGCGGGCACTGCTGGGTGTGCAGAGTGATGGAAGGGTCTGGGAGCCATGGAAGGGTCTGGCAGAGATGGGTCAGGCAGCGGGTGCCGTTCGAAGGCTGCTCAAGGTGGTGCCTGAGGTGCTGCACTGCATTAACTCCAGTCTTGCCAATGTGGTCATTCCACGTGTTCATTTCCATCCCCCGGGAAGAGGCACAGAGGCCGTGCCTGGCTGGACGCGGTTACAGGGCCCCATGAACAGAACGGAGCCTGGAGAATGCCCGACATAACTCGAGGAGGGATGTGGTCTGGCCGGGGATGTCTGCACTGAAGAGGCTCCTGGCTGAGTGAGGGCATTGGACGGCCTGCAGAGCAAAGCAAGTGTGTTTAGAGAATGGCCCTTCTCAGCTGAAACAGGCATCTAAAAGCAGTTGAATTGCACCCCACATGTCTCTTGCTAACAGTAAAAAAAGCTAAGGTGACTATAGCTTAGATGTACGTATTTACACTTGGAGTGTCTGTTAGTTTAGGGGAGATGAATCTCATCACAGGCCTGTAATAGTTCCAAAATCAGTGTTTTCTCTTTACACTATTTTCAGTTTTAACACAAATAAACCTTGCTGCTTTTGTTACCTTCCTTCTCAGTGAAAATTTGGAAAGAAAAATCCTATTCTTTCTAAATTTACCCTCCAGCACCTTAAAAGTAGCTGATTCCTTGATATTGTTTGCCCATAAATTCATTATTTTGGTCTATTTAAGTCAGTGGCTACCTGCTGATTCCAGGAAAGCACCTGGCTGTGTGGGTCACTTAAATGGTTCACCTGAGACAGCTGGGTTGAAATGTTAATAAAAATTGTAGACAAAATTTTCAATAATCATTCAAACCCTTTTGCTTTAATTTTTTTTTTATTCCAGGTAAATGCAAAACTTACAGCTATCCTCCCTCAGACACCTCACAGACTGTACTGGTGCTTGAAAAAAAGGTGGGTAGTGTCCTTCCTTCCTTGCAGAGAGGTGTAAATTTTAAAGCTTAATAAAGGCAATTTGAGTAGTAACATTATCCACTTGAAAGTAGAAACATTTTGATGTTCTAGAACAATCTGTCCTAAGGAGTGTATTCTCACTCTCTTTGTGATTAAAATAATTTGGTGCATGTTACTCTTTTTATCTTCTCCTTCAGCTGTGAAACCTGTCTTGCAGAGATCAGAGCTCATCTTTGTCTCAAGGGTTTCAGCCTCAGCGAGTGGTTGAAATTAGGCTCAGTTCCAGAAAATCTCTAATAGCGAGTTTCTGAGTGGAGATTCTAGGTTCTTATGGCATTCCAGCTAGGAATTCCATGCCATCTCTCTGTCCTCTTACAACAGGGCACATTTTCAGAGGCAGTTCAGTTTCATATGATTCCCCCTCCCACTCTGTTCACCCGGAGTCTGATCCTTTAGACTCCACAATGACCACTGAATTAACTGGCAATTGAGCCCTTGCAGGACCAGGGTCTTAAGAAGAAAGTCACGCTGGCCTTAAAGCAGATTGACTGGCTTAACCCAGAGGCTTTTCTTAAGTGCTCAGCTTCTGCCCACTTACAAAGCCAGGGCTGCAGAGTGTGAGCTGCAGATCTGTTATGGAGTTCAGAGCAATCTGTACACTCAGATATTGTCCTGATTTTTTTATTCTCCTCTCACACAATCTCCTAACAATACTCTCTTCCTCCACATCTCTTTTCTGTTGACAAACAGTATTGTATCCCTTGGAGTGATGAAAGGCAAAGCCACTGAACTGCACCATCAACACATGGCAGTTCCTTTCATTTGTAATGAGATATTTGACAGCAAATGGCCCAGTAATGTACCTAAATAAACCACATCCACAGACCAAAGGAAGAAGACACTGTTGAGCACTAGGTTTAATACACAGCGGGTATCCAATGGATACAACAGAAAAGTTAATTCATTCAGAATTGTAAGGAAGCAGCAGTTGTGCATTTTGATTTTTTTTGCTGGGTTTCACCACGTACAAACATTTGAACCAGGCCCCCACATCAGGCAGGTCCACGGACAGAGTAAAAGCAGACACTCGTTATAACGGAGGGTATTTTCTTTCAGCAAAACAAGGAAATACATATTTGGTTAGCTTAAAAACTTCTTTAAAAACAAGAAAAGAGTTACAGAGAGAATCAGTGGCAAGTATATGAAATCAAACCAAAGTCTGCTAAAGCAGAAGTGTTTCAGTTCAGCAGGAAATCTCCCTCAACCCTTATTTAAGCGCTGTCTTCTCCAGCCCCCATGTTCCTTTTCATCCATCCCTGATGACTATTGCCCTCTGTGCTTCATGCACATGGTTGTCGTGGAGACCAGCTGTTTCCCTACTTTTAATTCTCTTTTTCTAGCACAAGCTGCCCTCTGACACCTGAGCTGTGGCAGGCTCCTCCCTGAACAGTCTCAAGGAAATGTTTTTTCTATGGATAGTGCCTGACTGCAGTGCCCCTGGAGCTCTTGTCCTAGTGGTAATTAATTGCCTTCTTCAGGTGATGAGAGGAACTCAGCTCACAGCTCCAAGACTTTTCTTCCCACTCATCCTTTGCAGAGACCAGAGTGACAGCAGCAGCAGCCCAGCCAAGGTGACAAGCTGGGTAGGATTCAGTGCTGAAGAGAAACATTTCAGTAGGAAGGTGCAGGGAAACAGCAGCCATGGTGCAGATGGATTATCTGCAGTGCTCTGATTGCCACAAATATCAGTGCTAAACTTGCCTGGCTTGGTCTAGATGAGAAAGTCTGGTGCTGCTGGGTGTTAGGCATCATAGAAGGAGATGCCAGTCCTTAGAAGCAATTCCTCCCACAGATCTTGTAAAATGGAAGCACTTGTGGGAAGTTGCCCAGCAATTTGGAAGTTGCCCAGCACTGCCTGCTGAGCCAAGGGCCACTGAAGGACAGGGCAGCCTCCAGCCAGGGAGGAAACTACACAGTCCAGGCAGAGGGATCCTTTGTTGGCACAGTCTCTGCAGGGAGCTACTGAGTTGTGTTCGTGCTCTGCTTGCCAAGCTTTGCAATATTAAAGGAAATGTAGTAGTGAAATCATGAAGAGTCTGGGTGGGCCAACAACTACTGAGCACAAGGAGCACCTCTGCCACGTGTTTACTCATGATGAACTTCTCTCCAAGTGATCCAAGTGAAGCTGGATCTTGACAGTTCTGGTGACAACCCTGTTCTGGTTTTCTGAGCAGGGTTGGTGATTGGCTCTATGATTCTGTGTGGAGTTAAAGTCTCCTGGTTTATTCCTTTGATCCAGCAAGGCTGGAAGGTCTGAGGCTTCCCTGGAACAGGCAAACATTTCAGGGTATCTGACTTCCCCTTTTACATTAGACCTTCATAAAAAAAATCAGCCACTTTGCCCTCCCCTCCTTGCAGAACACTGTTAGGATATCTGCAGGCAGCTCTCCTGTTCTGTCCTCAGCTCTGGATCTATGGCAGCAATTAATTCTGTCTCCAAAAAGTGCTTTCAGGTCATGCCTCTTGTTTCAGTTAGGGAAACTGTGGTACAAACTCATTTCAGACTTCCAATTACAGAATTCCTGGATTGTGCTCAGGTGTTCAGAGGATACCTTTCTCTCTTTTGCTCCTTACTGAAGGGGAAATGTTATTTTTCAGCTCACAAATTCTTGGCTTGAAGACATGGAAGCTTGTAGGCAAAGCTCATGTGACTAAGAGGGATGGTACTTCTTTTAACGTGCTGTCTCAGGAATTTACCTTGCTGTGGCCTGACTCAAAGTCTGATGTGTAGCTTGCTGTAATTGCCCAGTTGTAGTTCCCCCTTCCCCTGGGATCAGTAACAGATTTCAGCTCAGATTGAGCTTTTCTGGCAGCCTGGCCTGACTCCATTAATCTCCTTGTTGCTGGGAATTTGAAGTCTTTTTATCCTGGTTCAGGTACAGCTTGCTGAGGGGCTGTGAGCAGTGAGGACAGAGGTTTACAGTAGGAAACAAAGCTTTGGTGCAGCTTGGAGCTTGTTAGTTTGGGATGCAGCAGGTGAGACCCCAGTAACAGCTGAACTTGGGGGGGCACTGGTTTGAAAAACCCAAACCTTTGGGGTCTTGAGGCAGATGGAACCAAGTCACTGGTTGTTCATTAGCCTTGATGTAGTTGTGCCAAAATCTCAGAGAAAAGCCTGACTGCACAGATTGCAATGCAAGGCTGAGCTCTGCTCCAGCTGAGATGGGAGTGCCACTGTTTCCCCAGGGTGGCAGCTGCATTCTGGGGACAAGGGTTTCTGATACCTCTCCCCCTGTGACATGTCCCCTTCTTCTCCACTCCCTCCTTGCTAACAGTCAGAATCCTCAGTGCTTTTTGTCAGGTGATTCGAGATTTTAGTGGCAGGAGCTTTCACTACATGGGCATTGGAACGAAGCAAACCTGGTGGGCAGCACTGTCAAGTGAAACAACTTCAGGACAGCAGCACTAAATGGAATTAAAGAGCAAAACTTGACTCCCCTAACACACCAAGGCTGCCTGGCAGTATTTGCAGCCCCTCTTAGTTTTGCATCTAGAAGGAAGATCAGCAAATGTTACACAGAAAACAGATCTTGAAATAAGCTTCCCCATCTCAAAGCTTTAGAGACACAAATTCTTGGGGAACAGGAACAAGAGAGAGAAAAATACATTTTAAAAGACTGCAAAAAAGTATAATTTGTCAAGTTTTGCAAATCTTAAGAAAACAATTCAAAAGTGACACAAAAATATATATAAGTTTGAAAAATACTTAAAAGAAAAAAAGTACAGATCTCACAATACCAAACAAATGACATATGGTTAAAAAGAAAAAAAAAAAAAAGACATTGAATAACACCGTATTGGCAGAAAAAGTAAACCTGTCCAGGCAGCTGTGTTCTGTCAGTTAAAGTGTCAGTTTGTGGATCAAGGATCTGTCTCTAACGTGCTCACAAGGACAACATGAACTCTGAGCATTAGCAGAACCTCATAGCAGCGAGTCAAATCTGAGAGCAACGTGTCCGAGGGCAGAGAGCAGCGAGTTACTGTGCTGAGAGGCCTGAAATGTCCCACCTCACGTGGCTGTGGGCTCCTCTCCTGCTACCAGGCATAAAATCTTTTCCAAGTCCCTTGTAAGGGAAGATTTGTGACTTGTCAAAGAGCTGTGGTGAGCAGTGGGCTCTAAGCATGAGCTGCACACTGTGCTTAGAGTGTCTGGCTGGGAGAACCTTCAGCTTCTGGAGCCCTTACAGGACTGGAGTGTTACAGGTGAAGACCAGCTCCTCTCACCTGCATCACAAACTGCAGTAAAGCTGCTGATGGGAGTGGGGCTGCACTGGGAAGTGCTGCTGGAGTCAGACAGGAGTAGGGCCTTCTGCTTCCAAGAAGAAAGTGGAACAAGAGGGGCTATTTCATGGGATTGCCCTCCAAGGGGTGCATGGAGACTCCCCACTCTGAGGAGAGGACTTCAACACCTCCAATTCCAGCAGTTGTGCTGCAGTCAGAGTCCTGCACAGGGGAATTACTGTGCCACTGAGCACAGCTTGTGCTGATGCAGACTGAGGAAGAGCAGAGCAGCTCCAGGCCATTCCTGGGACTTGCATGAGGGGTACAACTGTTCTGGATCAGGGCCTGGGAGAGTTTATTATGCAGAGGGAAATACTCTGGCTTTGTAGCCCTTCCCCACAAAAGAAACACAACTAAAAGGTGGTGAAGGTCTGGAATGAAGATGTGTAGCCCTTTATGAACAAACCTGGTGCCTTCTTGCACAGGCTCCCTTTGAGAGAAAAGCTCTCTGTAGCCAAGAATATGTAACTGGTTTTACTCATCCCTGACCTTATGAGGGTGGGTGGGCTGGCAGATCCTACTGTACTGCCAGTGGGGACAAAACAGACCTCTTGACTTTACTGGGAATGTCTTACTTCTGGATGACCCACATACATGTTAGCAGTGCTTCCATTAATGTGAGTCTTCTATAAAAAACCCTTAAGGGAGTGAATTAACTTAAAAGATCTTTCTTCCCTATTTTCTCCATGTATAAATATCACTAAAAGGTCAGTTCTTTTGGTCTGTCTCTCTGGTATTGTGTCCCCCAACCTCTCTGACCAAATAAATAACTCATCCCTGCCCATAGCCCCACTGAGCAGCCAGTGCTGATTCAGGACTGGTGTTCTTGCAGACATTACAGGACCTCATGCAGTACAGCAAAAGGGAATTCTCTAAAAAGTGGGAAATAAACATGTCACACTAGTGATCACACAACTAGGTCTTCAAGCTCATGGTCATTTGAGGCTCTCTGTGTGGTCTAAAACAAAAAGGTTAAAAGATACATAATGTAGTTGTCTTTGTTTTTTGTTTTCTTTTTATACAGAAATCATACACACGGAACTTCAACCTGAAACTTCATAACAAAAAAAGTTCACTAAGGTAAGGAAAGCATTTTGTTGTGCAAAAAGTCCCTCCCCCCTCCTCTGTTCACCTTCATCTACTGAGGGTCTCACACACACACAAAGTTTCCTTCCAACGGGCGAGTTGGTAAGAAAGAGTCCTCCCTATGTACAGTGAGTTAGAGAGAAGCTGGATACAGTGCTGGCAAGAGGCATTGGGTCAGTGCCTCTATCTGGAAGTGTCCATGTTCTCCTCCTTAAAGTTACTGCAGTGCTCTATAACTTTCCTATGGATAAAACAAGGACAAGGAGAAAGGGTTTAGTGTAAAGCTTATTGCACCCAGTTGTGAGACAGTAAGGTAAGAACTGTCCCACAGTTGATCTCTGTGTAACTTTATCCTCTTTGTGTCAAAACCAGTAAACTCCACAACAGCAGCTTAGAGCTCCCAGTCTGGAATGTCAAGTCACAGCAGTGCACATCCAGATCCACATGTGACTGTTCATTCACCACCCCCATATCCAAATCCTCAAATACCTTTGAATCACAGCAGGAAACACATGCACACAAATGTCTGTCATTCACTGTGCTGTCACCTGTGCCATAAACACACACTGTGTGTAACTGTGACTGTCTTCTGCAGGCTCCAGTCCCCTCCAGCGCTTAGTGACCCTTCAGCTGTGGGAATACCTGCTGCCCACCCACCAGGTATGTGTTCCCAGCCCATCCCTACCTCTTTTATATTCATCCTGCAGGTATGAAATTACAGCTCTCGTTCTGCCAATGACCAGAGACTGCAGCTGGCTTTTAAAACCCTGAACAGATGACTCCAAAAGAAGGTCACGTAACTGGGGAAGCTCACAAAGGTGATGGACTCTCTCTACCTTTTGAAAAATGTTCTCATTTTAACTGTGCAGTCAGTAGTTTTAGTGACAGACCAATATGACTCTGGAGACAGACAGTGATGACTGGAGACTATTGGCCTAAGAGCTGCAATTAGTCATGTGGCTCCCCTGACCAACAAGCCAATTCTGTAACCAATTTGCCTGGCAATGACCTGTGTGCACTGCCCACCTACAAACACCTCTAGTCTTCTCTTTTCACCTATTTTTCCTGTGTTCACTTCATACCACTTGCACACATCAATGCTTTGGCAGCCTCACTTGATGTGGAAGAATAAAAACTAAAGTAAAGCTAAACTGGATGTTTGTGACAGTGCTCTGGTGTCCTACCGGGCCATTTCCTTGGTCTCTTGCCGTGCTGAGGCCATTTTGATCATGTCCTTCAGGAGAGGGATCCCACCTTCTTTGATCAGCAGCGGGCAGTACTTGTCAGCTGCAGAGAAAAGAATGAAACAGGCCCTTGTGAGCCCTCACAAGAGGGGTACAAAGGGTGGCAGGAGGGCAAGGAGAACGATCAAAACAGTGAAGGAATTTCCTACACACCAAGTCTCATTGTTTTTGTTTGGCTCCGCTGCCTGGACATTCCTGCATCATTCAAAAAAGGTTTTCTCCCCCTGCATAGCTTAACTGGGAAGACTTTTTCTGCTGACAGCCTCAGAGCCACCCCCTCAAGTTCTACAGTGCAAGGGACGTGATTTCAGAAAGGGAACTTACGGTAGACAGAGACCAGGTTATAGAGTGCCCAGGTGGCCCAGTGCTGGCTGACTGGGGAGATTCCTTGCGGAAGAAGTCGGAGGATTGGTTCAAATGACCTGCACAGAAATATTACAGAAGTTGTTAAAAATCCGAGAGCAGCTTCTTTCAGCACCTTCACCACTCACAGCAATACAAACTGCTCACAGATGTCACAGCAGTAAACCCACTGGCACACCAAAGATTCTGGCACCAAGGCTAAGTCTGTGTCCCAGGGCAGTGCTGGCAGGATTACAGACCCCACCACTTCAGCACAAACACTGCCCAGATAAATAGCTGCTAGGAGGGTGACTGAGCCCAAAATCTAATTTCCATCCTCCATCAGTCATTTCCTCATGACAGCTGAAACCCAGCACTGATCAATCTGTAGAGGGGATAAAGCCAAGCTATACCCAGGCAAAGCATGTGCAAGGGTTGCTGTGTTTCTTCTGACAATGACACGTCTATACTGTGGAGCAGGCACTGGAATGCCAGTTCTGGATCCCTGCCAAGCACTAAGGGAATACTGAGTACCTGATACCCTCTTACAAAAAGGGTTTTGGATGATCCCAGCAGTTGTATAAACACATGAAGGGATTTCTGGGAACTATGTCTAAATATGCCCGAGAGTGAAAGCTACAGCACATGACTTTGGGAAGCAAACACTTAAGGAGCTGCAAAGGACAGCAGTCTCAGAGCACCATGCTTAGGCAGTCCCAGACAGATCATGGGTTTCCTGAGCTACTCAATTTCATCAGAAACATGCAAGAGAAATTCTGTTGGGCTCCCAAACTTCTCCCATAGGAATTGCCAGGTAAGGTGTCTAATTTCAGCAGCTTGTGTAACATATTTTAGAGGAAGATGTAAAACCCTCACTAAAGAATATCCCTGAGGATGTTCCTCCCTCACTTTGAACAGAGCCTCCATGCTGGGCTATATCTCTTCCATTCTCTCTGTTGGTGTTGGCTTCCTGTGACAATCCTGGCTCCAGGAGTGGGCCAAACTTTTCCTATTCCTCACCTGTAATTGATATTTCTCCTGGAGTTGATATCCCAGCTCTGGATGGCTGCCCACATCCTCTTCACAACTTCCTCTCGGTGGGGCTCACAGATCCCCCAAGCCTCTGGACCATCAAACATGATATGGGAGAGCACTCCACAGGCGTTATAGGACACCTCAATCCCGTCGGCTTTGCTCTCCAGCAGGTTGCTGCCAAGGCAGACGAGATCACTTAGAGGTGCTGAAGCAGCAAAGGTTTAGGAGTCTCCAGGTGATGGAGGAGCAGAGCTCCAGGCCCAGCTGATGAGCCAGGCACTCACCTGAACACACTGATGAACTGGGAGGTCATGAGCTGCGGGCGGAGCTCCTTCACCTCTGCCACGTTGCCCAGGAGGCCCAGCATGTTGCGGTGCAGCTCCTGTTTCTCTGGGAATTCCTGGATGAGCAAAGGACAGGATTACATACAGGTAGGGCCACAGTGATGCCAAGAACAAGCAACCCTGGGGAAAGGCTGTACAGCACATCTAGAAAGGCTGAGCACTTTTGGGAAGTCGGGAATGGCTCCTTAGCAGGAGCCAAATGGGATCTCGAGCGCTAAAGGTACATATGAAGTGTACCTTCATATGAGAGTTGAGACCAGGGCCCTCTGTTCACTCTCACTGCTGCTCTGCTCAGGGGAACTGAGCAAAGCTGGGGAAAGAGGAAGATGTGTTGAGTTCCTCTGTTCTACTTGCTGGGTGGAAGGATGTGAGAAGAACATAGACAAGCTTTTACTTTTCCATTTGTGCAATGCAGGAAGTACTCCCTGGAGAGAAGCAGAGCCAGGGATCCTATCCAGGCACCTACATCTCCACTGCTTGTGTCAGCCTCTCCCCAGAGACAATCACACTTACTTTCAAGCACTCCAAGAACAGTTTCATGCCGCTGTAGTTAAGGAACATCTCACAGTTATCTGGGGTCTCATCAGTGATGTTCCATAGGGCACTCCAGGAGAACTCCATCACCTGATCACACTAGAGAGTCAAAGAAGGGACAGAATCAGAGCTTTGCTAATGTGGAAGCCTGACGCAGACCAACTACTTATTTCCTCTGGCATCACCCCAGATGGCTCCAGAGGTAAGAAAACCTTGTTATTCACTTTCAATTTGTCAGCAAGTGTTTTTTTTTGTTTAATATTTTTGTCTCCCTGTCACATTCCCCTGCCCTCAGCCTGAGACAAGAAATTCTGCAGCATCAGCTGAGATGTCTTGTGTTTGTCAGAGAAGCTGAGCTGGCACTCTGGGCTGATCTCCAGGCCTAAGTGGGACTGAAGAGAAAATACTCTGTGTATATGTTTTTTTGGAGAAACACTCACCGTTTTATCAGCCAACTTCTTCTGAATCAACTTTAGCATTGTCTGTGGGCAAAGGAAGGGAAGAGTGAGAAACAGTTTAGAAATCATGGAGCTAAAACTTAGCTGCTGTGGTACTGCAGTGGCCAATTTTCAGGCATATTCAATTTTGATCCTTTGTAGAGAGCCTACTTGGTACCTCTTTCTTTAAACCACTGGGACTGGGTTATGTTCAAAGTTGCAGGTATTTACAGAGATGAACTATGTCAGTCCCTGAACTGTTGAGTTTGTGGTTGAGTCAGTTTTGATCTGTATGACAAAGTCTGGGATGTGACATAACTGCACCAGAGCACTGGCCTCTGCAGCTCTTGGAAAAGGTGAGGGACATGGGTGGACATGAGCTGGGAAGCTGATGCAAACTTGGAGAGGAAGAGAAGGAGCAAGTCACATGGTGGTACCAGCTGTGGAAATAACATGATGTGGTGAGGAGGTATAACCTGTATAAGGTTACAGTGCTTCCCTGCCCTCCCAGGCAGTCTCTGGGATCATGACTTCCAGTGCTGGTAAGCAAGCAAAGGGGGCTCCAGGAAGGGTTAGCACTACTGGGACACTGGTTCTCTCCTGTGATACTGAGAGGCTGGATCACAGCTGGATGCATTGGGTGAACGGCTGCAAGGGAACTGTGCTGGCCTGGGTTAAGGGTAAGCAGACACCCTGGGACCATACCAACCATGACAAACCCCATCTTGCCCACAGCTTCTTTGTGGTCGTTGTCCACCTGGCAGACCAGAGCGTTGCAGAGGTGCACAGCGATGCGCTGGATGGACTCGTCCTGCCGGCTCTGGTTGAGGATGTTCAGCAGCAGCTCGTTGACCCGGCGGTACTGGAACTCCAGCTCCTCGGGAATGCTGAAGTTACACAGGGTCAGGCAGCAGTTCCGCTGTACCTGGGCCAAAAGGAAGCAAACGCTGGGCCAGGTGGCTACAAAACCACTGGCCCCATCACTTCATGTTTCCTTTCTGCCTTGTATTGAAACCATCTTCTTGCCTCACAACAACTACTGAAATTTCAATTACCCTTCTATTTAGTGCTGTGCTTTAGCCATGCTCTGTCAGTACCCCTTTCTTTCTCTGTGTCACTCCAGTTTCACAGGGCCACACAATTATCCAGGGCCCACTGCTTTCCAAGCCACTTCCTCGTGCCTGCAAGCTCAGCTGGCTTCCAGTACAGAGATTTGGGATGTTTCTTTCCATTGACTCGATATCCCCAATGCCTTTGACACCACAGTCAATGCACAACCTTTGACCACTATCCATGGAAAAAAAGGAGCCTTGCTATCATTGCTTTCTCCCCCTTTTTCTGGAGAATATCACATGGATAAGGAACACCCTGCATGTAATCCCCATCACTGAGTGAAGGAAAGGAGCAGATCTGGGCAATCGCTTCTCTGCCTTGACTCATTCCCTGGAGGCTGAGGAGACCAGATGCTGACACTAGGCTAAAGAGATGGGATAAGGGAAGGAGGGAGCTGAAGGAGCCTGGTCTGCTCTTACTGTGACCTCCTGGTAGGACTCCATGCCGTTCAGCACCACCTGGATGACCTGGCGCCGCAGCTTCACGCTCTGCTCCATGCGGTACTCGGAGTTGGTCAGGTAGAACAGCGCCGCGCTGCCCGTCACCTGGATGTTTTTGTCATCCTTGTGGCACTTGAGGGCTGTGATCACCAGCTGTGGAGAAGCAACATGGAGCTTCAGTGCCACTGACTCGCTGTGGAGTCTTGGAGTGACTATCAGACGCCCACAAGGAATATGTGGCCCAGGCATTGCGGGAATGTGCTTGTGAAACGAAGGTAAACCAGTTCCACTGCACTACTGGAACTTTCTCCAGAACGGTTTCCCAGGGTGAAAAAAAGACTGGGACCACAAAATTGCCCTTGTGAGGGAGAGGCAAAGGCTCACCTGGAGGGCTCTCAGCAGCTGGCTGCAGCGCTCGATGCGGGCGATGTCGAACAGGAGGTTGATGGCGCGGGAGGTGATCTCCGGCCGGTGCTCCGTGTAAGCCTCGATGGCATTCAGGACTTGCTCTTCATTCTTGTCTCCACTCACCTGGCATGGGGGAACAAAAACAGTCAGGGAAGAAATCATGGAGGAGGAGGCAGATTTCCTGCATTATCAACTAGGTATTGAAAGGTCAGAGCTCAGTTGTCACAACTGAGACCCAAAGAACTCCGCTCTACTGGCAGCCAATAATTTTCATGTTCTTTCAACTAATACCAAGCTCCCACTGCCTGCATTCCTGCAGCCTCGTTACCTTGTAGGCTGGAATATGCGTCAGGCGGCAGAGAGACGTTTCAAAAAGGCCCAGGAACTGGAGTGGCCGTTTCAGACCCCGGAAGGGAGCAATGCTGCTCTTTGCTGGCTCAATGCTGGGGGGAAAAAATAAGAGATCGCTCATGTCGGTAACGTGTTTCTTCAGGTGTCAGCCCTCCATTCACTCTGCACTGCCTCAGAGTGATAATGGCTACACTTCACTTTACAGCAGCTCCTAAACATAACCCTAAATGTTCATTCCAGGTGATCCTGAGTGAAGGGTGAATGTGTGGAATAGAACCAGCAGTAAGAAGAACTCATGCAGACAGAATGCAGCTTTCCCAGGTAGAATTTGTCCTGGAAATTCACTGGTTGGAGTGAACATTTCCTTTTAAAGGGCTGTGTATTTCACTGATCCAAAGTATTTGCAGTCTGGGCTGCACATCATCTGATAGACTAGATCTGCTTCTGTGAGCAGGCAGGAACACTGCTTTTGCTGCTGTGTTTCTTATTGACCAAGAGCCAGTGGATTTTCACCAGCTCTGATGAAAAGGAGCCAGTACTGTCCCACTTGTTTGCTTCTGTTCAGTAAGTGCTTCATAGGAGGGAAGAGTTCTCGGCTGAGCTGGAAAACCAAACCTCTAGCTATGCCTCTACCAGGATTTGCAAGGATTGATCTCCCTGATATCCAGGTCAAATCTGAAAACAGGCCTTTCCAAGATCCTAAAACATTCAGCCCTCCCTGACTCAGTGTATAAATGTTCTGTCTCAAAAGAGCCTGGATTTCAGTGAGGGTAAGAATGTTCTGTGTAGGAAGTATGTACAGAGCTTTGGAGTCCTTTCAGAAATAATCCTGCCGGAGATCCCTGGGAGAATGTGTGTGGAAAAGAACTGAAATCCTTCAGAGCTGTATGGCAGGCAGATGGGATGATTTCTTTATTACTCTTACAAGTCCTCACATGTATTGCATACAGCAATAGCAGTTGATTCTCACACCAGTCGTTACTGTCAGGGGAAACTGGGAAGAGTTGTATCCTGCTTTTTAGTATCAGACCTACAGAATTTGGGAACTCAAAAGAGGGAACTGTTCTTAACTCATCTTTCTATGATCTATCCATCCAAGCAGACCTCAGTAACTGCTGTTCCCGTACCTTGTCTGGCCCATCTTCTCCTCCATGCTGGGGATGGTGCAGTTCTCCAGCATGGTGTGCCCTGAGATGTCGAGCGAGCTGAGGTTCACCAGGTTCTCCACAAACAGGTTCAGAACCCGCCGGGTCAGCTTGAACTTGTAATAACTGGACAGATGGTCTCGGGAGATATCCAAGTGCCTGCAGGTGACAGAGAGCATCTCAGAGCCTGGAGAGCGTTAGCTGGGGCTTCTGCCTCTCTACCAGAGGAAAAGGACAACCAAGTGTGATCATTATTTATTATTATTTCCTTCCCAAGGTACAGGAATGTGGTTGTGTAGGCTCTGGCAGCAGCAGCTGGCTCTGTGTGTAACCAAAGCACACAGATATCTGCCAGAGCAGGAGCACAGTGAATCGTCTGGCCACACATCACAAAGCAAATGGCTCCAGGCTCAGGAACTGCCTTTCCCAAGCTCCATTGCAGCAGCCACCTGAGCATTTCTGCCTAGAGATTAAAATGCACCAGAGGATCTTTGCATCCCCAGAAATGTATCTTGCCTCACCCCACAAATTAATTTACACAAGATTTTGTCTGCTTCCCCAATCTTCTAATTTTTCCACCTCAGGCTAGTACTCTGTCCTGATTTCTTTCAGGTGTTTAAATGCTTAAGCTTTGGGGAAATCCTGCTGTTATGGGACTGGTGGGACAAACTGACCCACATGGTGTGCAGGTGGGGTCCCTTACAGGGCAGGGGCTAAGATCCTTGAGAGAGACTTTTCTAAATTTCCTGAAACAGGAGCCAACATCTCACTCACAAAAGTGTCTTCTACCTGTTGCAGACCAGGTTTCAGTGCAAGTCTGGGACTTAAAAGTACTTAGATTTAGAAAATATTATCCGGGATGTTCCCTGAGACTCCAGAGTGTATGTTAATGTGCCTGAATTCAACTGTGATGATGCTAAAGCTATTGCAAAGCATCCTTCCTGTGAATATTAAGGCCTTTCTCTCTGGTTTGGGAAATCCTGGATTCCTTTCCCAATACCACTGTGAGGTTTGAATAGCAATTGTCTCAGCTCTGGTTGAGGAAGTTGTTTCACTGTCAACACTCTTAGGTCAGGAGCACCCATTTGTTGACACTGCTTGTTCCCTTGGTTGCCCCATCCATGCACAGTGGGCTTCCATGGAGTACAGCCAGAAGACAGCCTGAGCTCGGAGCTTTTCCTAGTTTTACTGCAGAGCCAGGCTTAAACTTTGTAAATCCCTGTTTGATGAATGGTTTGGATGACTGAGTTTTGCAGTGTATCACTGTGTTAGTTTATGTAACCATATGTAGTAATTTTCTTTTGCCATCTTTTGGGTATTCACCTCTTCTATTTTGTTTGTCTGGTTGGGGGTGGTGATGGTTTTGGTTTGGTTTTTTTTGGTTTGGTTTGGTTTTTTTTTTTTGGGTGTCTGGGGTTTTTTTGGGAGGTGTGAAGGTGTTATTTTTTGCTTTTCTAAGAGGAAGTTTCTGCTAAGTATGTCTTTGTACAAGTAAAATTCAGGCTGGCTTTAGACATGTCAGATATGTGCAGTGAGTCAATGAGTGAGCCTGTTCACAGGAAGGTTTATAACCTGAACCCAGCAGGTTATAAGGTTAGAGGCACCCAGAGGTGCTTCTCTGTTAGCAGGCAAGTAGATCATTCCTAAAAGACCTTTTCCTATCAGTGGGAAAAGGATAGGCAAGGAAGAACAGATCTGACCTGAGCTTGCGAAGCTGTGCGATCACTTGGATGTGTTCCTCTGAAAGGTCCATGTTGTAAAGCACTAAGGAAACCAGACTGTCCTTCCACTGGGTGAGGAATCCCACATCATTCAGCTGGATCCCAGAGAGATCCAGAGCTGCCAGGGAGGCCAGAGGCCGCAGCAGGGTCTCCACGTTCACCCCCTCGATCAGGCGGCCCAGGTTCAGGAAGCGCAGGCGGCTGAAGCCTTCAAAGGTAAAGTCCTTGACCAAGACCTGGCGGGTGGGGTTCACCAGACAGTCATCCTCACACCCCCCGGGGTTCTCCTCCTCGTAGAAGATATTGCAGCAGCCAAAGAGGCTCAGGGAGATCAGTGTGTGGCTGAAGCTCACCAAGGTTTGCAGGCTCTTGGCTGTCAGCTTCTCACAGTTAGTCAGGTAGAGCTCAACAAGATCCTGGGAAAAGGGAAATCAAGGTTAGGAGATAATTCACAGGTAAAGTGCCCGCCCTGTTTGATCCACACCTCCCGCTGGGACAGCCTGAGACCACATATCACCAGTGTCCCCATCCCATTCCCTACAGTGGCTTTGGGAGCTGAGAAGGGAGAAGCCGATGTTATTCCCAAAGTGAAGGATGGAGCCTTGGGGATCTGCATGTCTGGGATTCTAGCTGGTGCCCATGCAGCAATGCTGTGACATGACAGCTGTCAATGCAACAGCACCTGCTTCCTGATGGCCTCCAGGTCCTGGTCCTGCACAATCTGTTCCCGCAGGTGGATCCGAGCCAGCCTGGTGCTCCGTGGGTCTGAGAAGAGGGTGAAGAAGCTTTCATGGGGTTCGAAGATGCTGTCTGTCTTCACCAGCTCCACATACCTGTGGGGGGAAGTGGCATTAGCACAGCATGGCAGAGGCTCAGCTACAGCTCTGGCATCTGCACTGGTGACATGGGAATGTGACACCAACCCCCTCCTGATCACCCAGGTCAGCGTCTGGGGTAGAGGGGCAGACCCACTACCTCTCCTGGCACTGAGCTAATCCTTAGGGATATCTCGGGCAAGGCTGTGTGTGTTTGTGAGCAAACTGGATTCTGACAAGCACAGACTCCAGGAATTTTTTCCCTAGCTGTTTAAACTTAGTAATTTGATTTTTTTTCTAATTTTTTCAGAAAATTAGCTGGCCGGAGTTCTCTGCCAGACTCTGTGGGGACAAGTTCAGCCAAGAGAGACTGTGACAGCCAAATTATGTAAATCCCTGGAAACAGGTTGCTTTGTAAAGCTATGGGAGCAGCAGCTTTAAAATTTAACATCTGTTAGCACTTTGCACTCTTATTTCTCTGCTTGGAGAGGGAGCTGTAAAGCTTCAGTAGTGGGAAATGGGAAGGCTCCTTTGTTGCTTACTGACTGTGAAGCAGTGACTGTTTCACTCTGGGTTTACCCTTCTGATTTCCCTTTCAACAGGACTTTGTTCAGCTCTATCTGACTAACTTGGAAAGGGTGATATCCACAGAAATTAGAGTGATATATAGCACTACAATAACTCTGGGAACACTTCCTTCTGAAGTTAATGCAAACCTTTACTGCCAAGATGGAGATCAATTGGAAAAACAGCCCTATGATTTCTTCCCCTCTCATTCTTTTTGGAGAACTACACACCCCTTTCCCTGAGCTCACAGCTCCTCAAACCAGGCAAAGCTTCCCAAAGCCAGGCCTAAAACATACTCATTGACAAGTTTGTCACAGATCTCGCTGGGCAGGAAGATGTCGGGGTGGAGCCGGAGCGTTTCGTTGTCCAGGAGGTAGCAGAGGGTCCCCTCCAAGTTGCGAAGGCAGAAGTCGGTGCACAGGGTCATCAGCGACTCGGGGCTGTCGGATGCCATCCTGAGGGAAGTTATGGGAAGGGGAAGAGCAGGAAGAAGCTTTTGATTCAGGAGATCCTTTCCTCAGATGAAGTTCCAGGATGGATTTACAGGGACATCAGGCCAGCTGGAAGCAGAGGGGAAAAGAGATGCTTTGAGAAAGGCACAAATCCAAGCATCCCGACCAGTGTCCCAGGATGTTGGGAGTTGTGTTTACAGCCCCAGACCTCAAAAAGACCTGCAGCAGTTTGGCCTCTCTGGCAGTGTGACTGTAATTCCTTGGTATCTCCACCCCCAGGGATGAGTTAATGTGAAATGTGTTTGGAAATGAGGCTGCACAGCCAAATGTTTCCTCCTTGCAGGTTATCTGGTGACAAAGGCCCTCGGAAAGGGAAGTGGCAGAAGCCACATTGCTTGGTTTCCTTCAGAGTGGGTTGGATAAACCAGCAGAACTTTTGTTGTCGGGATAATCGTCTGTGTGGCCTCTGTGTGGCCCCAGTGGGATCAGCTGACCCTGTATCTCCTGCCTGTAATTCTGTTTGCCACCACTCCAAGGCAAGTTCCGTTTTCAAGCTGAATTTTTCCCTGTAGTGCCAAAGCAGAAGCTTCATGAAAGTCTTTGAACCAGACCGTGAAGTGGATCAGAAGCCAGAGGGAAACACACGGACTGGTCTGGGATCCCTCTGACTGCAATATAAGGCAACTCACCATTTCTAAGTTTATGCACATGCTGGACACCTGAACTCGGGGAAGATATCCCTGTCTGTTTATTTGTTTGACAAAATCTGACAGCTCTGGTATCAAGATTTGCTCACTGAAGCCCTGAGGTGTTTAGCAGAATGTTAACTTGAACACCAGCAACGACATTTTACTTTCAAAGGGTCAAATCAGGTTAGAAGCAATCTTAATGTGAACTTCTCTAAAGATTTCCAGACACAAAAATATTGTTGAAATGTTTATTTTTGATGTAAAACCTGTGTCTTATTCATCAGTCTGTCCCTGCTGGCAGCAAGAACACCAGTGCTGTGGGAGCAGTTGCTGTTCTCGGTGCCACAGCTGAGCAGCCACTGCTGGGGAAGTTGTTGCAAAATGTCCTTAACCATATTGCATTTCTCATCTTTATACTGCAGCTGCAAAGATCAGGACACTTCTCTGTGTCTCCCTAAAGCCACCGCTGCTCTCCCTTTCCTCCAGTCCTGCAGTATCAGTACAAGGCAGAAGAGTTTAATTCCCTTTCCTCAGCCTAATGACAAGGGCACTGGGCTGGATCAGGCACCTTCTCTCTGCCCTTTTTCAGATGCTGTTCAGCCCCTACCTGGGTGATGATGCCCATACAAAGTCAAGGCTGTGGACAAGGAAACCCTTCAAATTCAGGCACCAAAGGGTCTCCATGGGTGACAGCACAGCTGTGACTGAGCCTGCCCAGCAGCCCGGGCTCCCTCTGATCCCTCCCTGTCCTGCAGAAGGGATTTCCATGCAAACATGAAGGCAGCACAAGTTGGAACTCAAACCTCTTTTTTCCCTTCCTCCTGCCTTTTGTTAATTCTTTTTCTGTGTTCTGACCTACAACATTTAGCAGCTTTTCCAGGGGGAGATCTCAAGTTCTCTGCTGGTGTTGGCTCAAAATGTAAAACCCCTCCAGGCAAAAGCAGATGCTGAGGAAAAGAAAAAACAAACCCAAAACCTCAGCAATCACAAAAATTGTACTTTAAACTCTCTCCAATCAGGATTTTAAGGGTGTAACCTACTCTTCTGTGTCACCAAGTCTTTAGATGGGGTCGCAAGAACATAAAATTGTGAGTTCTCAATAGTGCCATGACAGCTCAGAGACATTGGAGGTCCATATGGCCCCAACCATGAAAATGGAGGGTCTGCAGTTTTTAAACAGAAGGAGCTCCATAATCCACAGCTCTCTCCTTTGTAGCCAAGAGAAGTCAAGGCTGAAATGGGCCACTGAGTGCAGAGTATCTTCTCTCTGGCTGGGAGGTCCTAGCCAGGGGAATGCAGGTGGGAGGCAGCTGCCCTGTTCCTGCTTTGGAGATGAATCAGCCTCACCTCCAGAACGAGTCCCTCTCGCAGATTTTGCCTCAAGCCTGAGAGAATCTTTCCAGAAAGGCAAGATCAACAGGAAGATCTGAACCAGTTGGGAAGCACGTTCTGCTGTCCCTACCAGTTCCCCTGTGCCATCAGACAGGAGGTCCCTGCAGCCAGTGTTCTTCCACTGTTTACTACCGATGGCCAGAGAACTCGAAAACAAATTCCCATTGACAATCCATTGTCACGTGCAGCTGGAAACGGCCAGTGCTTGGGACTTGTCCAAGCAGCTCAGAGCACCAGAGGGCAAGGACTGCCTTCCTGTGGCTCTGCCCAGCCTCTGTTCCCTCTCTGCTGAGACCAGCACAATGCAGCCAGTTGATCCCAGCCCTGGAGAAATCAGCTGCCCTTTAACTTCTGAGCTCCCCGTGATCCACCAACACAATCCCAGACAGAAGTTCAACAGAAGGAAGAGTGGTTAAGCTGTCCCAGTGAAATAAGACCAAAGAAAAGCTTTCATCTTCGTGATTTGTTATGGATATCTGAGCAGCTGCTGTGACCTTTTGTCCAGGACAAGACACAAGCTGGGCTCTCCCTCCTCACTTAGACCCAAGACGTGACATGTCGGCAGGGGGAGGGGGAATTAAGTGTCAGTAGCTGCCCTGATCAATATTGTCTCCAGTTACAACCTTGGTGTGTGACACAAAGAAACAAACTGGAGATGCTGATAAATGACTAGCTTTTGTCTGATTGTTATCCTCAAGCAGCTCTCCACAGGATCAAGCTGCCCAGTGACAGCCACCAGTGCCTTCCAAGGATGGGCAACGAGCTGCCTGGTGCACGTGTGCTTTGGAAGAGTCAAAGACAGACACATGAAAAATGCTGAAAATTCAAGAGCACCAACTGCAAACTGACCAGAACTACAGTGCCAATATTTATTTCTCTAACAGATTTACCTCCGTCTCAGTGCATGAAGGAATCGAGTCCCTCAGAGCTGCAGGAGCAGGCACACAAAAGCCATTTCCATGGGCACACAGCCCTCTCCCTGCAGCCACAGCCCCCTCCCACCGTCCACAGGCCCAAAACCAGCCACAGCACAGACAGCTCCACTCACCCCATCACCAGGTCCCACCAGTCTCTTTGCAAGTATTGCCCATTTTCAGGCTGCACCTGCATGGTGACAGCATTCCAGGCTGCACTGGCACATGAGCCCCTGGCACTCTTGGGGCTGCTGGTGCCAATATCCTCTCCCCTGGACTCCAGACCAATCCTCTCTCCCAGCCTCTCTCCAGGCAGTGCCCAGAGCCAAGCCTGACTCACTCTGGCTCCGTGCCAACCACAGAATGTTTATGCTGCTGCTGCTACAGAAATAATTGGCAAAGCTGACTTTTCCAGCATCAGGGACCTGTCCAAGGAGAGGGCAAACACTGTGCACTGACATGAGTGATTGCAGCGACTCCAGAATAACGAATGTCACATAAATGCAGAGTTTGGCACAGGTTACGCTCCGAGGGGAAAGTGCACTGTCACCTTCACTGGCGTCCTGCAGCTGCAAATCACTGGGATTGTGTTAATGGATGGGCCATGGCAGCTCGTGTGGGGAAACCCCATCCCTGCTCACCCTGGGGGAAGGGAAGCAGGAAGAGATCGAACTGTTCTGTAACCCAGCACAGCCTGCAATTCCCAAACTTGTCAGCCTGCCACGACTGACACCGTAAACGAGGCAGCTCGGGGAATGTGTTGATCTTTGTACCTGCCCGCAGCAAAGATGCTCCTTCGGTTCCCTGAATTACACCACGGATTTCCATCCTATAAGTCACCTTCCCAAGAGGACACCCGGGTGCCCCCGCTCACGGCTCCCTGGGCGCAGGGGCTCCGCCAGCCCGCGATAGGCTCTGACAGCCCTGCGAGCGCTCGCAGTAGCCGCGGGCAGGGCTGGCCCCGAGCCCGAGCCCTCCGACAGGGGACAAGACCCAGAGGTCACCGCGGGGGCTGCGCCGGCGCTGCCGCCGCGGCGCGGGGCGCTGCCTGGCGGAGCCCGGCAGTCCTGGGGAGGGGATGGGGCAGCGCCAGGGGGCTCCGCACGGCGCTGCCGGGGGCGGCGGATCCTCCCCCCGTCCGGGCGGGCGGGCCCGGTGCCCTCTGGCCGGGCTGCGAAGGGGCCCGACGGCACTCACCTGGCGCCATGGGGGGGCTGGTCCCGGTGCCCGGGGCGGGCTCCGCGTCCTGCTCGGCCCCGCTCCCCCCGCCGCGGCCTCCGCTGTCAACAAACCCGCCGTCACTTCCTCCCGCCGCGCCGGAAGCGCCGCCGCCGCCTTCCCCGGAAACACCGGCCCGGCCGGAACGCCCGGGCCGCGGGGGGACCCGCCGGGGACGGGCACGCGGCGGTGACGTCACGCGTCTCGTGACGTCACGCGATCAAAGGCGCTGACGTCACTGCGCGGGGCACGGTGAGACCTCCCCAGGGCAGGGCCCGCGCAGCCCCGCGGGTCCCTCGCTGAGGGTCCCACCGCGCCCCTCTCACTGAGAGGCGCCATTGCCGCGGGTCGCGCTCACGGCTGACATTGGCACCGGGTCGGAGTGTAACCGCCCCGGGGTTCCCTCAGTGCTGGGGGGAACCGGCAGGCCCTGCTGGCCCTTGGTGCCTGTGGGGGACCCACAGCGTGTCTCCTAGCCCCGTGGGGCGCGGGGAGCCGGGACGGGGCAGGGCCAGGCTGGGGCAGCCGACACCGAGCCGGGACCGAGCCCGCGGGGCCCCGGGAGCGCCCTGAGGGGAAGGGGGCGGGGCTTAGAGCCACACCCACATAGGGGGCGGGGCTTAGCTGGCCCTGAGGTGCCGGAGCGTGGATGGGACTCAGAGAGGGGCGGGGTTTAGCGCGCAGGGAGGGGCCCAAAGGCGAAGAGGGGGCGGGGCTTGGCGCTGAGGGGTTGGAGCGTGGCTGAGCGCTCGGGGAGGGCGGGCAGGGGTGGGGCTTAGGGCCACGCCCACATTGAGGGGCGGGGGCGGTGCGCAGGAAAGGCGCCCTGAGGGGGCGGGGGCGGAGCTTAGCGCGCTGTGGGCGGGGTTTCGCTCTCTGTCAGCCCCTGGTGCGAGGGATGGAGGGCGGGGTCACGGGTGGGGCCGGTCCCGTTACACCCCCGGGCCCCGTTTCCAGCCGGAGCCTTTTCACGGCGCGCGGGGAGGGGGCGCCGGGGCCGCCATGTCGCGGCTGCACCAGAGCAGGTCGGTGTCGGTGTCGGTGTCGGTGTCGGTGTCCGTGCATGTGCCCGTGCCCCTGTGCGTGCCCGTGTCCATGCCGGGGCTGGGCTCTCTCCCCTCCTCTCCCTGCCGAGTGGGCTCTGGGGGGTCGCGGCTCTGGGGGCGCGGGGGCTCTGGGGGCTCTGGCCGTGCCCGTCCCAGCCCTCAGTGACGCGCGCGGCTCCGCTCCCCTCAGGATCGCGGACTTCCAGGAGGTGCTCGGCGAACCCACGGTGGCCCTGGCCAAGCTCCGCGAGCTCTGCTTCAGCGGTGAGTGCCCCCAGGGAGGGCTGGGCAGGGGGTTCGGGCTCGGCGGCGGCCCTGGGGTGGTGCAGTCTCCCCGTGGGACCCACCTGGGCAACCCCGGAGCGCCCCTGGGGAAGCCTCGGGGGCAAAAGCGCTGCCGGGACGGGCTAACGTGGCTGTTTCTCTGCCTGGTGTTCCGCAGGAATCCCCTTCGATGGTGGGCTGCGCTGCCTCTGCTGGAAGGTGGGTTTTGCCCCGGGTGCTTTTGCTTCTTGGGGTTGGTGAAGCGCACGTAGTGGGTTTTTTTAGGTGCTTAAAATCGTAAACAAACAATCGGTCAATTCAGAGCTTTAAAAGCCACTCGAAGTCAGCAAGAATTCGGGGAGATCAGCACTTTGCATGTGAGCAGAGCCTCATTTTTAAGCTGGGAGAGCATTTTGGTTGGGTTGGCTATTGATCAGTCCTGCAAATAGGTCTGTGTTGGAAACCAGTCCCTGAAATACTTCTGGTAAAGTGCTTGGCTTACTGGAGAAAGCTCCCAGTATTTTCAGAGAGCCAGTTCTCACCCCATGTTTGGTTGGCTCATCCTACAGGTGTAACAGCTCATTTAACACTGATTCATGTGCATCTGTCCCCTGTGCAGATACTCCTGAACTACCTCCCTTTAGAGAAAGCCTTATGGAGTGCTTTGCTGAAGAAACAGAGGTGAGGACATTGGTACTTTGTCCCTTTATTCCTAATGATGTCTGCAGAGAAGAAGAATAGTCCTTAAATAATTAAGTACCTTCATAAAACGAATTGTTCCTGTGTGGAATGTGCTGTTCTCTCAGCTGCCTGGTGGATTGACCCTTTCAGCTGAACTCAGCTGAGGAGAAGGAGCAGGATGGGACAGAGAGATCTGTTCAAACTCTGTTCTGTGAGCTCACCTTCACCTTATCTACCTCATTACAAATTCCTCTTCTCTTCCTTAAGGGATCTCTATTCCCAGTTCCTGAAGGAGATGATTATCCAGCCTGGGATTGCCAAAGCCAACCTGGGTGTTTCAAGGGAAGATGTGACCTTAGAAGATCACGTGAGTGTTGTTAAGCCTTTGTGCTGCAGAAAATTCCTCACAGCTCTAAACTGTTTTTCTGGAGTCTGGACCCCTGGGCTGCTCTTGGCTCTGTTCCCACTGTTGTGCCCTTGGCAGCAGAATTGAAAGTTCCCAGGTGCCAGCACTTGTATCTTGGGAGCCTTCAGAGTGAATTATTGGCAAAGCACCAATAGCTCTGAAAAGGGCTGTTTCCAGCTATACATGTCCCTGCTCCCCCAACTTCAGGCTCCCTGCCCAGGCTGTGGGTCTCCCAGGGAAAGGGAGAGGCTCCTGAAAGGCACCTATAGCAAAGAGAGGCTCTCCTGGGAAGTCAGGTCCTTGAGTGGACTCAGAACAGGTTAATCTGAGCAGAGGATTGAAAAGAGGCAGGAAAGTCAAGCTGGACTGTGTCCTGAAAGGCAGGAGACACACTTACTTCTAGTAATGTTGCTGGCTTTTTTTTTTTAATGGACTATTTCCTGCATCCCTTGGCTTTTTGCTTCTCTGAAAGTGCTGTTAAGAGTGTTTGTGTGGGAGGAGGGAATGGAGTAACTGATCAGAAGAGAATGTAAAATGATACAGCTGCCTCCATGACCACCCTGAACGTTCACTCCTCTCGGTGATCTGCCCTTCTGATCCCTGGAGCTTTGGTGGTGTAAAACTGGTGTGTCTGTAAAACCACACAGACAGGTCAGAGTGATCTTTGAATCCCTTGGAATGTTGCTTTTTGTTTTCTTGGTTAGTTGTTAACTTTGTGTAGATCTTGGTGTGCAGGGGGGGAGGTGTGGAGGAGGGAGTTAAGTTTATCATATTAGGAAACTGGTCAAATACAGGACAGGTTGTTCATGGAATATGTATTTCCTTTTTCCTGGGCACGGGGGTGGTGCTTAATCAGCATTTTCAGAGCTGAGATAGCAGGGGATACTTGTAGCTCAAAACCAGAACACCAAAGTACTGGGTGGGTGGGTAATTCTTACCCCAAGTCCAAAAACCATCTCCATTGTACAGAGTTGGAGCTGCAATCAGGAATCTCATTGACATGAGACGGGATACCTGGGAACAAAATCATTGAGACAAGTGAAAAAGGATTGAAAATGTGAGAAAAAACATGACCCTGATGCACTAGGACCGTGCTGGTGCTTTGTGGCCGAGGGACAGCAAGAAAGGATTTTGATACATGTGAAACATGCTAGTTCTGTTTCTGTTGTTTCTCCCTTTAGCCCCTCAATCCCAATCCAGACAGTCGATGGAACACTTACTTCAAGGATAACGAGGTGCTTCTGCAGATAGACAAAGATGTCAGGTGTGTGAGGCCCGAGAGGTTCTGGTAACACACCGTACTTTGAAAACCGAGTTTAATATTAAACCAGGCCTCCCATTCGACGTGGGGCACCTCCTTCCTCCTCGTGCCTGATTTCCTTCTGTGTCCATCCCAGGAGGCTGTACCCTGACATGGCGTTTTTCCAGCGCCCCACGGACTATCCCTGCCTCCTGATCCTGGACCCCCAGAACGAGTTCGAGACGCTGCGCCGGCGGGTGGAACAGACCACGCTCAAGTCGCAGACGGTGGCGCGGAACCGCAGCGGGGTCACCAACGTGAGCCCGGGGCTGGGGCTGTGCTGGGGCACGGGGCAAGGCCTGGGAACTGGGAAGGGGAAGGGTGTTCCTTCTGCTATTTTATCTTTCTGCTTGTGCAGTGAAATTAAGGAAATACCCCAGCAGATACTGAGCAGATACTGAACACATTGTAGGACCAGTCGATGTGCGTGACAGACAGCAGGGAATTAGGGCTGGGTTTATTTTTAAGGATTGTTTTTTTTCATGACTTCTGCCAGAAGTTGAAGTCACAAGTTGACATGTGCCCTCCTATATAGAAAAAAAACACTGAAGAGTTAATAACCCATGAATGTATTATGAGTTTACATAGTCATCAAGCACTGGAGCTCAGAAAGCTGCAATTAGGAGAAGAGCTGGGTATCTGCTGAAATATCTGTTGTCCCTTCCCTCTTTCCTGAGGGTCACAGCACATGTGCTGTTGTGGAAGGTGGTTTCTCCCACAACAGATCAATACCTTCCCTCACACTACTGACAAAGTAGAACTACACTGGTTCCTTGCTGTGTGGGATCACGTGGTGCAATGATTCAGGGAAACTGTGTGTTGCTGCACAGGCTGATTCATTCCTCAGGGACAGCAGCACTAGGATTCCACTGCCTGTGTGCTTCCCCTTTCTGTTGGTACAAACTGCCCAAATTCTTTTGGGGCCTGTGTGTGTTTAATGCCAAGCTTGGCACGTGTACTGAATGATCTGTGCCAGCTGGTTATCCTGATCCAGCTGTGGTTTTTGCCTTCTTTTCCAGGTGAGCTCCCCTCTTAAAACCACCCCCAGTTCTCTGAGCGAGTACGAAGTGCTGCCCAACGGCTGCGAAGCTCACTGGGAGGTGGTGGAGAGGATCCTGTTCATCTATGCCAAGCTAAATCCCGGGATAGCCTACGTTCAGGGCATGAATGAGATCGTGGGGCCTCTTTACTACACCTTTGCTACAGACCCGAACAGCGAGTGGAAAGGTGAGGGACCCTTCTGAACTCCCAGTAACAGCTGTTGTAGTGGGAGTTCTCTGCATGGCACGAGGAGTTTTGGGGATCAAAGCAAACTGGTAGGAGCTGAAGGGGCTGGGAGTGGTGAGGACATGGGAGGTGAGGATATTTGATGGTGGGAGGTTTGTTTGTTGTCCTTGGATCTGAGTTGCACTAAATCCCTTTAGAAGCTCTTGTTTGCTCATACTTATATACACATGGTAAGAAAAGAATGGAATGGGAGGACTTTGCCTGTTCTACTTTGTGGAAGCTCTGAGGGTGTGTGCTGGTGGCAGGGAGAGCAGATGATGTTCTTGGGCACAGATAACTGGTTTGTGACCTTGTGTCACAGAGACCTTGTGTTGCACACAGGGTGTGTATCTGCAGTGGCTCTGTAGACATTTCTAGTTAGAAAAGAAAGAAGCAAAAAATGGTTGTTGAGCCTTGTGCCAGACCAAGCAAGCCAAGATCTGTTGGGATCCACTCCTTGAATCCAATACAGCAACGAGATTATGGAGCAGGAACAGTTCTAAAGCTGTGTTCCTCTGTCAGTGGTGCTTCCTTTCTTCCCCTGTGACTTTACTTTCTTTCCCCAGAACATGCTGAAGCAGACACTTTTTTTTGCTTTACCAATCTGATGGCTGAAATTCGGGACAACTTCATCAAGAGCCTGGATGATTCTCAGTGTGGTATCACCTACAAGATGGAGAAGGTGTACTCCACCCTAAAGGAGAAAGATGTGGAGCTATATCTGAAACTGGTGAGGAGCCAGGTGTTTCTCTGGGTCTGGAGTGGGATGGGAGGAGTGGAGCTTAACAGTGAATGTCAGCCAGTTTTGTTAAACTGTACTTGAAGAGAACAGAGAGGGGATATGAAGGCTTTGCCTGTGGGTCATAGAGACTCTTATCTTTGAACTGAAACAGCCTCTCCTTGGAGTGAGCCCAGGGTGAGCTGACACAGCAAAGCTTCCTCCCCTGCCTGGCTCTGGAAGCAAACAATGGTTGTTGCACAGCTTTCAGCTGGGAATCCCAGGGGACTTGGCCATGATCCTTGGTCACCTGTGTTGAGCTGGAGCCTTTACTCTCTTGTGGTTATCAGGCAAAACATGGCTTTGCTGTAGAGTTGTTCTGAATTTGAGGCTGCAGAACAAAAAACATTCCTCCTCTCCATGCACACGTCTCTGTTGCCACTGGCTGCCCTGACAGCACTGACTTCAACTGCATGGAGATCATTCCAAAGGAAAAGTGAAATCTAGTGAGCTGGACAATCCCACCCAGCCAGTTCTACTGTTCTGCTTCATCCAAAGGTCTCTGAGTGCCTTGGGTTTGCGGGAGTTTTGTAGAACATGTAGAAGGCAGCTTTTGTTACAAACATCTTCAGTCTTATAGTCCACTTGGTGTGAAAGTCCAAGGGGGATTTGGAAGGGAAAGCTGTTCTTGTTGCTTCAACCTTCATCAAATCACACTGAGATCTTTTTCCATCTGTAAAAATTAGGATATATTTCTTTTATAGTCCAAAAGATGGGTTGTCAGGACAGGGACACAACCCACAGTGTTGGCTGATGGCTGATGTAGTAGGGAGAAAATAAACTGCTTAATGTTTGGCTGACAGGAAATGGTCTTGGCCATGCAGCAGCTGGTCCTTGAGAACGTCAGCTGGTCCTTGAGAACGTCAGCAGGATCCTGAACTTGTTTGGACTTAAGTTTAAACTTATGGTCCCTTGGATTTAACATCAGAAAACAGGAAAGTTTCAGGGTGGAAGTGCTTACAGCATGTTTTACTCACCATCAGTGTGAACTGCAATCCATCTTTGTTTCTCTTTTTGAATAGTAAACCTTTTGATAAATACAGGGCTTCTGGGAAGGAGAGGAAATCCTGACAAACAGTGGCTCTGGTAGTGGGGGAGGGCTGCAGCTTTGCAGATAAAATGCTGTTCAAATGGGAACTTCACAATTCCTTGGCACGTTTAACGGAACTAACACAAATAGTGCCATTAGGGAGAAAAGCTTCCTTTACTCCACGGACAGAGGAGGATTTTCTGGCTTTGCTGTAGGTGTGGAGCGTGGCTGCACTGAAAATCTCTCAGTCTGGAGAGTCTCCAGAGGAGGCAGAGGATTTGCTGGTGCTGCAGGAGGAGCTGGGAGCTTAGAGCAGGGAGGAGACAGGGATGGAGACATGGGGTGCATCTCTTGCCTGTAGGGAGCTGGCCAGGAGCACGTATTCACTCTTTGCCTGGTGCCTGTCTGACAGCAAGAGCAGAACATCAAACCCCAGTTCTTTGCCTTCCGCTGGCTGACGCTGCTCTTGTCCCAAGAGTTCCTGCTGCCAGACGTGATCCGGATCTGGGACTCCCTCTTTGCCGACGACAAGCGCTTCGACTTCCTCCTGCTCGTCTGTTGTGCCATGTTGACGTAAGTACACAGGGAGTCCTCTTGTTCTCCTCTTTCCCTCCTTTCCCTAAATCCACCGAGTCTTCTGTAGGTGTGTATTAAAGCATCTGGTGAATGGGTTACAGTCACTGTTCACACGGGTAGTGAAAGTGTTTTCAAAACCTCTATAAGGGCACAGCGTAGTCTGTGCTTTTAAAGTTCCTCTGTAAAGAGTCAAAAGTAGCTGGAATAATTTCCATCTTTCCAGACTTATCCGGGACCAGTTGCTGGAAGGAGACTTCACTCTGAACATGAGGCTGCTACAGGTAAGGATTAAATATAGTGGGCATAGGGAGCAGTTTGAAAAGTCCTAAAATAGTACTATGAGAGAGGAGGATGGTGTGTGAGAAGGCAGAAGGGTATGCTTGGCTCAAGAGAAGTACCATATTTCTGATGTCTGCATGCAGGAAAATCTGCAGGGGTCTTGCAGCACACTCAGTAATGAGAGGGAGAATCTTTTTCTTGTGCACCCGTTCTAGCCTACAGAGAAATTGAAACAGACTGCAGGTTTCTAATGTTTGTTTGGTTTGCAAAAAAATTGAATAATTTAGAGCAAAGATGTGAAACCCTATGTAACACTTACATTTTTTTGGCCAGAGGGTTTTGTTCTAAGATCTGTGAGAGCCTGAGGCTGGAAACGCCTGCACTGCACAGTTGGATATCTCAGGTTCTGCCAGTTCCTGCTTTAGGCTGTGCAAGATACTGGCTTTGATAAGGCTGTCTGGCATGAAGAGAGCCCTGGGGCAGCCGAGCTTACTGTGCCCTTGGAGGACAAAGTAAAACGACAACAAACCTCTTTGAAGGGTATTGAGGTTTGATCAGTTACAAAACAGGAAACTGTAGCTGTTAAGGGAGTAACCGAACCTGGCAGTGTGTTATTATAGGCCAAGAATGTTGTTGTCAAGGTTTGCTCTGCTTCAGTCAAACAGTCTGTACCAGGAGTGCTGGCTGGTCACTGAAATCCCTTTGTTTCTTTGCCACAGGATTATCCTATCTCTGATGTTCATCTGATTTTGAAGAAGGCAAAGGAACTTCAGGATTCCAAATAGTCCATGGGCCTAACAAAAGGTGTCAGAGAAGCTGTGGCAGTGGATCCCAGGAGATGCCTCCATGGAGTGTGGTGCACTAAAGCTCTTCGTGGTCCCTGCAGGACTTCAGGTTTTGTTTGGGCTAATGGCCACCTTGAAGACTTCCTTCTACTCTATTTATTAGGTCACAGACTGATTACTTCCCCATCTACTTGGGTCCTGCACTCCAGATTTTTCCAAGTCTCAATGCCTCTTTGCTGCCAAGAGCAGTTCTTTGTATTTTTTTTTTTAATGACTTTAAGTTTGGAGAGAAAGAAACCTTCTGTCTGCATATCCCTGAAGGGATGGACTCCTGTATCATGGAAGTAACACTTGGAGTAACTTCGGATGGGGAAAGGACAGACTGAGTCCAATGAATTTTGGTGGGTGAACATAGAAGGATCTTCCTCCTGTGAACAGAATGTATTCCAGTGAAGTCACACAGTCTGCCATTCAAGTAACTTCTGGATTCTCCTTCCTTGTGTCTGCACTTGGCCATCCCTGAGGTGTGTGAAGAGGAAGATGGAATCAGTTTCTGGTGATTGGACCCCTTTGCCTGGGAAAAGGACTTGGGAAGGCGAGATGGGAGGACATGGTGACAGCTGGTGGCTTTGTGCACTCAAACTGCCTGAATCCAGAACCGCCTTATCAACGAGGTCTCCCTGAAATCAAGACTGGTGGGTTTAATCCCTGAGTGTAGTTGCAAGTCAAGCCTTACTACGCACAGCCTTAGAGCAGGATTGTTGCTGCAGGGGGGCCTCAGGCTGCTTTCCTGGCTCTGAACTGGAGCATATCCAACTACAATCAGGATCGTGAAACACAAGAAACAGACACCTGATCATGTGCAATGAAGACAGAAAGACAAATGTGTCATTGCAGGCACAGCACTGGGGTTTTCTGCCTCAGTGGTTCACATAATACTACCCTGCATTGAGCTCTGGTCACACTAACCTTGGTATTGTCTCAAAGTACTTCTTGCCAGGAAGAGATGTGGTACAGTTCTGACCTAAATAAGAGTCCTTTTCTGGCACAATCCAGCAGCTACACAAGAACCTGTTATTAGTGACTGCTGGGGCTGATCCACTGCTGTGTGCTGGTCCTATTGGAGTCAGCCCTGAGTTGGACACTTGTTCCTCCTGAGAGAAACCTGCTGTACTTCAGATGCAGTCAAGCAGGCTCAGGTGAACATGGACTGAGACACACTACAGAGGGAACTGCTGACCTGCCCCACTGTCAAGCTGAGCAGAAACCCTGAACCTCAGAGGGAGACAGTGCCAGCACCCAGGTGCTTGGGTGGTGCAGAATCTCTTTAGTGAACACTAATCCAGTGTGCTTTTTCCCTTTCTTTCTGTGCTGTGCTGGCTCACCTCTGTGTGGCTCTTTCACACTGCAGTCTTTGGTATTTATGGGTTTAACTTGTTAAAGGTCAGTCTTTGTTAGACCTACTTAAGCTACTGCTGGCCTAGAGTCACCCTAGCAGGAGGGATGTGGGCAGCCTTCAGCTTTTCTTACTGGTGTCGTTCCCTTCACTGAAGGCCAGTTCTTCACAGGCTGCTGTAAATCTCACAAAGGTGTGTGGGGAGACTGCAGGACAGGTTGGTGCATGTACCTGTGTTCTTGTTGGCAATCCCAAGCAATCTCTGCCTCTTCAGAAGATGCTCAAGTACCACAGGTGCAGCCAGGTGTTGCTGCTGTGTTGCAAGAGCAACTGAAGGTTTAAAGCAATCTGTAATTAATACCTGTGGCAACACTATCCCTCTCTGCTGCAATCTTTTCTAGAGGGTACAGTTTTCCTCCAAGGAAAATGGGACAGGTAGACCAGGACAGCTCTACAATGTCTGCTCTAGTCACTGGATGGATATTCTTCTTTCTGAGCTGTTCCAGGTGGTCCCATGGACTCATCTCTCGGGGTACCTGCATTAGGGAGGCTGTTGGCCAGACCTTGTGTGGCCAGACAACCACCTGGGAGGTTCTCTCCAAATGTAGAACCAGAGGGGGTCACACTCTGTGGCAGAATTGGATCTTCTCCAAACACTTCTGCCTCAGAACTGCTCTAAATGCTGCTGCAGCTCTCCCATTCCATGTACAAGCTCTGCTCTCACCTCCCTGAATATCTGGCCTGGGCTGTCCACTTTGAGTCCCCCTGGCAAGTGCAGGGATTATTCCCTTATGCTGGATTTTCTCACTGGTAGTGGGGCCATCCATGGAGATTCCTGTCTGAACAGCTGGAGGTCTCCTTAAAGTAACCTTGAGGAAGCAGCAGGCAAATCAGGATGAAAGCATTACTTGGTGGTGAACTTTGCACATTTTCAGAGTAGCTTTGTGCCCTGGGGGTGACCTGCCTGGGCAGGAGCTGGGCTGGAGCGTTGCACTCACTCAGGGAAGGCAGAGGGGACGTGCAGGTGGCTGTTGAGTGCGGGTGTCTTGCTGTCTTCTCCCTTCCTTGGTGTCCCAGGGCTCATGTTGTGGCACCTTACCTTGGGGGGTGACAGTAGCTGCCTTAGAAAGGAGTCTGCAGTGGTTTAAAGGGATGTGATGAGAGCTTTGGCTGCTGGAAAGGTTCTCTGGGATAAATTTTGTAGCCTTATCCAGACTATGGCTGCTAAATTGAGTGAGTTCTTTGGGGAGAGCTTGGAACATCTTTAAACCCAGACAGGCTGGTTCCCACATAAAAAGCTGCTTTCTATTCCTCCTTTCTTCCCTCTTGTGTGGTAGGACTTCTGTCCTGCTGTTGAAAGGAGTTGACTTTTCAGTGACTGGGGACCTTAATTCTTTACTCCAACACTTTCTCCTTTCTTTAAGAGCAAAACTGGGGGGAGAAAAAAAAGTCTTTATTACCAGCTTTTGAGTCTCCTCATGAATCCCTTGGCTTCATTCCTCAAAGGCTTTTGGTGATTTATTTTTGTTGTTGTTGAGATGAGATGATACTTAAATAGTGGTTCCTTTCTTGTGTGACCAAGTAACAACTACTCCAGCCTTGAGATGTTTCCACCTCTGCTTTCTTTCAATCCTGACCCGCTGCAGCAGCAGCAGGGTTGGCTGAGGGAGCAGTTCTTTGAGGTGGGAGGTGTCGACAGGACACTGTGCTGGGTGTGGGGTAGGATGAGCCTTCCCTGGGAGGGACAGGTCTGCTCTACCTGGACGTCTCTGGAATTCAGGAAACTGTGGCTTCCTCAATCAGGTAGAAGCAAGAGGGTACTAGAGATGAAGTTGTTGGTGGTGGTCACTCAAAGGACTGATTTGTGTGACCTAGACTGGAATTATTCACAGTTTGGCAGTGAGTAGAATTTGCTTAAGGGGTGTTTGGGGAAGCAGAGGCTGTTTTCCCTTAAGAAATGTCAATCTTTGTTTTAGCTGTTTGGGGCACTCCTCTAAAACACCCTTTCCCCAAAGAAAGGAACAGATAGCTTTTTTTTTTTTTTCACCTTGCTTGGAAAGAATTGCCAGAACAGTGTGTGGTGAACACTTTATCACTCTGAAACTCCTTCCTCTACGCTTCTTTTTAAACACTATTTTCATAACGCTTCCCTAACTAAACGGGGTGACTTCGTGCAAACCTCTCCCGGTGCTGTGACCGGAGTTTGGGCTGTCGTGTCCATAGTGTGAGCGGCTGGGCCGGGCTGTCCGAGTTTTGGGGCCCAGCCATCTCCTCCTTCCCGAGGTGGTTTTGCTTTCCCTTCCCAAGCGCGGGAGCGCTGCCTTTCCCCCGGGAGCACCCGCGGGCGCCCTCGGCCGCGGTGTGAGCGCGGGTCCCGCGCCTCGCTGACCGCTGAGTGCTTCCGTTCCGTGTCATTCCCGGTAAATCCTTTCCCGCTCCCATCCCGGGATCGCGGTGTCCGCGCTGTCCCCGCACCCGCGCCGTGCGCGCGCTGCCTTAAAGCGGCGATGCCGCCGCCTCATCGCGGCCGCCCCCGGCGCGGCCGCGGCCCGTTTTAAGCGCCCGGGGGGCGGTCCCCACCGGCACGGCCATGCTGCGGGCGCGCTGGGCGCTGCCGTTCGCGGTGGGCGCGGGGCTGGGGGCGGCCCTGGCCCCCCGGCACCGCCGGGATTCCCCGGATCCGCGGGGCGAGGCGGCCGAAGGGCTGCTGGCCCGGCTGCCCGTGCTGCCCGCCGTGTCCGCGGCCGACCTGCCGGCCCCGCCGGGCTCGGGGCGCACCGAGCTCAGCAAGTACGGGCTGCCCGGGCTGGCGCAGCTGCGGAGCCGCGAGTCCTACGTGCTGTGCTACGACCCGCGGAGCCGCAGCGCGCTCTGGGTCATCGAGCAGCTCAACCGGGACACGCTGAGCGGCGCCTCGGACCGCGCCGCCTGCGACTTCCAGGAGGACGACTCGGTGCACGAGTATCACCGCGCCACCAACGCCGACTACCGCGGCAGCGGCTTCGACCGCGGGCACCTGGCGGCGGCCGCCAACCACAAGTGGAGCCAGAAGGCCATGCGGGACACGTTCTACCTGAGCAACATCGCCCCGCAGGTACGGTCCGGAGCTGCCCCGGCCAAGGGCAGACGCGAGAAACCACCTGGGAGTGGCGCTGTGTTTGACCCTCCGGGCAGAGAGGAGGCAAAGTCACCCGGAGGTGTTTCCTGCTGAGTTTAACAACTGCAAAGGCACCTGCGTGTGCCTCTCAAGCCATGAGAGACCCCTTTCAGTGCAGTTAAACACGTGGACAGACACTTGCAAAAGTTGTGGGCTGAGCGATGGGTCCTGTCCTGGGTGTGCAAACCAGGACTTCACTGTGCACAGCTTCCAAAGCAAAGGTGGTAGTGGAGATTTAGGATTTTATGATCTCTTCTGGAAAGTGCATGGGGCACTGTGAGATGCATTAACAGAAAAGGCAGGTGTTACTCTGAACAGTGATGAAATACCCCCACAACTCACTGCTGGTTATGTTTCTAGAATCCTCACTTAAACCAGAATGCCTGGAATAACCTTGAGAAGTACTGCAGGAGCTTGGCAAAGCACAACAGGAATGTCTATGTTTGCACAGGACCCCTCTTCCTGCCCAGGTAAACACGAGGGCTGAGCTGGGATGGCACCCGAAGGGTGCATTGTGCTGGGAAAGGAAAACAGGATGAGGTGCTCCTGCCTGCTCAGTAGGTGAGACCAGCTGTGCACAGAGGTTCTGTGGAAAGGTGCTTTCTTAGGATTAGGATACAGTTTGTGCATTTCCCATCGAGTTGATTATTTAATGAGTAAGGGTGGGTTTCTTGAGCTACAGTATGACCAGGTTGCTTTTGCTTGCAGTCCTTAACAATTTAGTAATTACTAGATGATTAGATTAACAGATTTGACTGCAGACCCCATCACTGCAGAATGAAGCTTCCAGGTTTTATTTCATGGACTACCACTCAAGGGCACGACTTTATTTGCAAAGATTTTCACATAGTGCTAAAGAGCAGCTGTCTCATGTTGAGATCTCTTCAGCAGCAGGAAATAGGTTGGAAGGGCTGTTACAGAGAGCCAGCAGGGAGGGGCTTTGGGGGGAGCAGACCCAGTGCACAGTTCAGCCTCCCTATGTCACGTAGCCTCTGCTGCCAGGGGGGTGTTGGAGGGCTGAGGGGGTGGAGGTGGCACCAGACTGGGAGATAACCTGGGATGTTGCTGTCGGTGCAGGACGGAGGCTGATGGGAAGATGTATGTCAAGTACCAGGTGATTGGGAAGAACAACGTGGCCGTCCCCACCCACTTCTTCAAGGTGCTCATCTTGGAAAAGGAGAGTGGGGAGATCGAGCTGCGCTCGTACGTGATGCCCAACAGCCCCGTGGATGAGAAAATCCCCCTGGAACGGTTCCTGGTCCCCATCGAGAGCATCGAGAGAGCCTCGGGGCTGCTCTTTGTCCCAAACATCCTGAGGAGAACGAGTAACTTGAAAGCCATCACAGCTGGGAGCAAGAGTTGAACCCTGACTAAGCAAATCCAGGTATCCCCTGGGAAGGGACTGACAGCAGTGACCCACAGAATCATAGTTCCTTGTGCAATTTTAAATGTGGGAAGAATCAAACCAATGCTTCTTTCTACCCCTTCCCCTCTTTTGTGTGATAGTGAAACACAAACATAACACACATCAGATCTCCAGGGAGGTCCTCCAAAGACTCCTGGGCACTTGGCACTGTAGCAGCTCTCTAGACTAGAATTTGTCCCTAATCCACTGCTCCCCTGGAATTATGTGAGGCTTCTCAGGGCACAGAGGGAAGTTACTAATTTTTGCTGTTTATCAGGGAAGGAGGGGAAGCAAGATGGGTGCAGTGGGAGGAGAGGAGAAGTTCCTGCCTTCCTGTGGCCAAAGGATTGTGTGATTGTTTTCTTTCAGAAGATGGTTTTAGCAGTAAAGCTTTGACCACCCATGGTATTGGTTGTTTCTTATCTGCTCTCACCAAAGCTCTGAATATCTCAGCAGGAGGGGAGGACAGAGCCAACTTTTCCAGGTGCTTTCCTGTCTGAGCTCACTGTAGGCAGAGCTTAAGGCATCACAGATGGAGCCAAACTGTAACAAGCTGATGTGTTTTAGTGCTGAGGCCAAACTGAAGCTCCAGCTCTTCCTGATGTTGGGAAAGATGAAGCCTTGGAGTTGAAGGGGGGGCTGGGGAAGTCACACTGAGGCAAGAACAGCTTCTTGGCATAAGGATTAAGCTTTGACTTCCTTTCAGTCTGAAAGCCACATGGCTCCAGAGTCACTGAGTGTGCAGGACCTCTGCACAGTGAGTGCCCATCCTCTACATGAAGTCACACCTGGATTCGAGGCAGCTGAGGTTCCATACTGCTTTATTCCCACCCCAGATGTTGGAATTGCTGAGACCCAGCCTGCTGCCAGGCTCGTCCCAGCTGCTGGGCCATGCAGGCAGGAGGGCACAGACTTGCTCCCAGCAGCAGCTGAATTCTTGGCTGGGCAGTGCTGCCAGCTTTGGTCACGCTGTACCTCGGCCCCGCCAGGCTCTCGGAGTGACTTGCCCAGCACCCCTTGTTTGAAGAGCCGCCTCCCCGAGTCCTCAGTGCCTGCCAAGGTCAGTGGTTTCCCTTCCCCTCAGCTGTCCCTGGTGTCTTCACAGCCTCTTGGATGTGGGGTCTGAGTGCAGACAGGGAGATCAGCAGCGCTTCCTGGAACAGAACGGAGTCAGAGCTGCTCTGAGAGCACCAGGCAAAGCAGCTGCTCCCTGAGGGTCACTGGGGAGCCACACATGTCACTGCCACAGGCAGAAAACCAGCCCTGCCCTGGGCACACCCTGCACCATCAGCCCCCCACCTCCGTGCGGATGGTCCTGCTGCCCTGGCCGGGGCAGGTGTTCAGGTAGAAGTCAAAGAGTGTGCTTGGGTCGGTGACGTCCAGGTTTGGATCCACATCAACCCCAGCTTCCAAGCCTTCAAGGCCTCCAAACACGACAAGGGCATGCCTGGGAAGAGCACAGGGACAAGGTGAGAGGGCAGAATCTGCAAGAAGCAGGCTCCTTTCTTTCATTCAGGTGTCTGGGTCTGCTTTGAAGCTCCTGTGTGCTGCTGCAGCAGGGAGCTGTGTCCCTTGCTGATGGTGCCCAGTGCAGCTGCCTCCCCACCAAAAGCCCTGCGGCACTTGGCCAATGTGACAGTCCCTGCTACCAACTCCAGAGAAACAGGAAAGGAATTGGCCTTGACCTGGGGTACTTCCCCAGCTTCTGGGATGCAGAGAAATGTGCCTTGGTGTAAAAGGGAGCAGCAGAGCACTGGAGGGAGCCTGTGGGTAAGTCTTGCACTTGGATCTAGGAGCATTCCAGCCTGGGAGGACACCAAGGCTGCAGTGCAGCTCTGCTGCCTGCACCAGCCTCACTGGGGGCTCTCAGAGGGGCCAAGCGGGTGGGACACAAACCTGAAGGAGGGGAGAGTGACCTGGTCCACGGGGCTGCCCCGCTCTGAGGTCCCAATGGAGAGATCGTAGCCTTCCTTGAACGGGCACTCGGAAAAGACGGCACCTGGGAAGCACAGTCTGGGGTTATTGCTGCAGTGCCCTCACCCATGTGCCTTCTGGACAAGGTGAACTAGTGCCACTGGTGCATCAGGAGACAGAAGAATGATTCCTCTTTCCCACATAATTCCCTTGCTCTGGGAACCTCCCACACCCTTCTCAACAGCAGCAGCTTCTCCTCAAAGCTCATAACATTGGTGCTAGGAACCATTCTTTGACTAATAGTTTTCCTAAGAGGTCCAGTCAACCAGAACTCAGGAAGAGGATTTTTCAGGGCTCTTGAGCTCAAATGTCCCTGCTGGCTCTGGTAGGAATGAGTGGGATGTCATTATCATGGAAACTCATCTCCTGCTGCTGTGCAGCCATTTGGAGCAATGGTGAGTGGAGACACAGGGCAGAGTTCTGGTGGGTGACTGGCCCCTAAATTTGGCTGCCAGATGGCTGCTAACTGCATGTGTAAGCTGCTTTTAAGACAAGAGAGATTTCTGTGGAAGAGATATTAATATGTTTAGCCAGTAGGCCTGAAATGGGTGGGCAAGCTCAGGCAGAGCCCTGACAGAGAGCAGGGAATCCCTGCCAATACTCACTCAGGCAGGAGGCAAGGCGGACACTGTACCCCCAGTACAAGCCTGAGACCGTCCGGGGGTGGTGTGAGGACACCACGGTGCCTTTGTGCACTTTGGCTTCTGGAAGGGAAGCAAGGAGATGATCAACCCCTGCAATCTGATAAGATTTGACCAGCACTTTCTCCTGGGTTGGGGCACTGAGTTGGTGTACAACACGACCCTCCCTTTTTCCAGAATGTGGAAAGGGATTCTGGGAATTCTGCAAGTTCTGGAAAGCATGCAGGTGTGTTTGGGGTGTTCACTGTTGGTCAAAGAGCTGGTAGTTCTTTCCAGTTAACAAGGGAGGCAGGGTAAGGGTGTTATTAAACTGTGTGTGAAGGGAAGGTGTAGAACTGTTGGATACCTTCAAACCTGTGCTATGGAAGGACCAGCTCCTGCAGTTCATAGATGCTACTGGAGCCATGGATTACCTGGATTCTGGGGCTCCTCCAGGCGGACGGTGACTCTCAGACCAGGGTTCAGCTGCTTGTCTATCTGCACCTCCTGCAGTGACAGTCACCATCATTGTCAGACATTCTGGAAGTACCGGGGAAGGTGGGGAAGGAAGGGAACTCTCTCAGGAAGTGGGGGTCTGTTCCAGCCTGGAGCTGGAATCAGGAGCTCTGCATGTGGCTCAGGGCCTTGGGCATCACTCTGAGACTTGTTTTGCTGCTCAAAGGTTCAGCTGCAGCAGTGAAGCAACAATGTGCTGGAATAAGCAGAGCCTTCCAGGGGCTTGGGAAGCCACAAGCACTGGAGAGCCAGAAGGGACAAGACAGCAACACCCTTAAACCCTCTGCCAGTCCACTGTGGCCTTCAGAAACCCAGCAGTACCCACCCTGCCTGCTTCAGATCTGCCAGAGAGACAAGGGGGATTGTTTTGGGGATCTGTGGGTAACAGACACACCTTCCTCATCCCACAGTTAACAAAAGAACCTCTGCCTGGCTTCGATGGCCGGTCCAGCACGACGCCCTCCCGGTATTCTGAGTCCTCATCCACCCGCATGTGGTGGGGGCTGTCCAGGGGATTGAGGAGCCCTGGAACAGCACAAAGGGAAGAGCTGCTGAGAGGAGGACAGTGTAAGTGCCCTCCTGCCCCCTCCCTCCCAGTGTCCCAGAGCACCTGACTGGCTCGGTGAAGTGGGAACAGTTATTGAGATCTGTGTGTCCCACACAAGATGAGCTCAGGAGGGACAGAGACAGCTGGATCATTACCTGCAAACTGCAGATCCTCGTGTTTTGGAAAAAAGGTTTTCCTCAAGTACCTGTTACCAGAGAAGGCTGAAATGTGAAAAGTTGTTTTTATGGAATCCAAGCCTCAATTCCAACCCTGTCCTGAGTCAAAGGTGCTGAGTACAGAGAAAAGCAGGCTTAGCTTCTTCAAATCCCTGATCTACCTCTAAAGGTATCATGCAGGTTGTATCCTGCATTCACTGCTCCTCTTTCAGTTAAACTCCTGAACCAGACAAGTGAAACAATCAGATCCTGTGTTCCTGCATAATTATGTGATACAAACAGAATTTGCCTCCTGCTCCCACAGCCTCTGGTGTGAGGTACCCAGGGCAGTTGGATCTCATGCACAGTCTGACCACAGTGGACTTACTGAGGGCACTCCAAGTACTGCAGGACCCGAGCCAGCTGCACACAAGCCTTGCCTTTCCTCCCAATTCCTTTAAAGTCCCCCTCCACGCTCCTGAAAGAAAAAGAAAGCAGCTTGAGGACTCAGTCTGAGGTTGGTCAGGTCTCCAGAAGACCAAGCTTTGCTTCTTAATCTGAAAAGAGCAGCACACCCCTTCTCTCCACCCTGCTCATCTTTGGAACTCTCTCCATAAGCCAGGTATCTTTTTCAGTTTTGTGTTTTGATCTTTTGTATTGACACAACCTGGCACTTGGATGCCACTAAGCTGGATGCTCCAGAATTGCAGGGCTTGACCAGTTAGCACAAGGGCAGGTCCAAGTGAAAAGCTGAAGGGCACGAATTATTCTTCTAAAGAGATATAGGCATGTCCTGTCCCTCACAGCAAGGTTTAAGACTACAGGAGAACTTGACCTCCTGCTGGTTTGTCATCCCTGTGCTGGGATAAAACAATCCTGGTTGCCAGGGCTGTTCAGTCAAAATCTTTTCCCAGTGGTAGAGGGGTCCCTGTAATCCTGGCATTTGAGAGAGGTCCAAACACTTGCATGAGGTACACACAGTTCCTTCCTGGACTCACAATTGTAAGACTGAAAGAACTGAAAACTGAGAGGAAACACTTTGTGCAGAACAGGATGGTTCCTCCTTCACAGAATCTCAGAATGGTTTGGGTTGGAAGGGACCTTAAAGTTCATCTTGTTCCACTCCCTGCCATGGGCAGGGACACCTTCCACTAGCCCAGGTTGCCCCAAGCCCCGTCCAACCTGGCCTTGGACACTTCCAGGGATGGGGCAGCCACAGCTTCTCTGGGCAACCTGTGCCAGGGCCTCCCCACCCTCACAGGGAAGGACGTCTCCCTAAAATCTCATCTAAACGTGCTCTCTTTCAGTCTCCCCCTTACTTCACATCCTCTCCCAGCTCATCAAACACCACGATCTCGTCCACGCAGAAGATGGCGCAGGCCCGGCCGATCTGTCCCGCCAGGTACGTGCGGAGCTCCAGCGACTGCGCGTTGTTCAGGATGGAGCCCGGCAGGGCCACGCTCAGCGTGTGGTGCCGGCCTGGGGACAGAGAGAGCCATGAGAGAGAACCACGGCTGGGGGAGCAGAGCCACGAGAGAGCCATGGCCTGACAGCTGATGTACCACATCACAGTTACTGCTTCAGCTGCAGCCGCGGTGGGGGAAAAATGCCCTCTGTGTCTTACATTTAATCCCAGATTTTCTCTTAAGAATGGTCTCTCGTGCAGTGCTCGCTGTTCGTGCCTGTTTGGACATGTGGACTGATCCACACTGGACCTATGAAGTGTCACCCTCCCTATCAATCTGTAACACTGACTGGCTTTTAAGAGCCCAGTTCTCCCAGCTTTTTCCACCCATGTCTCCACACCGGGTCGCAGCGGCATCACCTCTGTCTTCCTTCTGCTCCTCCTTCTTTTTGGCCTCCTGTTCTGCCAGCTCCCGCACCCGCTGTTTCTCCAGCTTCTTCAGCAGCTTCATCTCCTTCCACTTCTTCTTCTCCGCTTTCCCTGGGGCGGGGAACGGCGCCTGGCGTTAAACACCGGTTTCACCCTCCCGCAGCCCCCACGTGTGCCCGGCCTTCCTTACTCTCCTCTTTCCAGCGCCGCCAGTCCACCTTCCTCTCCTCGACCTGCGGGGAACGGAGCGCATTACCCCTCAGAGCGATCCCCGGGGTCCTCCCCATCCCCGGGGCTCCCCTACCCCACCTGCGCTCCCCGGGGTCGCTTCCCCACGCTCCCCTCGGTGTCCGCCATCTTTCCCAAGCTCTCGGTCACGCCCCCCACGCTGTGATTGGTCGGGCGGCCCTGGCACCTCCTATGGGGGCGGAGCCTCGGTGCCACGTAGGCCTTGCTTAAGCGTCCGGCGCGGATACGAAGCTAAGCCGGGACCGCCGCGTTCTGCGGGTGGATGGGTGACCTGAGGGCGGCACAGGAATATGGGAACCACTGTAATTCTGTGGTTGGTCAGATTTTTAGCTTCGTGCTTGTTCAGTGGTCTGAGTGACGTTTTACATCCGAGGCAGTCTAGTTCACGAATAGAAACGTTCTGAGTGGTTGTTCCTTGGGATTGCAGCTGTTCCTTGAGGTTTCTTCTCATTTTTTTCTTTTTGAATGCATGTCATCTGTGGATCTCTTGAGATGTGATTTTCTGGAGAGTTGTGCTTCATCCCCAAAACAATAATGAAGATTAAATGCTGGCTATAGCCGTTAGCAGGGTCCAGGGGCGTGTATGTAAAATTTAGGCAGCCACATCTGTATCTCTTTGCACAAGCACTGCTTGTGTGTTGGACAGTGTGGAAATGCATCCTCCCCCTTGCAGGTTGTGCCATGGCCTAGAGCAAGAGCTCCCACGTGTTGGGGGTGTTGCAATTAATCTTCATGTTAATAATCTAATCTCATGGTTCTTTCTCTGTTTCAGCAGTTGCAGCTCTCCCCATGTTTGGTAGGTAAATGGGTGCTAAAGGGCTTCCAGCAGCACCCACCCAGGCTGTGCAAGCAGGTGAGCCTGGCATGTGCCACCAGTGAGAGCAGGTTTGTTTGCCTCCTTCCCCCTGGTCCATGCAGCTCTGGATCCAAGGGGATCAGTCCCACCAGCTGCAGCCCAGTATGGAAAACCTGTGGAGCTGCTCCCTGCCAGCCTGGGTGGGACGAGCAGCCACCACCACAGGACCCAGTACAGGTGTTGCACAGGTGACAGCAGCTCTCCAGGAGAGCTGTGTCAGCCCTACAGTCAGTACAGAGACATTGACTCTTCCATGATTGCAGTAGTTCCACTTTAATAATTTAACTGCTACAAACACTCGTGGCACAGTCTGGTGCACATAAGTCCCGTGTGGTTGATGATGATGTTTTACATTCTTATCCAGGCTGAAATCAAGACTGATGCAAGAATTCTCTCTCAGATGCTGCTCATGTCACCCCACCAGCCCAGTGGGTGGGAGGCTGTGAGGGGCACCAGCAGCAGGAGCAGCCTGAGGCACAGTGCCTGTCCTCCACAGGCACCATGTGCTCTGACCAAAGGCCTACAGGTTTTGTTCTGCACCCTGGACAATGCTGCCAGGCCCTGACAAAGTGCCCAGAGTAGTTTGGGGGTGCACAGGGAAGGTTTGGCAATAGCCAGGATACTGATAAAAGCTGTTTTCTGGGGGAAACTGGTTACAGATTCTGTGGTCACCTTCCCCAGGGAGTAACAGGAAAAAATAATGGGAAAATTGTTCGTTATGGAAAAAAAAAATCTCACTGGATTTATAATCTTCAGGATCATGGAGTCACCCTCCTGATGGCTGGTGATACTCTACAGTCGTGTGGGAACATGAGTGCTGGTGGAAATGCTGTCCTGCACTTTGGATTACATGAGGAGGGATGTGGAGCAAGACGGGCCAGACTAACTCCTCACCACGGCCTTAAAGGTAGGTCCTGAAGCACTTTTTCAGAATTTAGTGATGGAAAACACCCCTGGAGCCCTCCTTACCTTGTGTCTTGCTGGATACATTCCAGAACTGATTAGCAAAGTCTTTAAAAGTAAGAAGAAATGTCAAATACTGTCAATGCACACCAAGTTATTGCACCCATTTCACAGTGACTTCAAGTGTTCCCAGATTTTGGGCCTGGCAAACCTCTTAGCCATTTGTCTGACAGAAAATGGTTGAAAGCACAGAAGTAAGAAGGTATCAAAGTTTGTAGACAAGCAAAGAAGAGGACAAAGAGTAGTCAGGGCAGGTGAGGACCAAGGAGAGTCTGGTTCTCTCTCCAGTGCACTCAGGAACTGGTTTTCTCCTTTTTCCATTTTTGCAATATGTCATTTGCTGCCTTCAGTGTAGCTTCCTCCTAAACAAATACCACAGATTTGGTCAGTGCTTCCAACCAAACCCCATTTTCCCCTCACTGCAGTCACCATTCATACAAAAATCCTGTTCTTGTTCCTGAACGTGGCAAATGCTGTGTGTTCAGTGTGAAACAGGCACAGGCACCTCTGGGGCAGGCATGGCCCCTGGGCAGCTAAACACACACCCAGAGACTCCCTGCCTTGACCAAGAACTGTAGGATGCTGATGGGGCCAAGCTTAGGATGGCCCTGCACACCTGCTGCCCCTGGCTCAGCTCACATGTCTGGAGGAGGGGTTGTTCCAATTGGAATGCCATGCTTAGGGTCCTATGCCCACTCTGCATTTCTTCTTGGCATTTATCTCATTAAACCAGCCCTGGTTGTTACTCCCAACCTCACCTTCCTTGGTGCTGTCACGTCTCACCTTTGCAAAGCAGAACCGGATGAAATTGGGGTAGTTGTTCTTGTGGGCCTCGCTGTAGAAAGTGGAGAGTGGGATGGCAGCAAGGCCCTGGGAAGAAGGAAGCACATGGAGCTGAGTTTCCTGCTCTGGGGCTGCCCTGCCCCAGTGTGGGGGAAGCCCTCCCCTCCAGTTCCCCCCTGCCAGGAGCTGCCAGAGGGGCAGTGGTGTCGTGTTCTGGCTCCCAAAGGTGCAGCCAGTGGGGAGGGCACAAACCCACCCAGGGCAAGTGCAGCAGGAAGGGCCATTCACAGTTACCTTGTTCTTCACCATCCACTTCACAAATCTGCAGTCATAGGGCTCATCTGAGTTGGGGACCTCGGGGACATCAGATTCTGCAGGAGAAGCAAAGCAGGACAGGGGCTGGGGCGGCTGCCGGGTGCCCCAAATCCACATCCTTGGAGCTTGGATGGGGAATGCACTGTCCATCCCTGCTTTGGTGGTGCTTTAGGCAGGTTCCTGCCCTTGCCAGTGGTACCCTCTGAGCTGCTCCCCACACTCAGCCCCCCTGGGCAGAGCTGCAGCTGACTCACTGAACTCAGAGATGTCGGCCACCAGGAAATAGGTGCCCTCAGGGACGATGGGTTTGATCCCCACAGCAACCAGGCTCTGGATCAGCAAGTCTCTCTTCTGCTGTAGTGTCCTGGGCAGTTGGACAAAGTAGCTCTCTGGTTTGCCATAGAGTGTGAGCTCCCTCTGGAAACCCTGAGCCACAGCCTCCTGCAAGGAGAGATGACCAGTGCCCAGTGGGAAAATGGCCAAGGCTTGTTCAGGAACTAAACTCTTTGCTCTGATGCAATTCACAGGTGATTAACGAACTCTGCCTCCAGCCCCTCCAAATGGCCCCTTAGATTTGTCAATGCAAGGTAGGAATGTACCCCAGGCAGGCTGGACTCTCCCCTCCAGGGCACCATAAATAACTTGTCTGTGCCTTTCAGGTCAGCCATAGGCAAAAGAACATCTCTTGCCTCTGCTTCAAGAATGTCAGGGTCAGTTGCAGGGAGCTGCCTTACCTGGGCAATGGTGGCACAGTGGTACACGGAGTTTTGGTGCACGGTGCGGACGTGCTGCAGCAGCCTGTCGGGTCCCACAGTCCATCCCACCTGCAGCCAGGAGAGGAGGAGGAAGGTGGGAACCTGCTCAGGCTCCCCTTTATTTGCTGGGCTGGTTTCATTGTATTCTCCAAACAGAGCTTTCCTAAAGCAGCTTTGGTGCTTCCAGACCCCGAGGCTCAAAGCTGAGCGTGTGGCCACAGCATCCCCAGTGCCATGCTGTGGCAAAGGGATAGGGATGGGGACACAATGAGGTGCCACATGGGGCATTCACCTTCCATCCAGTGGCACTGAATGTCTTCCCAGCACTCCCGATGGTCACCGTGCGATCCCACATCCCCGGCAAGCTGGCTGGCAATGAAAGGAGAGAAACCCCAGTGGCAGAGCTCAGTGTGCTCATTTCTGGGAGCTCTCTGCCCACCATAACCCATCATGATCTTTTGTGTGTTCACAGCACATCTTTCACCTGGATGAGCCTCAAGGCAGCCAGGTTTCTCAAGAGCATCTCTTTTTAATTAAATATTTTCATGCTCATGTACCCAGCCCCAGGGGCTCCTGGAGATGCCAAGCACCATCACTCTGCAACAGGGTGATTGCATGATACTGCAACTGGAAGAACAGGCCTCTGAAATCGTGTTGAAATGGATTTCCCGAAACTAGAGACACTCAGAAAACTCTGGCTTTACAAAGCATGGGAAAAAACCCTCAGTTTCACTGGAGCCAAAGGGCTCTTTGCTCTGGATCTCCCCTCTGACTGGCTCTGAAGTCAGGGCTCCTGTATAAGACCTGGTTTGGAGGCTGAGTCTGGAGTACAGCAAAACACCTCCAATGAGGATTTGTGCCTAGTACAGCTGTGCATGCAAGGCATCCTGTGGGATCTCCAGGGGACCCCAGTGATATCACCACTGCCTCCCCTGAGGAGACCCCCAGGCCCAGCCAGGCCCTCTCCGCACCGATCCGGATGTGCTCCTTCCCGTCGTAGACCAGCCACTCGTACACCTCGTCACTGATGCACAGGACATCGTGCTTCACACACAGGTCTGCAATGAGCTCCAGTTCCCCGCGGCTGAACACCTGCAGCAGGAAGGAAAAGGGGCAGGGATGCAGCAGGAGCATTTCTGAGCCTGTCCCTGCCTGTCCATGAAGGCTGTGCACCCTGACAGCACCATCCAGGGAGGCAGGAGTTGGCAGGTCTAGCAGGGCAAAGCCACTGCTGGCACCTAAGACAAGGCTTAAAAACACCAGAAGAGTGAGCACAGCATGTGGTGCCTTCAGAAAACCCATTTTCCTTGTGTGCAAGGAAGGTTGAGTCACTGCTGCACTGCAAATGTGGCTGCAGCACCCCAGCAGCTCCCAGGGCCACTCACAGCACGGCTAGAGGAATTACCTTGCCCAGAGGGTTATTGGGTGAGTTCAGGACGATGGCTTTTGTCCTTTCACTAAATTTAGAAGCCAGTTCAGCTGGGTCCAGCTGCCAGTCTGCACTAGACATCAATTTTCCATCTTTTGGAGCTTTCTAGAGAGAGCAGAGGGGAATCTTGGTTTGCTTTGCTATCTATGCACTTTGCATCCCACTCTCCTCCTCACTTACTTTGCTGTGGCTCTTCCCCTTCACCCACTCACCGGTCTCAGCGGGACAAACACGGGTGTCCCACCAGCCATTTTCACCATTGGCTCATAGCAGTCAAAGAAGGGTTCAATGGCTATCACCTGGAAGAAAGGACATGTCAGCACCCTCCTGGCCCTGCTCAGACCTTCTCTGATGTGTGCAGAGAGAAATAGAAGGGATATTTTAATTCCTGAATTACTGTAATGGAGAATCTGCAGTGCCTCTGGGCAGTGTCTGAGAAGAAAACCACCACTCAGGGCAAGAAGGGTTATTTTGCCTTATGCGGAAATGAGACTGTGCCCTGCAGCAGATAATTTTTTCCTTTGGAAGTTCAGAAACTGGAGAATGGAGCTAAAACTGTCTCTGCTTTGGAAAAGGACAATGAAAACTAGCCTGTAACTCATGGCAGACCCACAGCCAGGAAGGGCTCTCCTGGGGGAAAGCTGCCGGTGCAACAAGCCCAAATCTTGGGTTACCTCATCACCTTCATCCACAAAAGCCTGGAAGCAGCAGAAAAGGGCCTGGTATGCCCCCACAGTCACCATCACATTGGTCATAGGGTCCAGCTCTCGTCCAAGCACCTTCTCAAAAATCTGGGCTAGGGCCTTCACCAGAGGTGGGTGTCCCTGTGGGGTGAGAGGAGGGTGGGAATTAAGTTGCAGAAGCCTCCTAAAACAAGGATGAACCCTTGGAAAGGGCCTGGGCAGCCAAGCACCCCGTGAGGCACCTCCCAGCCCGGCTGCTTCAAACACTGTGGTAAAGCAGGGAGTTACAGCCCTGGGAGCAGGGTCAAGGCTGGATATGTGTTTTGCCCCGTGTTTTGCCCTGTTTATTGCTGCCTGAGGAGGCCTGAAGCAGCCAGGGCTGAGGGGCATGGAGGGGTGCTGCTGAGGAGGGGGTCTGTGCACGCACAAAGGCCCGGGTGTACTGGTGCAGCATGTGGGTCCCCTCGCTGAGGGCTCGCTTCAGTGCCTCCTGCAGAAAGTCCGGAGCAGGGAAGTCAGGGAAGCCCTGGCCCAGGTTCACCTTGGAATAGGTAGCAGCCAGTTTCACAAACTCCACCCTGGAGAGAACAGAGAGGAAAGAGAAAAGCACTTATAGAGGGTCTGAGCAGCACGCTGGCACTGGCTCTGCTTTCAGCATCCCTCTGGAAGGGAGCGGGGTTGGTGTCCCTCCTGCAGAGCCATCCCACTGGTCACAGGGGGCAGGACCGAGCACAGGTCATTTCAGACCTGTTGCAATTAAATCAAGGACGAGGCACTATGGCACTGGGGGGTGGCTTTAATTCATTCTCCCAGGAAACAGTTCCTGTGCTGTCTGGTGTGTGTGGTCATGGCTGAAGCCACTCAGACACATTCAGGACAGGACTCAGAGGTTTCCAAGCTCATACCAGCCCTGCAAAATTTAGCAACCATACACTGTGAAGGCCTCTGCAGAGGGCAAGGCAGGCTGAACTCGCTGCTTGTCCCAAACAAGAGCCAGCTCATCAGCAGTCTGTAGGTTGTTTCAATCTCTTCCTTGAGCTTTCCTAGTGCCACGCTGTGCCTGGCAGGCTGGGAGTGGCCTCTGCAGCAGCCCTTCAGCTGCCTCTCTGCTTGCAGTGCCCCAGGGTGGGCTTGAAGCAGATGCCAGGCTACAGCCAGTGTGCTGCAGCTTGGCTCGGATTTGGGTGCCGCTGGGATCATTTGAGTGGATGGGTCAGAGGGAGGGTGATGCTCCAGCCTTTCTGCCCTCAGGATGGTGCAAAACACCTGACATAGCACAAAGTGAGAGCAGCAGGTACACAACTGAGCCGGGGTAAAGTCTTCTGGGACAAACTCACCCCGATGTGCTTCCTGAACATATGTAAAGCAGTCAGGGGAGGCTGTTGCTCTGTGCTGTGTGGCTGCTGAGGTTTCTATCTGCTTTTAGGGTGTCTAAAACCACATCTACTACCAGGGTAAACCAGATATTCTCTTAACTCACCAGATATTCTTATCTATTCCCTCCAACCTCCGAGCTTGAACTGGCCTTGACATTTTTGCCTGCAAAGGAAGAGAGAGAAAGTGAGTTTGAAGCTTTCACTTGCCAATGGGTCCAGACACAAAGGGGCTGTGGCTTCCCAGATGTGTTTTTCCCAACAGAAGGTGTGTCCTTTAGTTATTCCTTCACGGGCTGTTGCTGACTGACTGCAGAGCAGTAATGCTGTTGCACTGGTTTCTGTTTTCATTTACAAGTTGCAACAAGAACTGGGAAAAGAGGTGAACAAAAGAAGTATTTGTACACTCACTGGGGAGCTGGCACAGCCATAAACCTCATTATCAGTTGGGATAAATCATGGGGTCAAATGAGCTCAGCCAAGCTGTAACAGCCAGGCCAAGGACCCCAGATCTGAGGTTTTGCCTTCCATGACCTCTCCTGTCTTTCAGTGGAGGGATCTCCTTACTCTCCACAAGCCACAAAATACCCCCTTTTCTTAGAATTACAAATTTTTTTATTCCACCCTGTTTTATAAAGTAGCAGAAGTAGTTACTCCTTTGTCCAGTTGAAGTGTTTGGTGAAGGGACTTGCTCTAGATCCTAGAAAATATGCTGGGATTTGTATTTAAGGTTCATGTCAAAATCAGGCAGCGACTGAGTACAGGCAAGAGAGAGCACAGCACACAGGTCAGTCTGATGTACAGAGACCCCGAGGTCCCGTGTGCCTGACTGGTGTGCAATTTCTGTGTACATCATGGCTCAGGAGAGTGGGAAGAAAGACAGTAGGAAGCACTGAGTGCAAAATCTTCCAGTTGGATAAGCACAGTGGGAGAAGTCAGACGGACTCGATGGGGAACTTATCACGAGGATGATGAAAAGCAGCAGAGGCAGAATTTTGTAACTCAGTGGTGCAGGGAAAAGGTACTCAGACAGGGAAGGGACTGGAAACTGGGAATAAATGATGCTCAACACATCGAGAAGAGCTGGGGGCACAAGGAGGGCAGCCCTGAAGCAACAAGCCAAGAAAACTGTTGTCACCACAGCAAGTAAAATATATTTGAACCAGGACAAGGAGGGCATGTGAAAGCAGCTGGGATGCAGAGCTGGGATGTGAGGGGGTCTGTGCTCTCTGCCCTGTCAGGATGGTAGGGGAGGTACCAGGTCAGCCCCCTCCCCAGGCTCAGCTGCAGCAGGAACTCCCCACTTACCTGCTCCCCTCCGCTGTTCCCACAGGGCTGCATCAGAATTTGGGAAGTGCCCCAAGGATATTTTGTGCTGAGGTCCTTAAATTTTTATGCAGGTTCAGCACTCACTGGGGATTTTTGCAAACACCCTGCTGAGGAGCCCTGTGTTTCAGAGGGCACCAGGTGGACTCTGCTCACCATGGTGCCAGGCAGGCAGCCAAGGGCGAGCAGAAGTCGCTGGGTCTAAGGCAGCTTCTCTCCTCTGCCCCAGCCCCAGCTTTGCCTTTTCTGCACAAGCTCATGGCTGTTATGGTCACAAGACCTTGTGCCTGAGCTGATTTGGGTGAGAGCAGAAGGATTTGTGGCTTGGGAAGTAAAAGGTAGCTTTGTGGCTTGGGAAGTAAAAGGTGGCTGGAGGTGAAATATTAACAGCTCCAGTGCTGATCTCTTGAGGGGGGCTGCTGCTGGTCACAGGTCAGAGAATTTAACAGATCAGCAAGCCTTGAAATTCTCAGTTCTGAGGTAAGGCCTTGCCTGCTCCAGCCCTTTCAGGTGGTTTCCCATCAGGCTGGAGAACAACACAGGCTTGGGGCCACACAGCCCTCAAATCTGTTTCAGCTGGTTCTGCTCCCCAGACTGAATGATGTGTTTCTCTAGGTGCATTTTGTCTGGCAGCCACACAGGAGAGCTGAGTGGACGTGCAGAAGACTTGGCATTCCCAGCCTTCCACCACTGATTCCCTGCCACATGTGACTTCTTTGCTCTGCATGTTGGGATCTCCAAGTGGGATTTCCCAAGTACTTTGCCACCCTAGGGGTCTTTAGTAGAAACCATCAGACAAGGCAGCCCCACAAAGAATGAGCTTTCTCCTGTGTGAAGGACATGCTCTTGCTTATGAGATGTTACCTTTAAACAGGCTCCCTGGAAATAAGCAGGTACAGAGATTGCACCAGTGGGGCTTTTCCTGACATGCCTTCTCCGCTCTCACTGCCAAGGTGAACTGCTGGACAGTGAACTCCCCTGGACTCCACACCACTGTAGCCTGAGCCAGGACCAGGCTGCCAGCCAGGGACAACCCACTGGGCATTCCGTACCTCTCTGGAGCACAAGCTATATCCAGCACTGCTCTTCCTCTCCAGCAAGAAGTGACGCAGAGACGATCCTGCTCTCCTGAGCATGCCACGGCTCCTGCTGTCCCCCTCCTGCAGGCACGGACCTGCAATTCCCCAGACACAAAGGAGAGGGGTGAGACAATCACTCCACAGCTGAGCAAACGCTCTGTGTACCTGGGGATGAGGCAGGTCCAGACCCAAAACTGTGGTTGTTCTGCCACAGAAAGGAAAAGGTGAAACGAGCTGCCCTGTGTGTTGTCACTACAATGTCAAACAGTGCTGGGGCTGTACTTTGTGCCCATGACACACAAAATCAGGATCACAAGGGCAACCATGACTTCTACCCACTCTGTCTCCCAGTCCAGGCTTCCCTCACTTTCCTCTGCACTGAGGGGAGTGTTATGGACATCACTGAGAGGGTATCCTCTGGGAATTTGGTATTCAATGTCAGCTTCCCTTTTGGTTTCATTGATCCCAGTTATCTCTTGCCTCTGCCCTTCCTTCCCTACAGCACCTCCACCTTCCTCATCAGTGGGGCTGTGCCTTGGCAGGGCTGTTTGGACACCCTGCCTGCCTCTTGAGGCTGGGCAAACCTGCTCCATACAAACCCATCTCAAGTTTATTTAGGTGCTTGAGATAAAAGCAATGGGTCTGGAGGATGCATGCACCTTTATTTTAATGAGCCATGGATTAGTTTACCCAACTGCCAAAAAATTAATTAAAACAGATAAGTTCTCAGTACTCCTGGGTGCACGTTCCATCCTTACATGCAAGATGTGAGTCCCCACTGTCTGCATTTTGTGTTATTTCTATGAAAAGTGCAAAGCAGCCACCAGCAGAGACCAGTGGGGTTTGACAACTCTTTGCCAGGTGGGAAAAACCAACACGATTTATGGAAAAATGGAGAACCAGAGCATCATATTGCTCAGGACTGTGAAATTTCCCCCTCGTCCCTGTGCCAGGCACAGCTGCACACTGGGGACAGGAGATGTGGGGGGACTCTGCTTTGGGGTGCAAAGCCAATGAGTCCTGTAAAGAGGTGACAAAATGAAAGTGGGGCAGTAAAAAACCAGGCTTTTAACAGATTGCAGAAAAACTATGGAGCTGGTGGGAGAGCCGGGCACAAGGCTCTGGCACAGGGCTGGAGGCAGTACCAGGGTCAGGACAGCATACGGTGAGGATTTTGGAGGTGACAACTGAAAGGTCACCGCAGGGACTGGTCACTCAGCACCTCCTGCCCTCCAGCCCACGGACACCCGCCGTCTCCTCCATCCCAGTGCTCCCTAAACACTCCGTGGCTGCCCTGGGGTGCACCCAGGACGCTTTGGGGATAAAGGATCCCCCTGAACGTGGGGTGCAGGAGCACGGCAAGCGCAGCAGCAGCGCCAGCAAGGGCAAACACGGAGGGACAAAGCAGCTGCCAGAGGGAGACAATGGGGGCAAAACCAACTTACATCAAGCTGGGTTGCGCTGGTTTACGCTGGGAAAGCCTGTCCCAGCCTCCCAGGCTGCCCTGGCACACATGCTGCTCTCTCCCTCTCCTCGAAATGCTTCATCTGCTCCTGGGACTTCCTGGGAGGAGTCGCAGAGGCTGCAGGAAGGCAGGAGTCGAGCTACAACACTGATGGGGAGAAGCGTACCGGGGAAAAGGAGGGCTCTTCAGATCACCGGAGTGAAGGGGGAGAGGGCTTTTGGAGGCTCAGGGCCAGCGCTGCCAGAGGATTTGGGCTACCTGGAAAAATATCCCGGTGTATTGTTCAGATGGAAGCTCACGCCGGTATAACTATATGGGATAATTTTTGTGGTATGGCAGTAATTACTTCAGCATGGCAATGGCAGGGAATTTCCCTTTGAGTGAAGTTTTTAGTCATGTTGAAATATGAATTTTTAAGCCAGTCAGACCCTCTCAAAAATTTCATCCTGCAGACTTATTAGAGAAGGAGGTGGATCACAGGCAGAGAAGGTGAAGGCATAAGTGTAAAGTTCATCAGAGAATAATGAGCTACTGTCACGGTACAACCTAAAGCAGATCCTGCAGCATCACCCAACTCCTGGGCTGTGGATGGGCAGGGATAGCAGCCTCAGAGGGGGATTTCAGTCCAGGGATGCAGGAGCAACTCTCCATCGGTATTTGAAAGGTGACAGTTGCTGCACTGGGGTGTAGAGAGCAAATTGTCCTCTCTTAACTTCCTTCTTGTGTGACAAGGTTTTTTTACCTGTACGGATGAATCAGGAAGTGTAATTATCCTGTGTGAGTAATTTCTGTCTCCCTTTCACAGTAGGAAAAAGTGAGCCACAGGGAAAGGAAGCAGCTACATCCGCTGTGCCAAAGGTTGCCAACCCCGACCTGACATCTGAGGCACCCCTGAGGTGACTAAGCAGGAGGGAATGTCTGTGCAAGCAAATGCAAACTCTTTGTTTTCTAAACTTCTGTTAAACACCGAAACAAACAGATGGAAGGAAAACTAGTGTTTGGTTCTGTAAGAGTGTACAGGGCACATCCTGAGCCATCCAGTAGCTCGGTGGCTTTTTTTTCCTGTGCTTTCTTTGCCCCCTTCTCTGCCAGACTTGTACCTTTCCTGGTTGTTGTTTACCCCTTAGCTGAGCTCGTTTGATTAGATAAATTAGCAAAAAGCCAACTTGGCTGAAAAGTGGCCAGTTTTCTGTCAGGTCTGTGAGTTGAGCTGGCTCAGGGCAGGGTGGGAGTGAGGCTGAAAGGTGCTGCAAGGAAACAGAAATGTGGGCGAGGACCAGAGTGGGAAGAAGGGATGGACAGGAGCATGAGGTCCTTCTCTGGCAGAATTTGGCCTTTATATTGGTTCAACATTATCATGTAACTTCACCTCAATTTCCTCTTGAAATTCAGCAGAAATTACTTGCTAATGAGCACAAGGTCAGCAATGTAAAGGACACATCTGACCCCATAGATTGTACTGTAAGACTCAAGGAAAATTAGGACCCTCTTTACGTCATTTTAATTTAACAAGTGCATCTAGACTTGAACAATTCTTTTTAATTATTGTTGTTTTGGGTTTTTTTTAAGTTAGTTATTGCCCTGGGCCCTGGCAGATCCCAGATCACAGCTCCTCTGGTACAGCTCTTGTGCCTGTGGCTACAGGAGGTTGCCAATAGAAAGCCACAGATATACTAATCATAAAAATAATATATACTTATTTTACTGGTGTAAATTTTACTGTGATCACTGGTGTATACGAGTCAAAATTGGCTGCACTTAACCCCTCAGAACTGCTGCTTGTACACTAATGAAATCACAATGAGCGTCTTTGAACCGTCCTTTATGAGTTCAAAAAGAAATTATGCGGCCTGGGTACTCCATTGAGTCAGGCGAATAAAAACAACCGCCAATGAATCACTTTTTTTCACGCACCAAAAAAATTAAGAGCAGGTGAAGGCGCTCCCCTGGTGCGGGAGCTGCCCCTTTAAGAGCCGCCATTTTGCGCGCTGCCCTGCACCAAGATGGCGCCGCCGCCTTCACCTCCGCCCACCCGCCGCTGTGGAGCGCGCCCTGCACAAAGATGGCGCCCGCCCGTGTCGTCATGCCCGCCCCCAAGATGGCGGCGCCCCCCTCGCCCTGTGTGGCGGCGGGACGGGGCGATGGCGGCCGTGCGGGGGGGAGGGTGAGGTCAGATCCGGGGCGGGGCCGCTGCGGGCAGGGCGGACAAAAGGCGCCGGAGCGGCGTAAGGGAAGGCGGGGGCTGTGGGCAGGTGGGTGCGGTGCGAGTCCCTCACAGCCGGGTTCGGGCAGGTGGGTGCGGCGGGTCTCCCCACGGTGCGGGTGGGCTGTGGGGATGTGTCCCCGCCGTGGGGCGGCCGTGAGGGGAGAGGTGGGACCGCATGTCGGGGGGCGGCTGAAGGGGCTCGGGGGCGGTGGCAGCGCCAGGTGGGGCCGGGCGGGGAGGATTTGCTGAGTAATTCGGTGGCGATTCGCTTTCCCCCGGGTCCCGCCGTCCCTGCTCCGCACCGGCGGGGACAGGGGGGTCCCCGCCCCGCCTGAGGGCCGAGGCAGAGCCTCGGGGTGCGGGGGGTCTCCCTGGTCCCCGGCAAGGGGGGGAGTCCTGATTTTTACTCGCTGTTTGTTACCTGCGGACGGAAGCGCGTTAGGGTTTATTTATATCTCCCAGAGGGTGTTTTTTCTGTGTCCGGAGAGCCGGGGTGGTGTGGCGGGGCTGGTGCCGGGCTGTGCCGGGCTGGGGCTGGTGCCCGTTGCCGGAGAGGGGGAGAAGGTCAGAGAGTCCTCCCAGCTCTGCCTTTGCGGCATCGTGGGACGGGCAAAACGGAATAGCTTTGATTTCTGAGGTGTTGCTTCAAAATCTGTCAGACCCAATGGCAGCTTTGCGATCAGGAGGATCCTCACCAGTATGGTTTTTGGATTTCCTTCTAGTGATGTCTCCTCTTTTTCGTTTCTCCCTGTTGTTGACAAAATGTTCTCGGATGCTCTGCAGTCCTCTCCTGCATGGCTGGGAGGATGGATGCTTGAGAGATCCCTCCAAGGATCTGCTCCCTTCCCTGTTTTCCCATGCCCTCTGCTGACATGCAGGAAGCAAGGAGAAACAAAAAGACTTGTAATTTTTGTTGATGGTGCTAAACTGCTTCCAATTCAGAAAGATACATGTTGGTAGATATATGATGAGAGGGAAGGGGACAGTTACTTGAATCTGGAGTGGTCAGGAAAGTGATCTAGACTTTCAGATGCTTGTGATGGTAACATTTAAAATGTCAGGCTTTTTTACTAGAAAATAGGAGTAAAGTCCTCCTTTTTCCCATTTGAAAATGTTTGTTCTTACAGGAGGTTGGTCTGTCTCTACCTGTTTAGGCTTAGTTATGATATTAATATTCAGCATCTCCTTTGGCTGGGTCTGCAACACCTGCTTTTGGTAATTTCTGTTGGAATAACATGCTGGAGATTCTTTCCTGCAAAGAGTTTTACTTGCCTCCTTGTGTTCTTGCCATCTTTCTTGGTATCACTGTGTCTCTTTCTGATTCCCAGTGACCCTCTGAATTGTTCATTGCTTCTTAGATATCCTTTACCAATTAGGTGTCCTTTACCAAGCTTTTACGTGATGGGGTCCCTCTGTGAACTCCATTCCCTCCTCTTTGCTGATGATCTCTGTTTCATTCCAGGGAAGCTGTTCCCATGGCTTGTGGGGAGTGCAGCGCTTCAGCACTCGCTCGGGATCCAGCACACAGGAACATCATCCCCTTCCAGCACAGAGAACTGACGTGCAGATAGCAGAACCCAGCAAGGTGAGGGCTCTGGGCCAGCTCTGAGGGGTAAAGCCCCCCAAAAATGACCAGGATCCTACTTAAACACAGATGCAAAGCACAGGGTGCAGATGAGAGAAACAGAGCAAGGAAAGGTGGTTGGTCAGAGGGTGATATGGGGAGAGTGGTGATATTTAATTGTGGTGGTGCTAATTAAATTTTGTGAGCCCTTATCTCAAAGATGAAAAAGGAACCGAGTGTTGTCCAAATAATATAACTGTTCTATAGTCACTCATAAAACTAACTCTTGGCCACGTAAACCCTGACTTCTCACTGCGCTTACCAGTAAATACTCAAAGGCTCTCCAGGAAATATTTTGGTGACTGCTGCCCGAAAGGAATGCGGCTGAGAAATAGGAAGAACTGTTTGGTTTGGTGGGTGCCCTTCTGTTTCCTGTGGGGTGATTTGTCCTGCTGGATAGGCATCTCCAGGCAGCTTTTCCCAGTGAACTCTTGGCACTTGTGTGGGTGTCAATTGAGCAATGACAGAAACTAGCTGCAAGAAACTCCTTCCCTCCTTGGTTCTGTGCTAGGACAGTGAGGAAAGGGATTGCAGATTTCTGTTCTCTTCAACATGGGAAATCGTGTCCAGTGTTCTGAGCAGGGATGTGCAGTGAGTTGGTTCCAGAATAGAAGTACCCCTAAGGCTTGTCCGATGTTCTGGCAGTTCACTGATTTTATTGGGGTATTTTTGTACTGATCATCTCATGGCATTTGGAAACCCTTTTAATTCATGTAGGTCAAAGACAACGTGCATAAATATTTCCTTAAAGCATGCCAGAAGCCATGTGTTAAAAGCTGATGTTTGAAATATGAGTGCCTGAAGCCTTCCAGCCGTGACTTGCTGAAGCTGGTTACATTCTAGTAACTGCTGCAGGCAGTCAGGTGGTCTGTGGTTTGGGGGTCCCTTGTGCTATTTTTTTGTTTGTTTGTTTTAAATAACCAGTGGAGGTCACATGTATCAAGTTACTGCTGTGTGATTAGAGCAGGCTTATTAGGAGCCTTCATGTAATTCTCCCACATTCTAAAGAAGGATTTTGTTCAGCAGAGTACTTAAAAGGGAAGTGAAACTCATTTCTGGTGTTAAATGGAGCTTAACTGGTATATGGCAAAGTAGAGGTGCAATGTAAGATGAGTGGTGGTGGAGCACAGAGGAGAAGGGTTTTTTAGGATTTTTGTGTGAGGCACATTGTTTTGGTAATGGTTAAAATTTAAAGTATTCAGCTGCAGTGTGGTGAGTCTCCTTTGGGCATTTTTTGAAATGTTTTTAAAAGCAGCTTCAGTTTGGCATATGCACACTAATACTGAACAGGCATTCAGCAGTCCACATGCTTTAAAGGGCATCTCTTGAGTGCTTCCAAACAGCTTTTTCCTTAAACTGTTGATGTGCTGTATGTGTCTTGTATTGCAACTGGAAATCCAGTTCATGTAGCTGGGCTAAATCTGCCCCTCCTGCTGCTGTCAAACAGCTTTTGAAAATAAAAGCTATTCAGTCCTGACCTCCCTGCTGACATAACAGTGCTGCCTTCACCTCGTGTACTAAGCATTGTTAACATCTGCTGTAAAATTGCCTTGGCAATTCACAAAGCTCCTCTTGTGACAGATTTCCAAGCTGCTTCTCGAGCTCCAGCCTGCTTTTGTGCACAGCAGAGGTGTAAACTGGGCTAGTTAACAGGTCCTCCTTCAGAGTCGTTGTTTTATCAAGTCTTGGGGATGAAAGGTGGGGTGGTCTTGTGCTTTTTTAATTGACCAATGGAGTCAGCAAATGTTCTGAGCTGGAAGTCAGACACAGTTTTGGAGCTTGTGGTCCTGAGGGCAAGGCTTAGAGGGTGTGGGGAATATGTGAATCATAGAATCATAGAATCAGCTGGGTTGGAAGGGACCTCTGAGATCATCAAGTCCAACCCTTGATCCACTACCGCAGCAGTTGCTAGACCATGAGTGCCACATCCAGTCTTATCTTAAAAACCTTCAGGGACGGAGAAGCCACTACTTCCCTGGGCAGCCCATTCCAGTGTCTGCTTACCCTCTCTGTAAAGAATAGGTACTTGCTCCTCTTTGCTCAGACTAAGCTGAAATATTAACGTGCTGATGGTTGATGTCTTAATTATCTTGCTTTGCTCTTTTCTGTGCCTTCTTTCATCCTGACTGGCTCATCTCTTTGAGCTTGAAAACAGCTGTGGCAACACTCATGGATCTGTGCATGTTGTGACAGTCTGTCAACAATGCATTATATTATCCTTGCTTAAAAGATTTTACTCACTTTGAATCTAGTGTCTTGATTTCTTAATCTGTTTTTGGTTATGTCAAAGCTCTGCTCTGTCCACTATTTCTGCCTTGAGCTGGGAACAGCTGGTTCCTCCTCTTATATGGCTCCCAGTGCTGAATTTAAGTGCTGAAGAGCCCCTTCCTGCAGCTGCTGAGGTGCTTGAAGCTGCTCTGGTTGTTACATGTTAATGCTGGGGCTGTCTGGTTTCTTAAGGAGTTACTAACAGAATTAATTCAATCACCTGCATTAAGCAGCACAGGGGAGTGTTTCATTGTGTCCTGTTGGAAGAAGCCAGTTGTACTTTTCCAAGACAGCTCCAATGCCCTGTCCTTGAAACATCTTTGTTATGGCAAAGAAAATTAATTTTGGATAGGAAGCCTGTGGCCATATGCATTCATAATTTATAAGCTGACACAGCCTTTTTTCTCTGGTTTACATCAGTGTTGCAAGTCATCTGATGGCACTTAAATTTACAACACTGGCACACAGTCCCTGCCCTGAGTGTCAGTGATGTTGGTAACTGCAGACCGTGCTCAGTTCTGTGAGCTGGGGTAAAATGCTGTCAGAAAGCACAAAATGTAGCAGGCCAAGCCAGGTCTCCAGCATGGATTGTTTTGGTGGTGCAGATGTTCTTCCCTGTACTTGTCAGGACACGCTTGTGTGGTGGTAAACAGGAGCTACTGCACTAGACTTAAGAATGTCAGTCTTGCATCTGACAGGAAGAGTCAGCTAATGGGTAGCTGTAAAGATGATCAAGTGCCATCCATATTGTAGGTGGATTATTCTTTTTCACGAGCTTCAGTGGAGACAGTGTGACCCAGTGGGTTCACTTCATCTTGCTGTGTCTTGTGGCTTGGGTGGGGCAGAATTTTGTGTGAAAGCCACCTTACCCTGCTCTCAGCGTGGGGTTCAGTGCCTGTTCCACTGAGTGAAGAGTGTTAAGTTCTCACAGCTGCTGTTCCACCACTCTGCTGGTCTAAATGGTAAATGACCCTTTAAACTTGACATAGAATCACAGAATGGCTTGGGTTGAAAAGGACCCTAAAGAACTTCTAGTGATCATGTTCACTTCTCTACCTCAGAAGATGTTTTGTTCAACAGAAGGGATTTATATTTTTAATGCAGAAGGGGCCTGATACAGGGATAATAGTTGGTTGTTCAGGGCTTTGGTATCTGGCTTCGCTGTTTTTTCTTTCTAAACAGCAAAGGACAAAATAACTTGACTTGTTCCATCTCACATCTTGGGCTTTTCCAGTTGATCACATGGTTGTCCTTGTTCTTGGAAGGTTTTCTGAGGGGTGCCTGAAAGCAGCTCTGTTTCAGACTCCTTCCACCCCCCCCTTAATTCTGGACTTAATAAACATGAGGGAGGAGACACATAAATTCCCAGTCCCATTTCTGCCCAGTAAAGCTCTTGCATTTCCTGATTTTTTTTTTTTTTTTTTGAACAAAGAGCTCTATGTCATGCCCTTCTTTAGGATTTCAGGTGGCAGCATGCTGGGGAGGGAAACTGCTCCATTGTAAACTTACCATAGCATGTTATAGCTCGTCAGTAATCAAGGCTGTAGTTTTAAGAGCATCAAGGATTTTCTTTCCTTTATCTACCTCTGATTCTGTCAGCACCTGAACAACTTCCTCTTTGTCTGGGCTTCTGGAAAGATAAGAAATTCTGTCAGCAGTGCTTGACTTGTGCTTTGCAGTCCACAATCTTAGACTGAAAACCACTGGGAATTCTGAATATCTGTAGTGGAAAAAGAGAGTTGCAAGATCCAGCATAAAATGCATCCACACCTACTTACCTAGAACTGTATTATGAGACTGCCTCACTTGAAAGCTGCACTCCACTAAAGGTGAGGAGGATTTCTGATTTCAGGGAAGTAAGGATAGAAGTTAAATTCTTGTGCGTCCTGAGATCTTGCATGTAGTGCTCTTTGTCTGGTAGCTTTGTTAGTAACAGAATGGCCAACAGAAAGGAGGAGGAAAGAGGAGGCTGGGTGAAGGATTCAGCAGTGATGAGTCAAGCTGACAAACTGGCCAGTGAAACAGAACAGTGATGTTGTTTCTGTTCCCTCTGTCCCGAGCTGGATGTGCTGGCCAGCGGCTGCAGGCAGGGATTTGAAGCACTGCTCAGCCAGGTGCCTGTTGACAATAAATCAATCTCAAGTTTTTTAGATTAGATGGTTTTAGATAGAGGAATCGCCCAAATTGGAGGACAGTTGCTCTGTTAATAGCTGTGGTTTGTGGAAAGCATTCATGCCCTCAGCTGTGTCAGCCTTCAGTGAGGTACAGGCTGTTTTATACGTTTAGTCTTGTCTCTGACTGGTTTTACCGTGTAGGTGTGGTGTGCTCAGAATGTGCCTGTTATTCCAACATGAGTGATTATCTCTCTCCTCCAGGTGTGTCTGGTAAAACACAGGATTAGTCCTTGGTGATGCTTATGGTTGGCTGAAGGCTGGGGAGGTTTGGCAGGCTGGTTATGTAACTCTGAAACTGCTGTTCCTTGTCTAGGATCACCCTGTTCAGCACTGGGGAAGCTGTAGGTCCATGACCAGCAGGCTGAGGCAGGGATGGTCCCTGGTGGGATGCAAACCTGGGTCCAGGTGAATTTGCAGACGCTGAAGGGGGTGTGTAGTAGCCAACATGGAATGTGTCAGTATTTCAGGAGCATATTTGTCTAGGTTGGATTGATCCTGCTGTATGATAATGAGGCTTTAGCATACAGATCTTTTCCTGAGCAATCTCTGATGTTGCTGCTATAAACTGTCCTGGGATCAGGATGTGAATTGTAGTGCTGCTTGATGCAGCTGAAACCCTCCAAGGTAAAGTGATTTCTTGGAGGCAGGGGAAGAGGGACTGCTCAGGGACTGTGTGGTAGCAAGGAAAGCTGTGGAATGCAAAGGCTGAAACACTTCTGAGACAAACAGTTTTACGATTTTTGGTTTTTCTCCTTCAGTGTGCAATACCTAAGGCCTATTAAATTACACCCTTGGAAAACTTACTTTCTTATGCTTCTGATAAGTTGACAGGAGTTTAGACACAGATGCTTTGGCTTATCAGCTTATGCAAGTTTAGTGAAATCAACTTGTCCTTAAACTTGAGTAAAGCACTCTTTCAAAATCTCAGTATCAATGCTTTCCATGGGGCAGAGGTAACTATGCTGCAAGTAAACTGCCTGTTCCTGAGCTCCATCTGGAAGGTTCTGCAATTTGAGGTGCATATGAAGGAGCTTGGATCCTTCTTCACCAAACTGCTCTGACCCTGAACTTCCTTTCCTGTGGCTGTTCCCGTCCATGAACTTAGTCCTTCAGTCCAGGTGTTCTGTGCTCAGCCTTTTGTGAGGCTGCATGACAGGAGGGACTTGGCAAATAAAGCTTCTTCACGGTGGACACTTTGCTGCTGACAAAGCACCCTGGAGTCCAACTCCTGGAAGGAGCAGAAGCTTGAAGTCCAGCGTCTGCCTGCTGGTCCTGCGGACCTTGGTCTGCTCTTGGTCACAAAGGAGGTAACTTTATTTCTGGCCAGCTGCCTTCATGCAAGGATTGCTCCCAGTCTTATGCCAGAATAATATCCTCCATGTAAATCCTGTCTTGATGTAGAACTGTCAAGAACTAGACACAGGGAATCTGGGTGAGGGGGGATGTGACTTTCCCATATACTTTCTCAAGTTTTGATGGGTACTTTAACTGCACATGCTGGGAATAAGGTTAGATAAGACATAGCAAATTCCAGCTTCTGTAAAGGTGGCCCCTTGTTTTATTGTTCCTCTTTGAGATTTGAATAGGGTCTCCACTCCTGCCAGGAGGAGTGGGGACTTGCTGTGAATGTCCTTTTCTTCCTCCAGTGACCCTGTCATTGTTACTGGAAGGCAGGAGATTTCCTGCTCCACCCTGTGGGGGTTTAATTGCTGACACTGAACTGTAATAGATTCTCATGGGACACTCAGGATTTTTTTTTTCTTAGCTGTCTTGTAGGTGCACAATGTAAAGGGGGATTTCCTACCCCATGTAGCTGGTAAGCAGACTCATGGAGCCAGCTGTGCTAATTTCTTTTGGGTTTCCTTCCTACCTATCCTGAGATACAAATCAAAAGTGAGCACAAGGGTCATTTCTTGTGAGGAAAGAATTAGACATTTTCTGGGTTGAGCATCCTTTACACTTAAATTCATGTGAGTTTTGATGTGACTGATGGATCAGTGCTTGTTCTCCTCCTGAACTTTGCTAGAAAGTGTGATGTGATATTACTGCTTTTTCATCATCATTAGAATGAGTTACAAAGACTTCATGTTCTTTTGTGTTACCTTTGAATTGGGGAATTTTATGAGCTCAGTTATCCATGGATCAGTCAGTTATCCATGGATCAGTCAGGCTTCTGGGCTTTCTGTGGCTTGTTGAGAGGAGCATGCTCCAAGTTTCATCTGGAAGTTGGAAGGACAGAATATGCACTGCCATAAGGCTTCTGCTTCCCAGAACCTTTTGCTTTCCTTTATGACACTTAAATCCCAGCTGAGATGAACTCTAGGTGGGAATGGTTGGTCAGGGAAGTGGATTCTTCTAAGTATGTCCCCCCCTTCCTCTTTTTCTGAAGTAAATAAGGCAAAAAACCAGCTGTTACAGTGTTACAGTGTTTCAGTACTGAATCTATCAGAGGGCAAGTAACTAATCTTTCCCTGGAGAATTAACTCAAAGGGAGGAAGCCAAAAGTACTTACAGGGAAGGAAAAGTCATGATATTGGGCAATGTTTTTTCTCTTTTCCAGCTTGCTTTATGAGTGTGTTGATGAGTTGCATCAATTAAGTGGTTCTGGGAAATATAGTTGTATTGTATGTAGGTCTTTTTCCTTGCCCCTGCAGTTTGAGAACCACACGTAGACAGGATTTTTATGTAAAAGCAAACAACATGAGTAACGAACTCATGACAGCTAATCTCTGTGTGTGGATTTTATTGCTTCTGACAGTGCTGGCAAACTCCTTCATCCCTGAAATAGAATCCCCGGATAAAACAGTAAATTTCCAAATACTGGTTGATCGAGGGAATTGAAATCTGCCCTGTGAGCTTCCTTTAAGTGTGAATGTTTTACTCCACAAACTGCTAATGATAAACACCAGTTGTGAGGTTTTGTGACAGTTCATCTGTCAGGGAAGACCGAAATGAACTTCCCAGCCTCAGCTGTGGCAAATGACTCACAGGAAGCCTCATTCATTTGTCTGCCAGCGACTTGAAATTGTGTCTTGGCTAATTCCAGTCCTGCTGTGCCAGCACTTAACAGGAGTGTGTTCTGATGGCCCCTTGTGAAGCAGAACAAAACAGTTTGAGCTGTTTCTGGTTTCCCTTCAGGTGAACCATGATTCCAGTCACCGAGCTGCGCTACTTCGCCGACACCCAGCCGGCCTATCGCATCCTGAAGCCGTGGTGGGACGTGTTCACGGACTACATCTCCATAGTGATGCTCATGATCGCGGTGTTCGGGGGGACGCTGCAGGTCACCCAGGACAAAATGATCTGTTTGCCCTGTAAATGGGTTACCAAAGACTCCTGCAACGACTCTGTGAGGGGATGGACAGCGGCAACCCCGGAGCGTAGCTACTATAACACTAGTCTAGTTCCCTCTGCGGACACGGGGCCCACGGGGATCCGATACGACCTGGACCGGCACCAGTACAACTACGTGGACGCGGTGTGTTATGAGAACCGCCTCCACTGGTTTGCCAAGTATTTTCCTTATCTAGTGCTGCTACACACCCTCATCTTTCTGGCCTGTAGCAACTTCTGGTTCAAGTTCCCAAGGACCAGCTCCAAGCTGGAGCATTTTGTGTCTATTTTGCTTAAGTGTTTTGACTCTCCGTGGACAACGAGAGCATTATCTGAGACAGTGGTGGAAGAGAGCGATACCAAACCAGCGTTTGGGAAAATGAATGGCTCCATGGACAAGAAATCCTCCACGGTCAGTGAGGATGTGGAAGCCACTGTTCCCATGCTGCAGAGAACCAAGTCTCGAATTGAGCAAGGGATTGTGGACCGGTCTGAGACTGGGGTGTTGGACAAAAAGGAAGGGGAACAGGCCAAAGCACTCTTTGAGAAAGTGAAGAAGTTCCGCACTCACGTGGAAGAGGGAGATATAGTTTATCGCCTGTACATGAGACAGACCATAATCAAAGTCATCAAGTTCATTCTGATCATTTGCTACACCGTGTACTATGTCAACAACATCACTTTTGATGTGGACTGTAAGGTGGACATTGAGAGCCTGACTGGCTACAGGATGTACCGCTGTGCTCACCCTCTGGCCACTCTCTTCAAAATCTTGGCCTCTTTCTACATCAGCCTGGTGATTTTCTACGGGCTGATCTGCATGTACACGCTGTGGTGGATGCTGAGGCGGTCGCTCAAGAAGTACTCCTTTGAGTCCATCCGGGAGGAGAGCAGTTACAGTGACATTCCTGATGTGAAAAATGACTTTGCTTTCATGCTCCATCTGATCGATCAGTACGACCCCCTCTACTCCAAGCGCTTTGCTGTCTTTCTGTCAGAGGTGAGTGAGAACAAACTGCGGCAGCTGAACCTCAACAATGAGTGGACTCTGGAGAAACTACGCCAGAGGATCACCAAAAACTCTCAGGATAAGCTGGAATTGCATCTTTTCATGTTGAGTGGCATTCCTGACACGGTCTTTGACCTCATTGAGTTGGAGGTCTTGAAGCTGGAGCTTATCCCTGATGTCACTATTCCCCCAAGCATTGCTCAGCTCACCAGCCTTAAGGAACTGTGGCTCTACCACACAGCTGCCAAAATTGAGGCTCCAGCCCTTGCCTTCTTGAGGGAGAATTTGAAATCTCTCCACATCAAGTTCACAGACATCAAGGAGATTCCTCTTTGGATTTACAGCCTGAAGACACTCGAGGAACTTCATCTGACAGGGAATTTGAGTGCTGAAAACAACCGGTACATTGTGATAGATGGACTGAGGGAGCTGAAGAGGCTGAAGGTGTTGAGGATGAAGAGTAACCTCACCAAGCTACCCCAGGTGGTTACAGATGTTGGTGTGCACCTTCAGAAGCTTTCCATCAACAACGAGGGCACCAAGCTCATTGTCCTCAACAGCCTTAAGAAGATGGTCAACCTGACGGAGCTGGAGCTGATCCGGTGTGACCTGGAACGCATTCCCCACTCCATCTTTAGCCTCCACAATCTGCAGGAGATAGACCTGAAGGACAATAACCTAAAGACCATTGAGGAAATCATCAGCTTCCAGCACTTGCATCGTCTCACTTGCCTTAAGCTGTGGTACAACCACATTGCCTACATCCCCATGCAGATAGGCAACCTGACCAACCTGGAGCGCCTTTACCTGAACCGCAACAAGATAGAGAAGATCCCCACCCAGCTGTTCTATTGCCGGAAACTCCGGTACCTGGATCTCAGCCACAACAACCTGACTTTCATACCACCAGATGTTGGACTTCTTCAAAACCTGCAGAATCTGGCTGTGACAGCCAACAGGGTAAGTGAGCCCGGAGCTGAGCTGCTGTGTGAGTAAATAACACTGGCCCTTGTGTTATCTGGGTGATTAAATGTGCCACAGTGGTCTGTGGGTACTGCTGGCACTGCCTTTTGTTTTTCTCTGAGGGGTTTATCTAAGGCAAAACACTGCAGATAACTCTGGGGTAAGCCTATCTTCCAAGAGCCCTTGTTCTGGAGCATTTCCTCTCTTAACAGTGAGACTCCTCCCAAGGAACAGTTGGAGGCTGTTTGGAAATCCTGCCTGCAGCTGGAAGCTTGTCTTCTTTAGATTCACATCTGTTTTGGGCTTAAAATGGAGATCTGAGAAACTAGTCAATATAAAACTATGTGCTTAAGCCTGTGTACTTCAGACATGTACATACACTATGGCAGCAGCCATCTAGGGTATGCATGTGTGTGGCTTACAGCCTTGCTTGGAGTACTTTGCATTTCCAGGGAATGCTCCATAGTTTGGTCTTCTCAGTGAGAAGCTGGATATGGACAGAGTTGGGAAAAATGGTTCTTAAGCTCACACTTTTAAGATGGATTGTCTCCTTCCATGAAATTACTTCTGGAGGGAGCAAGGCATCTTCTGCAGTGTCCTGGCTCAGGGCAGGGGGAACTAAACCAGGTTTAGCTACTGGCAGTCAGATGGAAAAGTGTGAACTGTGGAAATTCCTCGACTTTTTCAGAGGGGAGAAAACATGATGGCACCTTGCTGTGGGTTTTCCTGTGTAATCCCAGATGGGTTAGGCCTAAGCCTTACATATCAGTCTCAGTGCTGGGCAGATTACAGGGAATGACCAAATGTGCCCAATTACCATAAACTGTTTCTTGGCTTGTGTTGGAGGGTGTTTATTTGCTTAAAGCAAACTATACCCATGTGTTTTTTCCTGAATCTTTGTTCCTTTGTTTGGGACTAAGGAGGTTTCATTCACCATGTCTCACAAAGTTGAAACTTTCATTTCGTTCCATCCGCAAATTCCTCGGACACTCTTTTTCTCTTGGAGTTTATTGTCACCCAAAGTTGAATTGCAAACAGATTTAATTAGTTGCTTCTGGGTTCTTTTGGGACCCAGCAGAATTGTCCTGGAGCAATGCTGGTTTCCACTGTCCTACATCAAGGTCTTTAGTGCTGTTGGCAAGATGTAATCCTGACTGAGCACTGCCAGATTGCCTGTGAGACACTCAGAGCAGCTCAAGTGTGGTTTGGCTTTTCACAGAAGTGCTCTCCAATCAAGTACTTAATTGCTGATGCCGATCAGTTTTACACAGGGTTCCTAAAACTCCAGCCACAGTTTGGGGTTGGTGTCTGAAAGTTTGGCTCTGTGTTGTGCCTCTGCAAAGTGGCAGCAGACAAGCAGTTCAGCAATCCCAGCTGAGCAGCTGCTCCCTCAGCTTTCCCAGCTCCAGATCTGTTTGTGTGGGGTGGCTGAAACTCTGGTGAACTTCATGGTGTGTTCCTGGTCAGAACTCGGATGATTCTGTACCAGTTGTTTCCTGGCAGCCTTCCAGGCACAGCACAGGGTTAATCTGCAGTGCATCCTCTGCAGTTTAGGGGTGGAGTGTTTCTTGGATGAGAGGAGTGGGAGGCAGCTCCATTTTCTGCAGCACAGTGTGGCACCACCCATTTCTGAAGAAAACATGCAATAGGAAGGCTGGAGCAGCCTTGGCTGGGGTGTGTTTGGAAACAAAAGGTGGTGAGGACCCAATGGAACAGCCAACCTGTTTGTCTTCTGCAGGTGCCTGGGCAAGGCCAGAATTGCCCTGAGGTTCTGACAGCCTGGTTACTACCAGTAAACAGCAAGAAACACAAGGACTGATAGACTGACAATTCCCAAGGCCAGGAATTATTTAAACTGTGAGCTCAGCAATCTCAGTAAATAGAGACTTCTGGAACTGGCTGGTACAACTGTCCCATTCTGGAAAGCAAGGCTGTTATAGCACATTGCTTCCTTCCTAAACCAATACTTGTCCCTTAAATAACACTATTATTTTCCAGAGTCTGTGATCATTTGATTGCATGTTGCTGTTTGCAAAACACTCCAGTACCAGTAACAATGACTGCATTGAACTGTCTTTAGTTGGTCTGGTCTCATCTTGGCTTTTCCTTAGGCTTCCCCTCATTCGGAATGGATTACAGACTAATTTAGCCATGAATGATATCATGCATAATTTGAGTTTTAAAAAGGTCATGTTTGCATTTAAAGGCAAATGATAGCCTCCAAGCTGAGACTTTGAATTAAGGGGAGAATCTTGACTTGCTACATTTAGTCCCTAGCCTAGTGTTTGTTAAACCTTAGCCATAGTTTTTCCTAGAAATTCTTGGGGAGGACTGGACTATTAAAAGGATTTGCTAGAAATAAGCCTTATTAAATGAGTGATCCCTGTTTACCTGAAGGTGGTGGTGGGAAAGCTACCATCTGGTGGCTTCATTTTGCTGCTGCTGTTGCATTTTGGCACTGTCAAAAACCCCCATGATTTGAAGCCTAGGAAACCTTTGTAACATTTCACAGCTCTACAGAAATGATGGAAGAATAGTCCCAGTTTTCAGGGCCTGGAGGTTGTACCCCCATAGCCTCTCACTGCCAGACTAGAAGTCCTGACTAAATCCAATCTTTGATGTTCAGTATTAAGACCAATTGTGCAATGACTGCTTAAAGCAAAGGAGCTGTGATGCAATGACACAATAAAGGATTTGGGATGGAAAGGAGCTAGTACTGATGGAAGCATGTGATGGCTTAGGTCAGATTGTGAGCAGGTTTCTGGTCCTCTAATCCTGTCCTGGGGGACAACATCTGTCTTAACCACCATCACTGGTGATCTGTTATAACTGAAAGATGAATCCATAGAACTGTCTGAAAGAAGAGTCCATAGAATCATGGGATAGTGGCTTTTACTTTGGGAACAGACCTTATGATGGAAAGCAGGAGCTTATTAAGGGAGAAATGGATGATTGAAAACAGTTACTCCTTAAACCTTGAAGCATTTTGTAGGCTTGCTGGTGTCTTACGTGTCCGTGTTTGCTCGAGACCTTGCCCATAACTGATTTCCTTTTTTCCAGATTGAGAGTCTCCCACCTGAGCTGTTCCAGTGCAGGAAGCTGAGGACCTTGCACCTGGGCAACAACGTGCTGCAGTCGCTGCCGTCCCGGGTGGGGGAGCTGACAAACCTGTCGCAGATCGAGCTCCGAGGGAACCGCCTGGAGTGCCTGCCCGTGGAGCTGGGGGAGTGCCCGCTGCTCAAACGCAGTGGGCTCGTGGTGGAGGAGGACCTGTTCAACACCCTGCCCTTGGAGGTCAAGGAGCGGCTCTGGAGGGCAGACAAAGAGCAAGCCTGAACCCCTGGGAAAAGGGAAAAGCCTCTGACCAACGAGCAGGAAGCTAAAGGCCATTCCAGCCCCCTTTTCCCCAGATGCTCCCCTTTCTCCACTCCGATCACTACCAGACTGGCCAAGGAGTCCTTGACAAATGTGACTCATTCAGAGTCAGCTTCTTGCCTCAGATGCAGGATGGGGGAAGCTTGGGATCAGGATGAGGATCAAGACAGATTAATCAGCCTCTGAGCAAGGGCCAGTGGGAGTTAGAGGTGTTGCTGTTCTTCTGGACAGGAACTGGGGTGAGGTGGATGGTGCTGGCAAGAAGAAATGACCTTTGAATGGAGGAGAAAAGGAATGTGGGGATTGCTGCATTGCTCCAAATAGGGCTTATATGTACCAGGGATGAGAGTCCAGTGTCCTGCAAGCAAAGACCAAGAGCCAGGAAACCTCTTGAACTTTCATCTCTATGACACTGGGTACTGTTCCCCTCTGACTCAGATCCAGTCAGTGAGGCCCCCAGAGGGATGGGATGGGACACAAGCAGGTGATTTTACCTGGATGCTGGCATTGGGATTTGGGGGATAAACATCTCACAGCTGCTGGAATGCAGGATGTTGGTTTTTTTGTTTTTTTGGTTTTTTTTTTTTTTACTAATTATCTTTCCCCTTTGCACTCTACACCTTTTCCTCTGCCCCTGGAGAAGGAACCAAACTATCTGCTCCCTTAAGATTGCACTACTTTAAAGGTTTCAAATCACTTGTGCTGATGAGTAGATCACACAGCATCCTTCTCCAGCTGATGTGCTGGAGGCACTAACTGACAATTCCAAAGCTTTAGCCTGTTCTGAAATGGATGGTAACAGTGCAAGTGAGAGATGAGCTGGATAAAGAGCAATTGGACTGTCTAATCTACTCTCCCAGAAACATCGAGTTGCTTCAGGATCTGGCTTTTAGTTTTCAAGCAACTTTTTAATTGCTGGTATTCTGTTACATATCAAGTATTAATGTACAACTGGCCAGTGTGTCAGGGCTCACCTGGGGAAACTCAGGTTTCCTCTGCACCTCTTGTCCCCCATCCTGCCTTCCCCTACAATCAAGTTGTTAGATTAAGTTTTTCAATGCTCTGCTGGTGTTTTCCATGGATGCAGTCTCCAGAGCTGCTTGACTGTTGTTGTCTTCCCTTTAACAGCTGTCAGTTCCTGTTACACCTCTTGACCTAAATAACAGGCTAATGCTGGTTGAACCTGGTGCTGGAAAAGAAACCTTTCCTCCTGTTTCTTCCCCTTTTCATTCCCTCAGTGTTAAGGAGGAGAATGAGAATCCTCTGTGGACTGAGCTCTTCTGGCTCCCTGGAATAGAACAGTCTTTATTGAAACAAGCCTGACCTGTTTGGTGTTCTTTGACAAAAAGCTCTCAACCTCCTGGCCTGGCAGAGGCAGATAATATGTAATAGCTCCTGGTAATCATGTCCTTAAGGTGGGTGGATAAGGTGTGCCTCCAGTACTCCGAGATCTGCCCTTTTCCATCAGGAGGAAGAGGAGGCTTCTGGACCTACAGGTCCTGGTTGTAACACTCTGCAACAGACCAGCAGGTTGGCTCCAAGGTGAAGTGCTGCAAGCTGAGGCATGAGAAGTTTGGAGGCCTCCCATGGGTACAGAGGGGGAAGCTGCATCCAAAGTGATTCCTGGTGAGCTGCCAGCGAGTGCCCTGGCTTAGGGAATTGTGGTGATCCCGTGGATCTTGGGGCAGTCAGGCACACTGTGGCTTTCTTCATCAGATGTAAGATATGAATTATATATATATCCTAAATATGCTGAAACCATGAACAATGTTAATGGGACTCTGGATTTGTTGATGTTCAGATGCTTAAATAAAGCTACATTAAAATCAGGAGATCTGTTTATAAAACTGCTTTTAAGAAAAATGTAAATTTTGCTTCCCTTAGTCCATTCATTATGAGAAGTTTAAATGGTCCAGAGGATAATATAATTAAATCTCCATCTGGGAGGCAAGGTACTGTAAAAGCTTTTCTGGCTTCTAATAGGGTTAGTGTCTTGAAACTGTGTTAGAGTTGGGGCCACTGCTGAAAGGATGGGGAAGGACTGATGCTGATTGGATTGGATTTTGGATTGTATGAGCATTTTGGGTCACAGAAATTGTTAGATGGGCTTATGCTTCTTGAGTAAAGCAGGAATCACTTCAGGCTTAGCTGCAGTAATGCTATTTTCCAGTCAGTTCCCTGTGGTGGATGTGGGATCTGTTTGGATGGTGGAGGAAACTGGTTTTTTTCCCCCCTTACTCTATACCAAAAGATAGTGGTGGAGAGTAATGGCCACTGCCTGGAACTTGAACTCTCTTTGCTATCCAAGGCCACTTGTAACTGCTTTATTGCACATGTATTTTAGACTAGGCAGGGCTGAAAGGGCAAAGCACCTCACAGGAGTTTCACTGGGCTCCCAGGAGTGAAGGGATTTTTCCTGGATGTCTGGAGAGCAGATGAGTGCTTTGACTCTTGATTGCAGCTGTGGTCTTAGTTACCCAAACTCAGCTTGGCACAGCTGAGTTAGAAGTTTCTCTAAGCAGCTCCTGAAAGTGCTGCAGTGCCTCTAGAAGCTTGCAAGGCTCCTGACCTGCTGTGGATCCCAGCAGGACAGGGGAACACCAGTCACAGAGCTCAGACTGCCCTGGGCTGAGCTCTGAGACCGGCCAGTATTGATCATGCATGAAAACACCAGCTTTGTGCTGCTCTTGCAATATTCCAAGCTTAACTTTTTTGGTTATGGCTGCCAGGGCTTGAGAACTGCCTGTGTGGCAAAATTGGGATGAGCAATCTGGTGATATTTTGTACCATAAACAGGGGTGGCACAAATCCATTGTCACTCTGAAAGAGCAATATGAGTTATTTACTCCTGATCTGTGCTGCTTGGTCTCCCTTAAAGAGCTACTGATTCCAGAGTATTTCTCTTGTATGATGAGGTGGAAAAAGCTTTAAAACTTCCAAGGACAGGGTCTAAGACCGTGAGTCCTGAACATGCTAATGACTGAGGACTGCTGCAAAACTTGTCTGGTTTGCTCAGTCTGTGTGGGATGGGCTCACATCAACAATCCTCCCTCACTTCCAGGTATTCAATCAGTGAATATTCCCTATTTTCCTTTAAGTTTCCATCAAAGTGAAGATTAGGGGGGTTATTTCTGACACTGTGTGTTCACAAAAAGCATTCAGCTTAAGCAGGCAGTCAGTGATCTGGTCAGTGTCTTGTTCTCCTGACAGGCTTTTCAAAGCACTCTGGTAGTAGCAAAACAGATTATTTATTAGCTGCTAAACCATACAGCGACTTGAATTAAACCCACCTGTTTCCTTAATAGCACTTCTGAGCTGAACAAGTTCTTGGAGATCACAAACAGGCTCATCCCATGTTAGCATCCAAGGTTAGTAACGTGCACTTTACCTTTCCTGCTAAATAACCCAAAAAGTGATAAATTGCAACTAATTATTTTGAACCAGCTGAAAGGCAAGGAATACCAAACCTATGAATTGTGTTAACTCGTGCTGTACTCTGACACTCTGCACTGGAATGTGAGCTGAAGTTGTTCTGTGTTTCAGATGCTTTCTGATTTTATTATTTGATCCCCAGTTAATTCAGCAGCTGGAAGTGATTTACTGTGCCAGTCTGAGTGGATAAATAGCTGTTACAGGTATCTTTCATGATGTGCTGTTGTTGGTATTAATTGTCACTTCCTGATAATATCCTACCTCATTTGTTATTTTTTCTTATTACCATTTATATGCTCCATTTAGCTCACTCCATTTTAATTAAAGTTCTTGGTGTTCACTACCATAAATAGTATTAAGTGGCTTTCTGTTGCTGAACCATACTGAAGTCCTCTTTTTTTTTTTTTTGTTTCCCCCCCCTCTCTAACAATTAATTCTAGGAATTTTGAGAACAATAGCACATCCTTTACAGAGGATGAGCTGTATGGAAAAAAGTTCCAAATATTATTGATTCCCCAGCTGTGACATTGTTTCCTTTCCTTACCTTTTCTCTGCTTTTGAATGGTTTGAGTTCTTTGGATTTTTAAAATATTTTTAGTCTTCCTTCAGGGGAGGAGTAACTTTTTCCCCCTCATTAGTATCTGTGCCTTCTCTAGAGATCTGTTCATGTAAGGTCTCCCCAGGGGCAGCTGCTCCCTCGGGTGTGTTCCCTTGGATTTTTTTCCTTTCAACCATGGAGAGATTTCTTGATTTCTGGTGTGATTTCTCACTGCCAAACAATATTGTCATACTGTAAGTCATCTGCTCTGAAAGCTGCCCAAGGTAAGGCTGTGGGGATGCTGAATAGGAAGATTATTCCATTTTAACCCCCCTGTTTGGCCACACAGTGGATTGTGGAGTTTTCCAGAGCAAGTGCCAAAACCAAGTGAGTTTTTAGTCCTACCTGTATTCTGACAGTGCAGGAAGCACAACTGGAAGAGGGCAGGAATATTGTCCCCCTCCCCTCCAGGAGGTGGGTTAATACTCCACTGCTTTGGCAGCATGAAACCCTCCAGAAATCTCTCCAAAATCCTGTTTCAAAAGTAGCTGCACTTGAATTGCTGGACCCCAACAGCAAAGGGGTGAACTTTGTGTGAGTTCATACAAAGGCTTAATTTAGGATTCCTGGAATTTCCCATCCCTCCCTCCCTCCTTCTGTTTTCCTTTAAAGGAGTTTTATTGAACAATGGGGGAATTTTTCTAGAGGAGACTTATTGAGAAGGGGGCTACTGAACCTGAGTCATCTTTCCAGCTGACAGATGTGCCCATTGCAGTAAGACACCACTCATGGCTTAAACATGGCTCGCTCCCATTGTGGAAATGCAGGAGCAGGGCTGTGGTTTGGCATCTGAGACCTGCAACTCGGTGTAACATTTCAGAATCATGACATTCACTTTGTACCTGGGGTTGTTTGGGCAGCTGATCAGCAGCACCTTCCCTGGGGGCACTGAAGCTGCCCTTGTTTGCTCTGAAAGACTTGTACGACTGGACACTTTAACAGAATAAAAGTTGTAAGTTTTAATTTGCATTTTCCTCCTCTGTCTGCTTTCTTTGACGTTTCCTGTGTGTAAAGTCACTTGGCCTTCCATCCTCTTGCTTTTCAGAAGACAGAGGTTAAAAATTCCAGCTATTGTGTAGGATTATTGGGTTGTTTTATTGAGCCCTTGTGGATTATGACAATCCTTTGTGAATTAAGCAGAGGTAAAGAGAAAGAGAGGCCTGGGCTGCATTATGGATTTCACCATCACTTCAACAAGTGCCTGAAACAGTTTCTGTTCCTGAATTTAAGGCTGTTGGAGGATTGTCCTGCACAAGCCTATGGGAGCTCAGGTGGGTTTTCAAATTGCATATTTGGCTCTCCTTCCCTAGGAAAGGGATAGGGAGTGAAGGCAATGGACAAAACTGCCTGTTGCCACAGGAATTGTCTTCAGACAACTGCAGCTAACAAGTTATTTCAGTGTCTGCCCCCCCCCCACTCCTTAGCTGGAAGTGCTGGCAAATGGTGTCTTTCCCCAGTTCGTGATGATTTACAGAGAACCAGCCTGTGACTTGCAAAGACCATGTGAGTTTCTGTGCAGCTCTTCTGTTGTGTAGAAAGGTGTTTTTCTTGTGTTTTGCCTTTCCCTCACTCCCTTTGTCCGTGACTCCTTGACCACAGTGATCTTGGCCCCACTTCAGTGACAGAAAACGTGAGCAGGCTCTGAAACAGGTGAAAGGTGGGAGTTTGAGATGCTGCTTATTGCTGAGTTCTAATGAAATGTGTAGGAGGACTGAACCAAAAAAGGAGAGGACAAGACCCCCTCCTTGTCCTTTAAGGCTCACCTGGACCTCAGCTCCTCTTGGCAGGGATTCAGCTGCTCTGACAGGAGCTGAGAAAAAGAAAGAATAAAAGGTGCCATCAAAAAAAACTGTTTCTTGGATTCCTGCAGGACTTCAATACAGGAATGGGGAAAAAACTGATCTGTCCTTGTTGGAAAAAGACTTCTTATCATGATAATTCCAAATTTTCTGTTTAGCTCCCTAAAAAGCATAAAGGTTCAATAGAGGCAGCTGGAACTATATTGGTTTTATTCCAGTAAAATCCTCCAGCCCTGCTGCACTGTCAGCTTTTTACCTTGCTGATTCTTGAGTTACCTGTTGATGAGAATTCTCTTGATGGAAAATTACTGCATTTCTGAGGCTTCTGTTAACTTGAGAGCAGATTGCCAGTGCAGGGAAAACAACTATTTGAATATCTATGACACTTTAACTACTGGTTAAATTTAGATATTCATTATGGTTGTTGCGCTTCCTTTGCTCTTTGTTTCTCGTTAAATATTCTGTCACTTGTTGCTGATCCTATCAAAGACTCTGGGAGAGGTGAGGAAATCCAGTGGAAATTTTTCTTCCTTGATAACCCTGGCAGCAGCAGTTTTGGTGGGAGTGCTGAGCTGGCTCTGGAGAACTGGCTTGGCTCCAGATGGTCTCAATAAGCTCTTTTATTGAGGGGGAAATTAGGATAATTGTGCCAGTCCAAAAGGCATTTGAAACACTTGAGCTGTACCTTTCCTACAGACATGGGATGGGCTCTGCCAGCCTCCAGTGGAGTTTGCCAGAAGTTTCTTGCAGAGCTGGCAGGAGAAAATGTTAATAGTCTGCAAAAAAAAAAAGCTCTTGGAGGGGAGAAAGGGAAGGAAAAGGGGCCATTTCCCAGTTTTGTCTGAGTACTTTCAACCTTCCTATTTAAACTTAACTGGAGAGAAGGATTTACAGAGGTAGCATCCTTCTCCTTGACTTTTTATGGGCATTATGTGGCTGGAGTGGTTTTCCTCTTGCTGAAAAGGTGTTTCTGAGACTCAAAATAGGGGCATGGCTGGAGTGGCAAAGAACTGGAGGACTCCTAAGGACAGACACTGATGGAAGCTCCTGGAGCAGGGATGGGCTGCCTCTCCTGCCTGCCGTGATCTGCTGTTTATATTGCTCCAAACAATCCATGGAACAGGAAAACTGTGGTTTGCCCTCATGGCATGACCCAAACCAGCCTCTGAGGTCACTGTGTGTGCGTAAGGTGGGGAGTGGAGGCGGTGACGTGATAAATTGCTGGAAAAAACCCTGTCTGGGAATGTGAGGTACATGACGCGATGATGACGGAGGTGACACGGAGAGGGACTGAGGAGTGGCACGGGAGTGTTTTCCTGGAGTGTTTCTCCAGGATTGCTGCCTCCCAGGGAGGGGTGAGGTGGGTCACAGGATCAACTTCCAGGCAACAGCTACAGCAGGTTTGTTTTTTTTTTTCCCCATTGGCTACACATCTGCTCGATCGGTTGCTGAGAGGCTGTTAAGAGGAAGGAGGAACTACTTGAATATTTTTTTTTGAACTTTTCAACACTGGAGGTTGATTGATTCTCTCCCCCCCCCCCCCCCCCCCCGGTTTGGTAGCCCAGTGAATAGTCTCTGGCAAAATTTAGCTTTTAAACTACTCAATTCATATCTTCTTGCTAGCAGGGAAAAGCTTGAAAACAAGCTGTAAACGCTCAAAAAAAGATGTTTTCCGGTGAAAATACTGAATTCCTCCTTTATTAAAAAGAAAAAAGGAAAAATACTTTAAGATGTGAAGGGATTTTTATTTACAGAATAGAAAAGTAAATTTTTTCAGACAACCCCTTTTTAAGCTGGATTTCCAGTCGCTGGGATGTAAACACCTTCCTGGGAGCGTTTTGCATTCCTTCCTTTTGCTGGGTTTTCCTTCGGCTGCGTGAGTGATGCAAGAACCCGCCCCCGTGGTGGGTTTTTTTTTTTTGGGAAGTGCTGCTGAAAGGGTGTTTTCGGGGTTTCCTGTAAGAACCAAACACGCTTTTCTCTACAGGGAAAAGCCTTCCCGAGGGATTCCTGCGGGATGGGAGGGATGTGTTGGCTGGGAGCGCCACCGCTGGGCTGGAGGCTGTTCCTCCCTCTGCCGCCTTTTAGCCCCACTTGGTGCGTTTTCTCTCTGGTTTGAACTTTGCCTGGGTTTGGGTTTACTTAACTGTAAATATTATGTACACTTTGGGAGCTGCAGGAGAGTGAACCGAGCAAGGGAAGGTGGAAATCGCCAAAGAGCAGCTGGGAATAAAACCAGAAATATTCTCTGTGGGTTCTACCAAACCCTCAGGGAAAGCTCTCTAGTTTTAACACCCATTTGTCACCTCTTGGGTTGCTGGAGCCCTTTGAGGTGAGGGAAACACCTCCAGGACTCACTGACTGAGCAAAAAGGGCTCTGTAGGAGCCTGAACCACTAAATTTGTTTTAAGACATCCATATGTTTTCGTTGAATCCTATTTTACCCCTGTGTTTACCAGCTTAACTGCTCTACTTTTTAAATCTGGGTTATTAATGAAAAGCGATTCCTCCTTGGGGTTAAAAAGTTAATCAAGTTTGCAAGTCCACTCGAGCAGTTTTTATGCACTTTGTTACCACCAAGAGCCAAAGCCAAACTGTGCAGGCTCGAATGCCTCTGCCAGGAACAAAGAGCCACCAGGAATGGGGACAGAATTCCTGGAGCGGCAGCTCCGGTGGCTGCACAAGAGTCTGGGTGTCCAGCGCTGGCTTTTATCACATGCTGGGACAAGGATCACGTGGAGAGGCGGAGAGTCAGCCCTGCAGAGCCCGGGTGGCATCGTGGAGGTGCTGGGATCTGGGGAGCTTCTGTCCCGATGGCCTCTGTAAGCCAGGATCAGATCCAGAAGGTAAGGAGCTGCTCTCTGGGGAGGGAGCGTGTCCCCAGTGCAGTGACACTGCTTGTAATAGTCACTGCTAGCTAAGGTGGCCCTGAAATCTGCTTTACAAACACTTTATATTCCCCCCAGCTTCTTGTGTTACGTTAATTTTGAGTGTGTGAGTTAATTTTGAGTGTGTGAGTGTCGTGCTGACAAACTCTTCCAGAGGGCAACGTGTCCCGCAGAGCTCTTGAAGGAATTTCCCCCGTGCCCCTCTGTCTGTGCTGCTCAGCTCTCAGCTCGAAATCTGCCTGGCAAAGGATAATCTCCAGGGTATTCTATATAAAGAAACTGTAGTGCCCAACAGAGTTCACTTCATTTCGTAAGGGATTGTGTAGCCAGCCGTGACAAATCACCCAGGGACTTTTTCCTGAGAGAAAACAACGCCTTCCAGCTTGTAAAGGAATCTCATTCTGATTTGGCACACAGGAATGACTGCTCTGTTTGTGTTAGCAGGCTTGGTAATTTAATCTTAGATAAATTATCCTTAAACCACTAAGGGTGAGATCTCTGCTTTGAGGACTGAGGGGTTGAGATAGTTCTTAACTGTCTGGAGTCTCAGCCTGTTAATGAATCTCTTCTACAATAGAAATAAAAGATAAAGAGCTTGTTGTTCCCCCTCCTGAAATACAACATTAAGAACAGGCTGTCCAGCTACAGGGCTGAGGGCTGGATGCTTCTCACCCTGCAAAGAGAACTGTTTTCTCCTGCTTTGTGCTGCTTTCCCCCGGGGGCTCTGGAGGGGAGCAACCACCCCGTCTCTCCCAGTTCCACAGGGATGGCTTCCTTGTCCTGGAGGGGTTTTTCAGCACAGAGGAGTGTGACAGCATGAGGAGCCAGATCCAGGGAATCATCGAGGGGATGGAAGTGCCCCCGCACTGCCGCACAGAGTTCTCCACCAGGGAGGAGGAGCAGCTCCAGGCACAGGTACTGGGAAAGGCAGGGCTGGAGCACTGGGAAGGAGGAAGGGAGAAGGCAAATTGCTGTTCAGGGGTCACTCTGGGGAAACGTGACTCTTTGTTTTAACTGAACACCATGAGAGGACTTTGCTCTCCAGCTTTCTGCAAGTGTTTGGTGGGGTTTTATCAGAGGGTGAAGGGGAGGATTTGTGACTTTCAGCCCCCGGTAGCCACAAGCAGCTCTCACAGATCAGTTTGTACTTGTTCTGCAGACAGCAAAAGAAAAGCAAGGGCAGCCTCTATATGTGAGGTTCTTGTAAAGCTCTAATCAGCAGTGCTGTAAAAGCCTTTTTGAGTGATTTTTCACTATGTTTTGTTTATGCTGCATCTTGTTGGGAAAAAAGATGCAGGTGAGTGTTAATGCTTTGATTGAAGGTTAATTTATGTTTTTGTAAGGATGCTCTCTTTACTGGGCTCTTATCCCTGGCAGGGTAGCTCGGATTATTTCCTAACCAGTGGAGACAAGATCAGATTCTTCTTTGAGAAAGGTGTTTTGGACAAGAAAGGTAAGCTCTGGCCTGAGTTTGCCACAGGGAGGGGATGAGAAAAGGCTGAGTGAGGGGATAGGGGCCAGTTTCCAGCTCAAGGAATGATTCCTGCTTTGCAAACAATGGTAAATTCTGTTGTTTTTTTTTTTCATAGGGAACTTTCTAATTCCAAAGGAGAAGTCCATCAGCAAGATTGGCCATGGTAAGTTAAAGGATGGGGTTTGGAAGGGGGTGGACAAAAGGGGAAGGTTTCTCCAGACCTACTCCCTGTAAATAACTATCTCTGCAATTCTCTCCATGCTACCCCTCACTCTGCTCTCAAAGGACTTAATCTTCTGTTTCAGTCCTTTTCAAAGGGCCCTTCTGGAGGTTTTTCAGCGATGCATAGCTCAGAGTCACTGACATGGGAAAGGCTGGACTTCAGCCCTTGGCTTTTTATGTAAGAGATTTGCTCTGACAAATTTACCACCTGAGAAGGGTCACACTTGGTACAGATCAAACTGTGTCCAGTATGATGCTGGGTTGCCAATGCCAAAGCTGTTCCTCCCTCCTCTGGTGTCACCAGCACTTTTTCTTTACCCTTACTGGTCTCAGTTTGACCTATTTCCTCTCTCACAGCTACTGGGTTTGCTTTTGATCCCTTTTGTTTTCAAACAATACATAGAAAATGAGAGCAGGATTCACTGAGTCTGCAAACACATGAACTTTGTTCAGATTAAACTTCACTGAACTTGGAAATACAGTACTGAGAGTTCTTGTTCTTAAGTTTTCTTGGAAAAACACTCTCCCCTTCCCAGGCCTGCTGCCATTCTGTTGCACTTCAGCTTTTCCCCAGGGGAAGTGAAAACAACTGTAGATTCCTGCTGACTCTGCAACTTAGCAAATTCAAAAGGCTTCTGTAGGCTTAAATTTCTGTAATTACTCCTTTTGGTCAAGTCCATCCTCATCCCTTGCTCAGGAGCAGCTCCTGCTGGACCTGTGGCAATGAGCTGGAGGCACAACAATGATCACAACGAGCTGGAGGCACAACTCCAAGTCTTGGCTTCATGGGTTTGTCAGAGCTGGGTCGTAGCAATGTCTGCACAAACAGCTCTGACCTGCAGGCTGTGGCTCTCTGAAGGGCATAAAAAATAAGCTGTAACTTGTTTTTGCAGCACTTACTTTTTTGGTAGGTCTCAAGAACTGTGTTTTTAAGGGGTGTGTTCACCCAGGTGCCTCAGGGTCACATATAGTGGTTGTCACTTGCATAATATAATCACATAACACTTTTTTTTTTTCTACTCTGTTATACACTTTTTTATTTATCTGCAGTTTGCGGCTAGGGAGTGATTATATTTATGATCTCTAATGATGGTTGTGTGATTGTACAACCTACAAGTGTCCTATCACCTTAGGTGTGATAATCCATGTCTATCTATCTTGAGAGGCATGAAAGTTTCTGGCTGCAATTTATCCTGCTTGGCTGTGGCCTCTCCAGCTCATCCTGAGAGCTGCTAAGTTCCCTTCTGTTCAGAAAATCTTCCATCTGAGCCTTTTTTTTTTTTTTTCCCCTCAGCTCTACATGCTTATGATCCTGTCTTCAAGCAAATCACCCACTCCTCCAAGGTGCAGGTGAGCTGTTACTGCTTCCTAGACTGGTCTGGGGGAAAAATAAATAAATTATGGAGTAGTTAATCTTAATTTTCTAGACTCCCAATGATAGTCATTTTGTCAGTGAAAAGAAATTTAAATATCTTCCCAGAATAATGTTATATGGTGTGCAGAAAACAGCAAACGTAAATCTTGGAAAGTTTTCTTGCAGGAATTGGGAAGAAAACTAGGCCTTGAGAGACCAGTAGTTGTGCAAAGCATGTATATCTTCAAGGTACAGTGATTCAAGTTGTCTTGTCACTCAAGAAAGACCCTGTTAGGTGGGAAGCTCTGAATCTCTTCACACATCACCTTTCTTTCCTTGCAGCAACCTGGCATTGGTGGTGAAGGTGAGACTTTTGTTATCTCTATATCACTCTACAGGGAATGCTCCTTTAGGAAAGGATTATTACCAGGAAAAAGGCTCAGAATCAGACTTAAGCCTGTGAGTTTGGTGGTCCAAACCTTCTTAAAATTATTTTTAAAAATCCACGTTTTCTAGAAGTGTTTCTACATCATGTGCATCATCTACATTTGCAGCAGCCTGAGAGGTGGTATTTTACTGTAAGATTTAATTTAGGTGGGTGGGCAGGGGAGGACACTGAGCCAAGGAGATGCAAGCCTGAAGTCCTTCTCGTGGAACTGATGAATTCCTCAGGGGTTAAAAGACCTGCACAACCATCTCTCCTTGCAGTGACACCTCACCAGGATGCCACCTTCCTGCACACGGAGCCTCTAGGCAGGATCCTGGGCTTCTGGATTGCCCTGGAAGATGCCACACAGGAGAATGGCTGCCTGTGGTTCATCCCTGGCTCTCACACCAGTAAGAGTTGTGTGTGTGACCACTACTGGGTTACCAGTTCTGTTTTCACCACCTCTAGAGCACATTAAGCAGCTTTAAATTACTGCTCACCTAAACATTCCCTCAGTGAATAGTGCTCTTCAGATTTTAAGGCACTCATCCCTCAAATCCGGGAGTCAGCTGCCCTTGGATTGTGATTTATGCTCTTATAGAAAGAATAAATGGATCCAAAGGTTGGCTTTGCAGAAACCTGGGACTGTTTGTGTCCAAAAAGGCCTGTTGCAATGCACAGAAGGGACCAGAAAGGCAAACAAAAGGCAGTTGTTTATCTGTTTCTGCCACAGCTGGAAAATCCTAAATCTTTGGTTAATGAAAAAGACTCTGCCCAAATTACTAAGGAAAAATTGAATATAGCAATAATAAAGTTTGATAAATCACGGATATTGTTCCTCTGCTGTGCAGAACGTAGTTACATGTTTAATTTTTGTGTGTTTGTGGATTTGCAGATGGAATTACCCGGAGGATGGTTCGTGCACCTTCAGGTGCCTCAACATGTGTGGAGTTTGTAGGGTCAGAGCCAGCCTATGATGACAGTCAGTTCATCCCTCTGCCCATAAAGAAAGGTACAAACAGCCCCAAATGTGTCACTTCACAGCCCAAGAAAACACAAGGGAGCTAAGATTGTATTTAACCCTTCCATTGGAAAGCTGGAGCTTTCCACCATTGGGGAAAAAAACCAGCAGTACAGGGGTTTCTTTCCCACAGGTGGACTCGTCCTCATCCATGGGGAAGTTGTCCATAAGAGTGAACTGAACAGCTCGGAGTCCTCTCGCCACGCCTTCACCTTCCACGTGATGGAGGCCAAGGGCACCACCTGGAGCAAGGAGAACTGGTAAGGTCGTGATCCTCACAGGCAGCTGAGGAAACTGGAGCCAGGATGAACTGTCACTGGTGGTCTTGTCTGTCACAGGTTGCTGGTAGTGCCCTGCTTAGCACTGATTTTGTACCTGCAGCACTGGAACAGCCTCTGAAGTTTTGTTTTTCTCCCTTCCTTCCTTCCCAGGCTCCAGCCAACTCCTGAACTGCCTTTTCCATCGCTCTACACTTGAAGTCAGTGACTGGCTTCTGGAGTCAGTAGCTGATCAATATTCCCGATTGTTCCTTCATGTTCCCCTTAAACTCGACCTTCCCTTATGGCAGCTCTCAAGGTTAATTCATCCTGGGAACAAGGACCTTTGTCACAGCCCAACACGCCTGCAGGAGACAGAACCTCCTGCTGCAGCAGGAGCCCTGTAGTGTGAGAGTAGCCACCCAGTCCTTTCAGTAAGGAAACCTCTTCAGTCTTGAGAACAGACCAGTAAAGACCACTGCACCTTGACTGGGACCAGTTAAGAAGTATTTCTTCTTGCAGATTCAGTTTAAGAGCTTAAGTGCATTTCTTGGCTGTGTTGATCCCCGCAGGTGAATGTGTCATGGGAAGAAGGTTGACTTTCACCCTTAGGTCTCTGCCCTGTTGTTGGAGCAACAGTGATTTAAAACAGCCCTGTTGTGGGCAAAATGAAGCAGGAACTCTGCTTTTTATAATCAATCTTCTAAGTATTCCCAGCAAACTGTGGTTGAGTGTTTGATCTCTGGGCATGTTGATTAAAAATATGACAGTTCTTAAAGATTTATGTTGAAATGGTGGGAGCAAAGAACCTCAATCCACCCCCTTGCATTTAATAAAAGAATAGACATTCTCCTTTTCATCTCCATCATCTTTTCTTTGAGGAAGACACAGTGTGACCTCCCAACAGATGGGGCCAGCACCAGGTTGTCTGATGAGCAGTTTGAACTCTCAATATGCACAAGAACAATTTCTACCCCCAAAACCTCACCAAAGCCAAACCAACTTACAGCAAGGAATGTTTGGAAAACAAAGTTACATCCAAGGCAAGCTCAACCCTGTGTCCTGAACTGCACAGAAGCTGTGTAGGTGTGATTTCAGCAGCACTGATGCAGTGTCAGCTGTGAGATAAGCCTGGTGTCACCAAGGCATGAATTACATCAGAGTAACCCTCAGACTGTCAGAGCTGTGGCAGAGTGAGCCCAGTTCTTACTGACTCATCCCTTGCAAATGGATATTGCTTATCCCTGGCATTTGTTTGAGGTGAATTTTGTTTCTTTAAGGGGAAAAAAGTTTCCTTTCAGCACTTTGGGCAATGCAGAGTAGGTTGAATCCAGCAAAGAATTCCTCACAGAGGAACAGCTCAGGTGGCTGGGGCAGGAACTGGGGAGCTGGGTAATGACAACAGCAGTAACACTGAATGCAAAGTTTCTGCATTCAGAAACTGCCTTTTCTACAGTTTGTTTGAAAGGTGTGAGCAGGGTGGAAAGAAGTGACTTCCCTTACCTGTGGTGCTATTTTATTCCATCAATGGTGAAGGCTTTGGCTTGCGACAGAAGCAGCTCAAGCTTTGTCTGTGTCTTTCCATAAGAGGAGTTAATAATTTAGAATTCTGCTGAGGAGGGATAGTTTGTCCTCTGATTATGTGCACCACTACCTGCAATGTGCAAAACCACCTCGTTCAAGTGCATAAGTGAAAGCAAAAATCTGGATTGATTGGCAGGATTTCCTGCTAAAAAGTGAAGGAAACTCAGCCCAGCACAGTTACTGAGTTTGGTTTCCTACAGAGAATATCTGACAATGTATTTCCTTATTAACTGGCTCTGGCCAACTTTGGCCTCCTCAGGAAAAGCTGCACCAAGTCCCAGGAGCTCTGCCCAGGCAGGGGGTGAATTGGGCAATGCTGCCTCTCAGCTATTCCAGTCCTGGCTTGTTGCAGGGACACAAACACAAATATTGGATTCTGGAGCCAACTCTGCTGCCCCAGAGACTGGTTTCACCCACCCCTGGGTCTTACTCTCAGTCCCAAGACACTGTCTCAGCAGGACAGTGTTGTGTGAGGCACCTTGGACCCTCCCCAAACTGTTCCCAAAAGTGAATTAAAAAGGGGTCACAAGTTAACTTCAGGATGCAAACAGGAATCCTGGAATGCCAGTCTCCTGCTTGGACACATCACAGGGGAAGGGAAGAGGCAGGGAGGACACGTGTGCTTTGTTCTAGTGGACACCTGGCAAACCAGTGAGAAGAGACTGTCAGTACAGAAGTGTTTAATACATAAAAATGAGGTGGGTTTTTTTGGCCACAAAATAGTAGTTGTAATTTTAATTAAGTGGGCAGAATTCAATGGCTTTACTCAATTTGTTGATAGAAGGATTTTTATAAATTATTTAATTAAACATCTGGCTGAAAAAAAAATGTGAAAAGTAGAAAAGTGCAATAGTAGTAGAAAATTTTTATTGACTTGAACAGATTTTTCTGCTTTCAAAATTAATGTGTAATTAGCTTTAGCTGTGACTTTGCTTAATTCCCCCCCCCCCCATATTCATTCCAAATGGATTTAGAGATTAAAGTCTTGGGAAAGACAAAACATTCTTCTTATTGAATGAAACTTCAGGGCTAAAAATGTACTGTTGTTATTAGTAGGGCTTGGAATGAGTAGCGTCTGACATTCCCAAACCATCCCCACCCACCATGGATGTGGCAGCTACTGAGTTTGGAGTTGTGTTTGTGGCTCTTGCTGATGGACTGGACACATTTGGACTCTTGTACCTGCTCTGAGTGCCCACCCTTGTTATCAAACATGCTTTACATGGTGCCCATGCAGAAATGAGAGTTCACATGTTCACTAATACAAGATGCAGGACTCAGTACAGAAAACAAGGTACAATACAGAGGTGGCAACATCTGAGAGATCTGCTTATTTATTTTTTCCTCTTTAATTGACTTACCTCTTCTTCCTCTGCTTCCTTTGCCTCTGGACCCCCAGAAGAAACTTGGATAGTTGGATTATTAAACACAGGCTGTTTTTATCAGTCATATTTGTTGCTGTGAGAACCTAACTCAGGCTGTTTTCAACAGGGGGGGAAACAAGAACAAACCAAAACCTTTATTTTAAATAAGTCTCATTTCTGATTTTAACTATTTTCTCTGCTGTACTAAAAGTAGTGTTTAGGTCAGCTTTGAGCTTCCATTACAGTGCATTTCCTAGTACCACTTTTCTCTAGGAAGGGAGAAACCTCTGTTCCTGGAAGTGCTTCTATGCCATGAACATGATCTGGAGGTAGAGAGGCAGCAGCAGGTTATCAATTTGGGTGGTATAAGCTTCCAACAGAGAAACCAAACTCACAGATGCCAGAATCCAGGCGTAGCTGGAGTTCAGATTCACACTGCTGTCAAAGATCAGAATCAGGGCCACAGCAATGATCTGAGCAAAAATAGCTGTCATTGTCCCTTCAAAGGTCTTCTTTGTTCCTGGCCATTTAATCTCCCCCATTGTACTGCCAAAAACAGAGGCAATAGTGTCTCCTACCCCCACTGCCAACACTCCGGAGTAGGGCACCAGTGCTCCTGCCCCAGACAAGGTGCCTCTGGGGGCACAAGATCTGGGGAACAACCACACTGGGAGGGACATGCCAAGGAGGAGATAAATATGAGTCAAGATTAGAGGGCCACTGTCCCTTTCATCCACGAAGAGAGACAGCAAATGCCTGAGGGTTTGGCCGAAGGGTTTGATCCTGAAGTACCGGACGTATTCCAAGAAGATAAACACTGCCAGGCACAGCACTGCAGCAACATAGAGGAGCTGACGGTCATAAATGAGTCCAGGGACATAAGTGGCTACAACAATGAAGTGGAAATATTTCCTGGTGACAGTGGAGGCCTGGTGTTTTTTGGATTCAGACGATCTCTTTGCGTTCTGGTAGAAAACCACCCCACAGGCTGAGGCAGCCAAGAGGGTCCAGTACATGAGAAGGTAAAGTCTTGTCTCTGTCTGAAACAGAAACTGCAGCAGCCAAAGCAGAGGGTTCCTCTGGATGAGTCTGTACAGCCAAGGCATGATGACCCCTAAGCCCAACACTGCTGTCATCATGTGGAAGAACATGGAGGAGATCCACGTGCCTGAATCCATGAAAATGAAAAGCACAGTGAAAAAAAGACCAAGGAGAACAACTCCAACAACTGCCACCAGAAGGAAGAAGTCAATGGGATCCCCTTTGCCCTCGACCACATTCAGTGAGCGTTTAATGAGCTGATTGAGGACAAAACTCACACCTCCAAGAACCAGCAACGCTTCCCCAGGAGTGAAACACCGAGGCAGCAAGTACAGCAGGATCATACTGAGGTAGACAAAGATGAGCAGCACTTCCAGGACCTCTATGACTTCTGAGACAGCCAGGGAGTGTTTCATGGTGTAGACGATGACGCTGCCAGCCATGCCAGTCAGGATGCAGGTGTTGGTTGGCACGGGTTTGGTGATGCCAACCCCCAGCACCGACAGGAAGAGCGCGAGCAGCATCCCCGTGGAGGCCACGACGACCCCAAAGCGCTCGAAGTACACGATGCCGGCGGCCCGGCACCGCTCCTTCATGACGATTCCCAGCAGGGGGATGACCATGCTGGCGGGCAGGAGGCCGCTGTTGGCCGCCCCCCGGAACTGGAACACGGCTCCCCCGCCTTGGAGCAGCCGGTCCCACTTGAACTGGACGTAGAAGGCCTGGAGGGCCAAGGCCAGGGTGCACCAGGAGAACCGGTCCCACACCACCCCATGCACCGAGAGCACGATGGCAAACACCACCAGGGACTCCACCAGCACCGGCTTGTTCAGCATGATTCCAGCTTTCAGAATCTCTCTCAGGAGTCCTGATGTGCTCAGTTGTCCATTAGGAAGAATTCCCTTCCATGCTACTGCAATTCCTGTTAAAAAGAAAAGAAAGAGCAAACAGCTAGAGCAGCTTCACTTTTAGAGCAGCTTCACTTTTAGAGCAGCTTCA
>NW_020884901.1:5566055-5640616 GCF_003945725.1 Corapipo altera | reverse complement strand
AGAGCAGCTCCTAGGAAAGGTTAAAGCTTTTGCGCATCCTCTCCCCCTGTCAGTACCTTAATTCCTGTTTTCTGCAGCAGAATTTCACACTCTTCCATTATTCTGGCACCTCTTTTAGGACCTTTGAAGGTCTCAGTTTCTGTATTTCTGTTGGCAATGTTATGGCTGATACAGTTGTGTGTATCCCAACTAAGACACTGCATTGCCTCATCCTTTCTGGCCCAGCCTTAAGCTGATTAGCAGCAAACTCTCATTAAATTCTGCTCCCCAAGTCTCATTGCCAATATCTACACCAGCTCCCCAAGAAATTCATTTAAAGTTCTGTTTTGGGTTTTCACTCAGTGTTGAATGGTGTCATCAGACCATGGAGCTGACAGAGATCTCAGTACCAATATCACTGAGGAACTATTCCAGTTTGTACCATCAAACTCCCTCGCACTGTGTGTCTGCAAGGTTTAGTTATTTATGATTTTGTAATGAAAAGTCTTAATTATTAATAGGTTGCTTTCTGGCATCCTTGTTCATACAGCCTGAAATACTTGATTGCCAAACTTCATTCCATGTACTGTTGCTACATAGCTTGATCAGGCCCAGGGTGAGCTTTTGCCATCACATGTTATGTTAAAACAAGAGAAGAATTAATCATATGTTAAAAAAACCCAAGTCTGGGCAATATGTACCTATAAGTAATGATGATTTTGGGGTCCCACTCTGCTGTTTCTGCACACTGGGGAGGGGGAAGCTTAAGGCTTATTTGAGAAGAGGCAGAGTAAATCCACCTGCCAAAGAGTGAGAGTCCTCCCCCTCAGTCTGGCAACGCTGAGGTTGCACCCATCTCTTGTATCAATAATGGCACATGACAGCGTCCCCCAGCCTGGCTGAGAAACAAGAATTTCACCCTCTGTGAGGTCTCTGCTCTAACGCAGCAGCTTTGAAAGCTCTAGCCCCTGAACCTGCAACACGATGTGTTTAATTGCTGAATTATTTCATTTTCTTGTGCCTGCAGCAATTCCCTCCTCCGCAGCTCTCAGGTAGCGTGAAGCTCCTCAGCGCTGCCGCTCTCTCATCACGAAACGGGACCCGTCACGCCCCGATCCGAGCCACACTGAGCGCTCTCTGCCCGTTTGGCTATCCGCCTCCCGTCTGCCCTGGGCAGGAAAGCTTCCCACTGATGTGCTGCCAAACGCGCGGTATCCCTCGCCTCGCTGCAGCCCCTGCCTGTCCCCTCTCTTCTCCGTGTCCCCTCAGCCGCCTCACCCACAACCCAGCCTTCACTCCTGGGAACCTCCGGCAGGGGAGAGCGGCCGCAGCCGCCCGCGGAAGGTGTGGGAGGCGCTTCCTGGCGATCCCCGTTCCCCCCGCGGAGCCCCGACCACCCCCGGCCGCCTCCCGGCAGCGGAGCGCGCACCCACCTCGCAGGACGCCGCCATCTTGGCGCCGCCGCTGTCACATGACCCACCGGCGGGGAGGGGGCGTGGCCCACCGGCACCACGTGACGTCGGCGCGGGAGGAGGAGGCGGGGCGAGCGGTCACGTGAGCACGGAGCGAAGATGGCGGCGGGCGGGCTGAGCGCGAGGTGCGGGGCTGCGGCCGCTCGGGCGGGGGGGGAGCACAGGGGCGGCCCCGGCTCTCGCTGCGGGCGGGCCGCGCTCCGCGGGGCCGGGAGGGGAGAGGGGTCGGCGGGGCGGAGACGCCGGGAGGGTTTAACCGCGGCGGGGCGCGCGCCGGGCTGGCCCCGCCCCCCTGCCCCGCGCGCGCGGCGAGACCCCGCCCCCTTCCCCCCCCCCTCCTCGCTGAGGGACCCTCAGGGACCCCCCGGCCCCGACGGTCGGAGCGGGAGCGAATGTCGGGGGGTTTTGTGTTTATTTTATGGTGTGCGGGGGGAGCGGCCGCTCAGAACGCGCTGGGAGCCGTTGCTTTGGCGGGGCCGGGGGGCTCCATCCCCGCTGCCCCCGCCGAGGTGCCCCCAGGCCCCGCAGCTGCTGCCTCGAGCGGGGGATCGCACCAGGGCCGGGCTGCGCCTCCCGCACCTTTTGCAAACGTAAAGTCAAAGTAGACACGTGGGAAGCGTGTCAATGAATCACAGTTTCAGTGATCACCTCACATCCGTGCCTTCGTTTGTCCTCAGAGCTCTTGTCGTTTATTTTTGTCATTTCTTGTAACGTTTTTATGCTCTGGAGTTTCCCTGGTGTGTAATTTTTTTAAAATGAATGCCTCTAAGCCCTAAAGGGGACAAGAACACCACTGTTAGTTGTGGTTGCACACAGAACTTTCCTCCTTTAGCTTCTAATTAATGAACGGGCAACAAAACACGGTCTGTTTATTCACAGACGAGGGAGTGAAAAATGGAAGGGTTGCCTCTGCCAGGCTCGGTTCTTACAGTGAATGATAAAAAACGTGTTCAGGACAAACAAAGGTACCAATCTAACGTGATAACTGAACCTGGGGTTCGTTGAATTGCTTCCTTGACGCTGCTCTTCAACTGTTGGTGAAATTCTGGGCTTTTGGGTGCTCTGGCCTGGAGAGTCTGAACCCAGAGCTGGTGCTGACCATGTCAGGAGAGGCTCCTGTCAGGAAAGTGCACCCAGCTATCGAGGAATGAGCAGGGAGAAATTATGTTGATAAGTGTCCTGGAAGTAATAGCTGTTGCCATTCATCAAGTGGCACCACGTGTCAGAAGTCACAGATGCCTTTCACTGCCACAGGGAGGTACTTTGATGATGTTGTTCTAAAAATAAGGCAATGAGTGCCCTTGCTCTGTAGACAGTCTGTGTGAGAAGCTGTGGTGTTTACCTCCTCTTTTGTAATACATTGCTAACAAATAATTTGTCTAAATGAAATACTCTTTTTTGGCAAACACCTTTTCTCTGGGCTGGTTTAGGGAGACTTACTTTTCTGGATGTATGTGCCAGGGTCAGGATGTGATCCGTAATTTCTTATAGTGCAGGTTGGCTTTTCTGCAGAGTTCTCAGGAAGAAAGAAGAAGGTGAGGGTGAATGTTCTGGAGGCTGTGTAAAAATCTTGCTGTTTTTCACTTCACCCAGGTTTATGCTCTGCTTAGAGTGGAGGATGAAACTGTGATGGAAGAGTTTATTTGGAGGAGAGCATTGAATGTAACTGAATAAAATATTGCTCTATACTTTCATTAAGTTTCTTCTTAATGACCTTCAAACCTCCAAGTAGCAAAATCAAATTGAACTGGTAACCTGATGTAAATGGGAAGCTTTGATATGAGTGCACAGTGTCAGTTGTCACCTTCTTTGGGGCTTTCCTTGGTTCTTCCAGGACGTCTGAAACTCCTCAGCTAAAAGCTGATGTTCCTTAAATCATTTTTCTTGTATTACAAGGTGATCTGCTCCGAGTTAATTGCAGGTTTGAAAAAGCATGAGCTAAATGGAAACCTGAAATAATGGTCATCATTAAAACACTTTGCACCTTTTCCCATTCTTTGCAGGAGCAGCAGAGAATTATGGACAATTCTGCTGGGCAGATCAGCTTTAAGAGAACCAGTAAGTCCATGTCCTGCTGAGCAGGTTTGGCCATCACTGAAAGGGCTCCGTGGCCAAGTACATCATTTGTACAGCTGGTTGAATATTAGTGAAAATATTCACTGTTTTGCTGTTTTTCCCTCTTCCTCAGTGTGTTTTTTTGTTCCTCTGTCTCTGTTACTTTTTCATTCTTCCACTGCTTGTTTACAGCTGCTGCATGAACTGCCTGGAAGGGTGTATGGAAAAGGTGGTTCCTTTTCTGGAGTGGGCACAAGTGCTGCTTCCTAGACTGGCTGGCCTGGGGTGTTGATGAGTGGTGCAGCCTGCTGCCTTATTTTAAGGGATGGAACCTGTGCTTCCAAGAATTTGCCCAGAGGTTGGAAATCCAAATGTTTCTGAACCCAGTCCATTGCCTCCTATTTCCTTACCCTTCCTGGGATTAGCAAGGCAGGTCTCTGCCTCACTTTCCTGGAATCAGTCTGAGTCACAGACACCTGTCTTTTGTTGTTCCTGTCTCTGTGGTGGTGGAATTTCCTAGCTTTCTATAAATTTAACAAATCTGGTACTTGGTAGTGCACTTTGAGGAGTCAGTTCAGTGGTATTTGTTTCTTTTTTAGGCCCAGATTGCTGCAGAGTTGAACAAGCACTGGCAGAGGCTGTTAGAGGGACTGTCATACTATAAACCACCAAGGTACAGTCACTGCCTGATTTTAGAAATGAACTTCTAACGTGAGGTTTCCCAGTAAATAGAGGATCATGTTGAATATTTATCTCTGATTACATAAAAATAGAGTTTTGCTCTCTTGCATGACAAGACTTCAGGAGAGGAGGAGCAAGAGAAAGTACTTAATCCACATAACATTTTTGGGTATGAAATAAAGACCAGAAAGAAGTAACAGCATTTTCTGCTGTTGCTGCTGTCAGGTGGCTGTTAACCCCTGCCTTTGTGAGCTGCAGCACTTGTGCAGCCTGTGAAGAAGTGACTCCTCTTGACACTCAGTCATCCCAGAAAGACATCCAGATTCCCTCACTGAAAGAGGTGGAATGAGTATAATGTGCATTATTACGGTGATAAAATTGTGAACAATGTTGAGATTTATCTGGTGGGAAGGTTGCTGAATATTGTTGTATGAAATATTGGAAAGGCCATTGAGGAAAAAGCAAATGTTCAGTTTAAACTGATAAAACTGAGGACTTTGAAATTATGCCTGTTTAGTTCAATCCTTGGGATTGCTGCATTTTTTGTAACTAAAATTTCTTTTCTCTTTAGTACGACTTCAGCAGAAAAAATTAAAGCTGATAAAGATGTAGCTGCTCCACTAAAAGAGTTGGGTCTGAGGGTCAGCAAGTTTTTGGTGAGTGAAGCTGCCATCTGGTTATTTTTTATTCCTGGAATGAATTGTTACTGGGATTCTTATATATAAGTAATCTTCTTGATGTTGAGTAGAGGCAAATTTAAGGTCCTTTGAATTCAATATAATCTAAAGGATATTAGAATGACATGTTGAAGCTGTAGGTCAAACTTTTCCAAAGTGAGGAGTGACCTTGAGGTGCTGTGGTTTTCCTGGTCCTGCTGCACAGGGCTCTGCTTTTCAGCAGCAGCATCTGCTATTGTCTGTCTTGGGTTTTCCAGGACAACTGCTCAGCTAAAAACTCATGTCCCTTGAATCAGTTGCCTTGTTTGACAACCCTCTCAGTTTACCTGCAAAGTTCTTTTTCTTTAAGCCACAGGTTTAGAGTTCAGTGACTGGTGGTACCTTTGTTTAAATGACTCTGATGCTCCTTAAGCTGAATTTAAACTCCTACAGCTCAATGACATCAAAGCTTGTGTGTTTGGTTTTAAACAGAAGTGCTGATTAAAGCATCTGCCTGGTGCAAAAGTGTTCTTTTGTCATATTTTGGAAATTACTTGTTTTGAAGATAAGAGCTGCCTGAGTATTTGGAGAGAATCTTAGTCTTTATTGAATTTAGTTGCCTTTTATTAATTTCAAAGCATTTCTCTTTCTTTTGTTTAGGGTCTGGATGAAGAGCAGAGTGTGCAGTTGTTACAGTCGTATCTTCAAGAGGATTACAGAGGAACAAGGGACTCCCTGAAGGTCCATAGCTCCCATTAATGTTCTCTTTACTCCACATCTATTCTTAATACCAATAGTTTGTTGATGCCCATGGGCACACGTGAGTCTGAGTTCTGATTTGGAAATGGCTTTGTAGATTTTATTCTCTGAACCTACAATGCTCCAGTGCTGCTTTAAGGAAATGTGAGAGCAGATATCCAGGCTTATCTCTTCCTGCTTGAATCTCTGCAGGAACTCAGCTCCTCTCTCTATCATAGGAATACAGGAAAGCTACAGATTTGTGAATGAGAGTGGAGATGAAAAATAAATATGGAGTTAAAAATTAGCGTTTTGTCTTTGTGCTTTCAGAATCTCTTTCCGAAAGAAAGGGAAAGAAAAATTACCTTTTTTTCATTTCAGTCTTTTTTGTGCATGTGTGTTTTGTCAGTAGATCTGTCTACAAGTGTTTATTTTGCTGTATTTTGTTTACAGACAGTTCTTCAGGATGAAAGGCAGAGTCAGGCTCTGATGCTGAAGGTTAGTCATTTCCATTTGTTTTTTTTCTGTGGAAAATACCTGTTGGCAGAGAACTCACTTTATTTCTATGGAAAATCTTAAAATAATTGAAGCATTCCTTCATGTAATGAACAAATTTTAGAAGGTGCTTTTAAAATTGATGGATGTGCATGTAGATTTGAACAGTGTTAATGATTGCTAGAGGAATGAAATTTTAGAGTATGTGAGGGAATTTAGCAGGGTTGATGTACATTCCCTTGTTTTCCAAAGCTTGTATTTTCGTATGTTACTGTCTGAAGTGACAACTCTGAAAGGAAGGATGATGATAATTTTTGACAGAGATTTATAGGGATGTCTTTTTTCTTTTCTTTCCCAAGTTTTCTCACTTAACAGTGTAATTTTAGACCTGTCCTTGTGGCCATGATTTATTGCGTTCCGTAAAGTTAATTAAGTGTTGTTTTTTTCCCAATAACTTAAAAACTGCTCAGTTGAAACTCCATCTGTAATAATGTGTGAGCACCCTGCATTCCTGTGATGGGAGAGGGAAGTGCAGGGGAGTTGGGCACGATATCAAATTGATACTGGTGGCACTGTACACTCACAGCTCGCTGACTACTACTATGAGGAGAGGATCTGCATCCTGCGCTGCGTCCTCCACCTGCTCACCTACTTCCAGGATGAGAGACACCCTTACACAGTGAGTACAGGAGTCCTGGACATGATGCCACTGAAATAGGCTAAATATGTAGTAATTCCTCACTTGTGATTGTCAAAAGCACACGAGTGGGCACGTGAGAAGTACATTTGTTTGTTTGTTCCTTTAAGGCACAGTACTTCCAGTGTGTGGAAAAGTTGGACAAGGAACTGGTCCCGAATTACCGGAAGCAGTTTGAAGCACTGTACAAAACAGAAGCTCCTACGTGGGAAACACATGGAAATCTCATGGTATTTTGCTTCTTACTCATATTTATCTGACCTTTAAAGTCTTTCCTTATATGTAGTGCATTAGAAAATGCATATGTGAAGGAGCAGTCAAACAGGATGTTTCTTCTGGTGCAAGAAACATAAGATTTGTTTTCTCTCTAACAAAACACGCTTCCGCTCAGAAACAGAGGGTTGCATGAAACATATTGTTCCTTGTCATAAATCCATGGATAGCCCTGGGCTAACAGAGCCATTTATGTGTAGTTGCTCATGATCTCTTTGTATTTATAGTGGCTTTCCTTGCCATTGACACAAGTGCTGGCTAAATGGACTGTTGAACTTCTCTGATTGCTTTTGCTGCCCTGTGATGGTGGAACTTTCCTTTGTGCAGACAGAGCGTCAGGTGTCCCGTTGGTTTGTGCAATGCCTCCGTGAACAGTCCATGCTGCTGGAAGTCATCTTCCTCTACTATGCATACTTTGAAATGGCACCTGATGAGCTGCTGGCCTTTGCAAAGATGTTCAAAGAGCAGGGGTTTGGCACGAGACAAACCAACAGGCATTTGGTGGATGAGAGCATGGATCACCTGGTGGATCGTATTGGGTAAGTGTTGTGTGTGTTTGTGAAGTGGGGACAGAGCAAAACAATTGTTCTCCTCTGGAAAAAAGCATTTGTAATTCTTGCTGCTGCCTCTTAAAATCACCACTGTTTCAAACTAAGGATACGAAGGCAAAAAAGTTTTTTTTCTGGTCATACTGAAGGTTTACAGCAAAATGAAGGTGTGACTGCAAAGTAGAGAGGTATCCACAGACTAACTTTAATCTAGTATATAATTTTACCTTTGGTAAGATTGGCAGTGGAGATACAGTGCCACTCCTCCTTGGATGGTCTAGTGGTAAAGTGAAATTGTATCTTCACAATCCTGTGCTGGTCTGGATGCTCCCTGTGTGGAGGTTGGTGCTTTGTCTGACTTGTATTTTTACCTGGGTTGCCTCAGTTCAGCTGTTGTGGGTCTGCCAACAAATGGCAGTGTTGCCTTCCTTGTGCTGTGTGGGACATGACTCGAGGGGCAATGAGAATCCTGCCAAGTGGCAGAGAGTTACAAAGGTGGAAAAACTGTCTTCGAATTTCGTGACTTTTTCTTCTCTGTTCAACCCAGAAATGGTGTTTCTGAAGATTGCATTTGGTCCTATGCCAGAATTTCAAGACAAAATTTGGATTATGCGCTCTTAACTCCCTGTAATTTCTTATTGCTTCAAAGAAGAGCTGAACTGAAGGACCACTTACAGTTTAAAAAAACCCACCTGAATTCTCAAATAAAATTTCTGACCTACTTGTTTACGTTCTTCTCATGGTTGTAGGTACTTTAGTGCTCTTATTCTGGTGGAAGGCATGGAAATCGACTCCCTGCATGAGCGTGCTTTGGATGACAGGACAGAGGAGCACAAGATGGCCAACAGTGAGCACATCCACCAGGTAAAGCACTGGCACAGTAACCAACCCCTTGTCAGGACTAAGAGAACAGAATTTGTTGTGATTACCCAGGCACTGCTGTGTCTGTGCATTTCTCGTCCTTGGGTTTGTTGACCGAGTGTAGGAACTGGCATCCACATAACATGAGAGGCACAGTCAGCTTGTTGAGTGTGAACTGCTTTCAGGAGATGTCAGTTATTTTGCTTTTGTCTCTGTGCAGGAGATGGACAATCAGCTGCTGCAGTTGGGCGATGTCTCCCATCACGCTCCGGTGCTCTTGGCCTGGGCTCTGCTCCGTCACACCATAAACCCAGAGGAGCCCACAAACATGATCAGGAGGATGGGCAGCACTGCCATCCAGCTCAACGTGTTCCAGTACCTGACAAAGCTGCTGCGATCCCTCAGCAGTGGGGGCAAGAATGTGAGTTTCTTATAATCCTGTATATGAGCTCCTGATTTAACTGCTCCTGGTGTAAAGCTGTGATAGGATGATTTTGAACCAGTGTTCTTTCAAGCTAAGTCTGGTTTTAAGCAGTGTGCAGTAAAGTGTGGTCTGTCATCTTGCCTTCTTTCAGTGATGATCAGGAATCAAGTTGGAATGAAACTGATTTTTATGCCCAAAGAGTAAAACAAAACAGTCAGTTGTAGCAGAATAGATTGCAGTTAATCACATTTGCTGATTTGCCTCTATAGTGTATTTGCCATTATGGATCTTCAGTACTGGATGATTTAACTCTGCACTACTCTCTGTATATGGTTTCATTAGACAACACTGTGTGTGAGAGTGAATGACTTTGTAGGTAGAAACCAGTGACAGCAAATAATTTAGATTTCTATGAACACTTAATAAAAAAATATGAATACTTAATAAAAATAAATAAATAATCTGTGAACACAAAATTTAAAAAAAAGTGGGTTTTTTTATTTTGATGTCTGGAAGGCATTTCTGGTGATAATGGTAGTGATAAGATTTCTCATTTCAGTCAACTATTTCATGTTAATGTGGAGATTAAGTAATGACTGCTCCCTGTTTTGCTGCCCCTGTGCAGCAAGGATGTATGAGAAAGGCAGTAACTCAGTGTGTAAAGCACGTTGAGTAGAGTTGCAGTGTGTTTGTAATTCACAGCCTGTGTCTCTGTGTGTTCTTCCCTTGCAGTGTACTGCCAGCACAGCTTGCATGTGTATTTATGGGCTTCTTTCCTTTGTCCTGACATCACTGGAATTACATACATTGGGCAATCAGCAGGTAAGCACCCAAGGCCCCTTGCATCTGTAAAATAATTTAAAATAATCTGTCATAACTGATGCTAATTATTTGTTAAATTGCAAACTTAGATGAGTTGCATGGGTTCAGCTGGCTGTGGGGTCTGGAGTTGGGTATGTTGAGTGTGTGTTTCTGTTTTGACTCTAGGAAACAGTTACATCTTGGTGGGCAAACATGAAAACTTAAATTCCAGAAATGTTGCAGAACTTGGTTGGGATGAAACCCCGCTGTGTAAAGTAGCTTTGATATTTTTTCCATCCTCTCTTCCTTTGTAGGATATAATTGATGCTGCATGTGAAGTTCTGGCAGCTTCCAGCATTCCTCAGCTCTTCTGGAAGACGGTGAGTGTGTTGGCAAGTTGTTTGACCTACCTTGTTTGTAACTAAGCCCTGATAAAAGATTCTCTTATAGGAAAGGAACAGACTGGTAGTGTTTAGTTAGTTGGTTTCTAGGAGGGCCCGAGGAGCTAAAGTTCTTTTGCATCTATCTTTGATTTACTTTTGCCCTTTCCTGCCTTTTAGGTACAGCCTTGGCTTTACTCTTGAAAAGGATACTGGAGCGAGTTTTAATATAGGTGATAGTTGATAGCAGGGCTGGGGCTGCAAGGATTGAACTAACTGCTGGCAAAAGCATCCTGCTTATTTTTTGTTGCCACAGAATTAGGATGACATGTAATGCCTTACAGTCTTACTTCTTGCCGTATACTTGCAGAACTGCCTCGTGCTTTAGTCTGTGCAAGGACTGGAGTGATACTTTCGTGCATGATTAATGTTAAATGCACAGCTTAAAAAGGAGCTGTAGCTTTGTGCTGTACTGAGACCCTCTTAGCTTTTCTTTTTAGTAATAAGATATTTATTTTCTGTTTCCACCACCAGGAACCTACTGCAGGTCTGGGTATTATCCTGGACAGTGTGTGTGGGATGTTCCCCCATCTTCTCACTCCCCTCCTTCAGCTGCTCCAAGCCCTTGTATCTGATAAATCTACTGCAAAAAAGGTACAGGATCTCTCTTGGCTGTTTGGGAGGTGATTTATTCCAAGACAGGGATGAAATGCTCTGTGGTTCTTTCCATTACGTGTGCTTACCTCAGTTGCAGTCTTAGCCCTGTGCTGTTGCAGGACTCTGTTGTCTGGCTTTTAGAAATCTCTCCAAGCCTAGTGGCTCAAGATGAAGATGCTGACTAGTTTTTACATGGTGCTTTACTGATAAGAAGTTCTTGATTCATTAGATGAGACTTGTCTGGACATGTGGGCTGTGTAATAGTGTTTTGGTAGGGTCGATGTATTAGAAGAATATTGTACATAAAAACAAAACTTGCTGATTCCTGGAGATGACTTGGTTGATTAATATTTAAGAAGCTCTGGCTCTTTGGCTGTATTGTTGAAGCTCTCTCTGGTGCAGGTATACAGTTTCCTGGATAAAATGTCCTTCTATATTGAACTGTACAAGCATAAACCTCCGGATGTGATCTCCCATGAAGACGGGACACTGTGGCGAAGACAGGCCCCAAAGCTGCTCTATCCTCTTGGTAAGGAAACTGCACTTCTTTTCTTATTGAAATGCTTTGGGGAATTCAGTTCTTTACCTGGCTTATAACTAATTTGTGACTTTTTCATCTGCTTTTTCTATCTTTAGGATTAGGTCAAACAAATCTACGGATACCTCAGGGAACAGTGGGCCAGGTGATGCTGGATGATCGGGCTTATTTGGTACGGTGGGAGTATTCCTACAGCAGCTGGACACTGTTCACCTGTGAGATTGAGATGCTGCTCCATGTTGTATCAACAGCAGGTGAGACAGGCTGGGAGTATAAAAGAATAAGTCATTATTAATTGGTATCGATTAGAGGTTAGTAGTAGGACTGAATACTTTTGAAAGAGCGTGGAATGTTTTACCAGAGACCTGATGATGATGATTATTCTGTAAAATTCACTGCAAAAAAAATTCACTACATGGTAAGACCATGTAGTGAGACAAGATTCATTTTAAATGAGGAGGAAGTTGAGATAAATAAAATAAATGTTTTTCAGCATGGGGAATGATCGTGGAGGCTTGTGGTGAGGATAATGTTCATCGTTCCAGGTTTGATTACTGCTTAAGTACAATTTTGCATTCTAGTGTTGATTTTCTTTACCCAGATGTGATTCAGCATTGCCAGAGGGTCAAGCCCATAATTGATCTGGTTCATAAAGTGATCAGCACTGATGCATCAATAGCAGATTGCCTTCTTCCAATCACATCACGGATCTACATGCTCCTGCAGAGGTGAGTCACTGCCAACAGAGGTACCTGAGCAGGTACAGTGAGCTGGAAGAATGGCTAATTACTGATTTTTGCCAAGAGCTTTGCAAGAAGTGTCAGCACTTGAACTCCCCAAGACTGGTGTTCAGCTCTCAAGACTGTTCTGCCTACACACTGTTTGCAGCAGAATGCCCCCCTTCCACCTCTTTCCTGAATGTTTTGCCAGTTTTACCCATTTAAAGGTAGTTTTTATTGGTACCTACATTTACATGGAAGGGGGATAAAACATAGTGTTAGAGCAGTAACTCCTGGGTGTTAAAACAGTTGTACTTATTAGCTCCTCCTGGAGTTAATTGCCAGGGAATTAATGTTCTGCTGTATAATTATTGTTCTCTGTGACAACCTGCTGTCTTGCCAGCCTTGCCTCTGGCAGTAAATTGATCTGACTCAGGTGTGAGGGGGAGGTGGGAAGTCTAGACTGAAAGTGCAAACTCTGCTGTCTGTATTTACCTGCTTAGATGTTATACCTGTGTTCTTCAGTGAGAGAGAAGCTTTTTTGATTAAAAAACCCAGTAAATAGGCTAGACCACAGGTGGCAGTGCATTTCATGCGTGTGTTTCTCTTTTGTAGGCTGACAACTGTAATCTCTCCCCCTGTGGATGTTATTGCCTCTTGTGTCAATTGTTTGACAGTCCTGGCTGCTCGGATGCCAGCCAAGGTGAGGGAAGGACCTGTTTTTGCTGGGTGTGAGAACTGGTAGACATTTATAGGTGAATGAGAGGGAATATCTGTACCTTTTCTCATGCAGGTTTGGACTGACCTTCACCACACAGGGTTCTTACCATTTGTTGCCAATCCACTCTCCAGTATGAATCACATGATTAGGTATTCATGATCCCTCCCCACTTTTTTTGCCTGACGTGTCGTAAGAACTTTTTCCCAGTGTGCAGTCTCTGCACCTGGCATCTCTCACTCGTGTCAGAATCCTGCTATTCATGTGATGAACCCTCTTGCTCCTTCCACAGTGCAGAGGGAATGAATGCTGGGGGCTATGGGAACCTCTTGATGAGCATAGAACAGCCCCAGGGCGAGTACAGTGTCACCATCTCCTTCCTGAACCTCGTGACAACCCTTGTCCGGGTGAGTGCTGCTGGAATGCTCTGGTGTGATTGGGAAGTGACATAAGGCATATCTTCCTGCAACAGTTTTCTTGTCCTTTGTCCCCCTCCTGGTTAAATAACATTTCTGTTTCTCTTAGGGACAACTTGGTAGCACCCGGAGGCAAGGCCTTGTGCCCTGCATCGTGTTTGTCCTGAAGGAGATGTTACCAAATTACCACAAATGGAGATACAACTCTCATGGAGTGAGAGAGAAAATCGGTAAGGATCTTGAAGGAGGAAGAGGGAGGAGAAGGGAATAAAAAGGATCACCTGCCTTCTCAACAGAATATGTGAATTTTTCTTTTTTTTTTATCATATCTTTTCTAGCAGCCATTTGGGATTTGTATTGTATGTCTTCTGGTATTGTTAGAGCTGTGATTTGTTTGAAAATAGTAGGAACTAGGCAGAAGTTCTCCAAACCTGACTGACCCATTTTATCTCTGTTTTAGGGTGCCTAATTCTGCAGCTAATCCATGCTATACTGAATTTATGCCCTGAAATGGATCCTCGCAGCAGGTAAGACAAGTGATGGGTGTCAGATCTGCACTAACCTGGTAACAGTGCAGAATTCACTATTATTCTGTGTCAGTTCTGAAATGCAAACAACTAGGAGGGAGCTGGCATAGCTGTGTAGTGCTGGTTTCAGCTCTTTGCTGCATTACTGAGTACAGGAAGGGTAGAAAAAGATTAGGGACAGACAAAACCACAGAGGTTTCTAGAACACCTGGTGAAAAGGAGAAAAAAGTACCTAGATTTCCTGGGACAGACTGCCATCCACTTTTCCTATTTGGTGTAGCCACTGTCATGAAAGTAGAAGGGAGAATAAAGGAAAGGACAATGGGGGTGTAGAAATGAAGAGGTTACTTTGTGGTAGTTTTTTAAGTCCTGTGTAGCAAAATCCTGCTCCTTGTGACTCTGTGTTTGTGTGTCCCAGCAATGCTCCCAGCCTGCAGTCCTTGTGCATCTTCAGCCTGGCCAACACAGAGGCAGGGCAAGCTGTCATCAACATCATGGGCATTGGGGTGGACACCATTGACATGGTGATGGCCTCCCAGTCCAGCAGGTGAGTGGGGTGTGGCTGTTTTGGCATCTTCTGTGTGCTGACATGACACTCTGAGTGAAAACATAACCCCCCATGGAGTACTGAGTTTCCTCTTTGAATGTTGTGCAAATAATAAATGTTGATTGTCAACACAGTGACTTTGGTTTCCTTTGGGAACACAGTGATGAGTCCCAAGGCCAGGGGCAGCTGCTGATCCAGACAGTTAAGCTGGCGTTCTCCGTCACCAACAACGTCATCCGGCTCAAACCCCCGTCCAGTGTGGTGTCTCCACTGGAGCAGGCACTCACTCAGCATGGTGGGTATTCCTCCCTGGGGCAGCTTGGGGAGCTGTGCTTTTGGGTTCTTTGCAAATGCCAGTGTGTGTGTCTCACTACAAACAGTAGTTAAGGTTTCCAAAAAGTGCTTGCTAGTGATGGGAGGAGGACTCTTCTCCCTCCTCTGAGGCATTCTGCCCCACTGGGACAGCTTCTAAAGGATTAATCAAACATGGCTTATTGTTTGATGCTTTGTAATGAGATTAGTGTAATTACAGAGTATACTAAATCAGCTGCCATTAGTGCCTCTGGCTGGACCCAGGCCTTGTTCTTTTGGGAGAACAACCTAGTTCCCACTTTCTGCTGCGGAAATCATTATTTGGTAAATAGTTATATCTTGTTGCTCTTTCTTCTCTGTGATTTCGATTGTGTTCTCTCCAGGTGCTCATGGAAACAATCTCATTGCTGTCTTGGCCAAATACATCTACCACAAGCATGACCCTGCACTTCCACGCCTGGCCATCCAGTTGCTCAAACGACTGGCTACGGTGAGATGAGACACACCAGTGCTCCTTTGCTTCTCCCCTTGTGACTGATTCCACCACTGAAATTCTTTCCAGATAATTTCTTCAGGCTTTTTTTTTAATCAGGGAGCTTAATCAAGTCAGTTGAAGCAGGGTGGCCTGACAGCTGTAAGGTGGAGCACATCAAAAATCACCTAAAGGGCACTTTAGTTTTTTAACCTAATCTGCTGTTTTCAGAAGTCACTCAGCACTCACTGAGAAGTTTCCCATGAGGGGGATGTTATCTGCAAAGTATTTACAGCTCCAATTGATCTCTTCCCAATTTTTGAGCAATTTTAGATAAAGTCAGAATCTTAGACAAAATTCCTATGCCTTTCTACCTGGAATTTTAACATCTTACTGAGAAGAGCATCCTATTTAAGTTTTTATTAGGACCTTTCAAATTTTAGACTTACTAAAAAGCAGACTCTAGATTTACTAAGCCTTTTAGACTTCCTCTCTTTGGCTACTAAACTTCTGAGTATTTGTAGTTTTCTTAAAGAATATAAATCCAGCTCTGGGTTTATTTATTTCAAGAAATACAATTCCAAAGCTGTTTTGCTCTTTCTAGTTTTTTGATAACCTGGGAGAAGGAGGTGAGGGATAGACCAGAATTGCCAAAGACGAAAATTTGGATCACTTGGCAGCTTTCTTCCCGCTTAGTGGCAACTTACTTCTGAGTACGCCCTCACAGATTGAATATTGAATATTTTGGAGGTCCATGACAGTGCAGATCACCTCTTATATAGACAAGCATTCTGTACAGGGTGGTTATTTTTCCCTGGGGTGCTGTGTCCCTGTGCAGGTCGCTCCCATGTCCGTGTACGCCTGCCTGGGCAGCGATGCCGCCGCCATCCGCGACGCCTTCCTGACCCACCTGCAGAGCAGGATCGAGGACATGCGCATCAAGGTCATGATCCTGGAGTTCCTCACCGTGGCTGTGGAGACACAGCCTGGGCTCATCGAGCTGTTTCTGAACTTGGAAGTGAAGGATGGCAGCGATGGGTCAAAGGTACAACGGCAGATACTCGCCCAAGGTCTTTTCACAGTAGGATTACAGCACCAGTCTCTAAAATCTGGTAGTTCCTACTGTGTGCTTAATGTAAAGATAAATGCAGCTTGTGCTTGCAATTAATGGATGTGGTGCTATCCCAGTTTTGCTTTTCCTTATAACCAAAGAGAAACTTCCCCCAGTATTTCAAGGCAGATACTGAGTCAGCATAATAACATGTGCTGAGTCAGACCAAGGATGCCTGTGACCCACTCTTGACTCTCTGTGGGAGTGTTCTTTAAGTACCCTTAAAACACTAATCTGTGATGCTCTGACTGTGAGAAAGCTGAAGATTGGGGTACAATGGACAATATAATTTTCCAGAATACCCACTCTGGTGCTTTGCAGTTCAAGGTCTTCTGGGACCTTTTGAAGGCACTTGGCCATACTAAGTCTCAGTTTAGCTTACATTCTATTTCCCAATAAATTTTATTTGTGTCTCCTGTGCTATGACTGCATTCCTTGTGGTCCTATATAAAATACATGACAGCATCATAGATTTGTTTCTCTGTGTAAGTGGAATTAAGCACATTGTGCTCTGACAGGTGCCTACACAGTGGTCCCGTGGTGACGTAACCTCCTGTTTCCTTTTGCTTTAGGAGTTCAGCTTGGGGGAGTGGAGTTGCCTCCAAGTGGTCTTGGAGCTGATTGACTCCAAGCAGCAGGAGAGGTACTGGTGCCCTCCCCTCCTGCACAGAGCTGCCATCGCCTTCCTGCACGCGCTGTGGCAGGACCGGCGCGACAGCGCCATGCTCGTGCTGAGGACAAAGTGAGTTGGGCCTTTTCTACAAGGCAGTTTCCTTCCCTTTCTCCAGAAGTTTGGTTCATCACACTTTTCAGGGACATTTACATCTTAGACTTTGCGTGCCCTGCCTCAAAGCCCATACAGTGTGTGGGGTTTGAGCTTGGAAGATGAGAAGCCCCCCTGTGCGTGTTCAGAAGCAAATATCTTTCTGTTTCTTTCATACAAAGCTATATAAATTTGTGTTTACCAAAGCATATTTTCTGTAAAGCTTGAAGTTGTCAAAATGCTGCTAGGCATGGGGGAGGTAACTGATGGTACTTCTGTATGTATCTTTTAGGCCAAAGTTTTGGGAAAATTTAACTAATCCCCTCTTTGGGACCCTTCCTCCGCCTTCCGAATCATCAGAGGTGAGTTACATCCAAACAAAGTGAAGGGAGTTGTGCACTTCTCAGAAGTGGTTTCTAAGTGATGTGTGGCTGTTCCCTCTGCTTGCAGCTTTCTATGATTAAGTGGGTTAAGCACAGGACATGAAGTGAATGTTTTCTGGCTTTGCAGAGACTGTACAGCCATGAACTGTCTTTTGGAATTCTCTGCTCTTAATTCACATGTCAGACAAAAATAGATGTTTCCTGACAGCTGTGGTGACACTCACTGGGTGGAAGTTGTGCTGTCTGAAGTGTATCCATAGCTCAGGCTGACTGGTATCACAGAGGAATAGATCAGGTTCTTGTTATTCTTCCTTTCTGTGGGAGTTTTTCCCTTCATTCTGAAGGCCCAGTGCTCTCAGAGTTTGAACTCTGCTCTGAACACAGCATTCTGTCCTTACTGTCACCAGTCCATGGTCAAATGACATAACTGTTTCTATTGTGGGAGAAACAAGTCTCCTGCACTAGTGGAATATTAGTCATCCCAAGTGATAGGGATAAATCAGAATTCCACTTACTCTTCAGAGCTCAGATTTTGCTTTTTTTTTGTCTTCATAGCTCAGTGTCTTGGATACCTGTGCCTTAATCATGAAAATTATCTGTTTGGAGATCTACTATGTTGTCAAGTGAGTCTTTGGGAGTTTCTCCCTCATCCCTGTACTTTTTAATTATCTAAACTCTGTGTGTTAACTCTTGACAGACCATGTGGGCTTTGAGGGACAAAGCACATGTAATCCTGTGAAAATGTGGGAGTGATTTATGAACACATTGCAAGCATGCATTTCAGATTCTTGCAATCACTAGTTGCAGAAAGATATTAGTCTGCTTGCAGCCTTTAGATGAGAATGTATTAGCATTTTCCTTGTATCCTAGAATGAGAATATACAGTATTTGTTAAAACTAATTGTCAACTAAGCTAACTAAACCTTCTGTATTGGTTGCTGAATCACATTTAGTAGTTTTCTCCCACTTGATTTGTTTTCCTGAACATAACTGACATTGAATATGTTGAAAAGTTAGGATTAACTAAAATCTCTGCTTAAAAAAAAAAAATCATAGATTTTCTTCAGAGATCATGTTTTTCCTTCACATTTGATGCAAAAAGTGGGATTCCCTGCACAGGTCTAATATGTGGAAAACCCTTCACTTGCAAGCTGTGTCCCTGAATCTCAGAAGAAGTGTATTTTCTGACCCAAGAACAAATGAAGATAAACTTCTCCTCTTGATTTGGTCAGGGGCTCTCTGGATCAGTCCCTGAAAGACACGCTGAAGAACTTCTCCACCAAAAAGCGCTTTGCCTACTGGTCAGAGTACGTGAAGTCACTGGCACAACACGTGGCAGAGACCGAGGGCACCAGCTGTGCCTCTGTGACAGAGTATCAGATGCTCATCTCGGCCTGGAGGATGCTGCTCATCATCTCCACAAGCCATGTAAGGGCTGCCTCTTGCCTGGCATGACAGTCTGATACTAACATTTTGAATAATTCAGTGTCAACAGCTAAGAATTCACTGGTTTTCCTTTCAGTTTTGTAGTATATGTGATTTCAACACACGTTGGCACGAGTGTGGCACAAGAGGTTAGAGTGGGTGGCGTTCTGCTGTTTGATCAAAATGAGCACATTGTCTGTCTGAGCAGAGGAGGGAGGTAGTAAATAATTTTTAGAGCAATTCTCAGTAATTAGGTAATGCTGAAGAGCTTTTTCTGAGTCAAGTGAGGCAGGGATGCACCATTAGAGAATTAATCATTGCTGACTTGTTGCCCGTGGTTAATGAAGAACTTCAGTGATTTCTCTAAAACTCATCAGCTGCAAAATTTGGGGAATTCTAAAAGTGATAGATTGAAACAGTGAACTGATGTTAGGCTGCTAAGAAGATGCATCTTTTATTGTTCTTGTTTGATTTTTCTCTTTGGGTCTAGGCGGATATCATGCACCTGACTGATTCTGCAGTTCATGAGCAGTTGTTTCTGGACGTGCTAAATGGCACCAAGGTTTTGGTAGGTGCTGCTTCCTATCAGCTCTTTCATTTTCTAATTGTTCATCTTCTTTGTATTATGAGGGGTTCTATTTCTGCAGTTGCTTGCTGTCATAGAGCTTTTTAGACCCGTGAAATTGGGCTGAAACAAAGTGTCTCTTCCTGGACTGATAAGCTGCTTATAAATCTTTATTTTGCATGTGTCATTCTTGTCATCACTGAATGGACCTGTGAGGGTCCTGGCTCTGGTCCCCTCAGTGCTGCTGAAGAACAAACCTGGTCATTTGGTGGCAGTGTTTGGGCTGAGCATTTCTGGGCTGAGCATTTCTGAAGTGTTCTTACATGTTGCAGCTGTAACTCTTGCAGTATTTCTCCTTAGCTCCAGGTTCCCATGTCAGTGGCCTGCCTGCAGCTGGGCTCTATGCTGTGTACCCTTCTTCTGATCCTGCTCAAACAGTGGAAGAGGTGGGTATTTTGTTTGGTTAATTTTTAGTCACTGCTGGAAGTAAAATCTTGGGAGGTTATGTTTAAATCTTTTGCTCTAGAGAGATGCCCATAGTGATTTGGGGAGGAAACTTAAGCCTTCTCATAGAATTTTCTTTTGGGATGTAAAATGTTCCTAGGTTGTTGTTGAAATTCAAAGGAATCTCTAGTAGGAATACAGTTTGTAGTTTGGCTTTCTGCTTGCTGGTGAAAAATATCAAAAGAACTTTTGTGATGGTTAGTCCTGCATTCTCACTCTCATTCTCACAGTGAAGGGAAAATGCATTCTCTCATTCTGTGGAATGTCTTTAGTGAGATCCAGGTGGTGACTTAAACTTTACTTTGGAAGAACTGCTTTTATTTGTGTGGATCATGTAACTTATGATCCACACAGCTCAGTCAAGCCAGTATATTTATTGAGGGATCTTGTCTAATCTGAAGAGCTCTCCCTTTTTGTTGTCAGCGAGTTGAGTTCTGTGGATAAAATCATAAACTCCTTGACGCAGATTCTGGAGGGAGTGCTACAGGCAGATCAGCAGATGATGGAGAAAACCAAAGCCAAAGTGTTCTCAGCTCTTATCACTGTCCTGCAAATGAAGGAGATGAAAGGTGAGGTGGTGCATGTGCAGGGCTGAGCACACCCTGCACCCAGTGTGTCCAAGAGGAACATGTGTGTGGTGCTGGTGGGTAGTGCAGGGTGCTGAAGGGAGTCACCAACCTGTGGGACTTTTCTCATTTTTTCTTCTTTGCTTTAGCTAGTTTTGGAAAGAAATTAGGTTTATCATTCACATTGTGTCCATGTCTTCTCTTGTCTTTCCCTGACAGTCACCTCTGTGTCTGATCAGTTTGGTTCCCATGTGATTTTGGAAATACCTCAGCGGGTGTGGGAGGGACACCCTGGTCAGGCTCTCTCACAGAGGGAATGAATTTCTAGTTAGAAATAACAGAAGGCCCAAACACTAGAAAGGGTTTGTACACTTTGTTACAAAATGACATGTTTCTGACATTGCAGTAGCACTTGAAGACCCTCAGTGGAATCTGAGCAGTATTTCCCTGTACAGCACATACAAAAGCACTGTGATGAGAAGTGTCAGCTTGTCTGTGTATTCCTTGTCTCACTGCTTGGGCCCTGCCAGCCCACATGTTTTGGAAAATAGATAGAAAGTGGAAGGTTGGGTTGCCTTTTAATTGTTTTTCTTTGCTGTTGAATTTGAGTTTGTAGTCATGCTGGTAAAAGGTGGTGCAATTTATTATAACAGTTTTGATAAGAATGTAATATTTATATGGACTCACAGAGCACAGACTGTACCCAATCTGCATGGGCCAATACCAGAAATCTGGAGCAATTGGTGGGAATTGCTATAAGGAGCAGTTATGGAATAATACATCCATAGTAGTGCTTGATTTGTACTTTGACATGAGTTCATATGACTTCTGGGTAAAACTACATGGTTTTGTTATCCAGATGACCATTTCATCCCTTATTATATCCTCCTAGACTCAGTCATCTAACTTAGTCACAGTTCATCACATTCTGTTGAAATGAGAGCAGAATAAACACTTAACTCCAAGAAATGTGGCTCAGTGATGCTGTCAGTTAAACTGGGAACCCGAGTACAGGGACTGTGTGTTAACTGGTGTCTGTTGTGTGTGTCACAGTGAGTGACATCCCCCAGTACTCCCAGCTGGTGCTGAGTGTGTGTGAGACACTCCAGGATGAGGTCATTGCCCTGTTTGACCAGACTCGGCACAGCCTGACCTCGGGAGAGGCTGCAGATGACAAGGACAGTATGGAGACGGACGATGCCTCCCGAGTGAAGCACAAAGACCAGCGAGATGGGGTAAAGGACCTGTTCCTCTGTTCTGCACCCTGGTTTCTTCTCTCTAGGCTAAAGTTTCATGATGCTTGGAACAATTTTCCCTTGCAGCCTGATGCCTCCAAAGGAAGTGTCAGCAGTTTCTGTTTCAGAATCACTCCATGTCTTTTTGCTCATTTCAGTCTGGGAAATCAGCTGTTGCTGCCTCTCCTTCAGATCTAAAAAATATTGTCATGAGTGCTAATACAGCCACCAAGGGGTGTGCAGAGTGTAATGTGAGAGATACCAGGGGCCTTAATTTATGATTCTGAGAATGACTGAAGTTTAGGTTGTGTTAGTAAATGCTTTTGAGATTTCTCTTGATACTCATATCAGCCCTGTAACCCCTGTATCTGGTTCTCCTTGTCACTGAAGGTGTGTGTCCTGGGTCTGCATCTGGCCAAGGAGCTCTGTGAGGTGGATGAAGATGGAGACTACTGGCTGCAGATTACTAGGAAAGTCCCTGTGCTTCCTACTATCTTTGCTGCACTGGAGATCAGCCTGAGAGTTAAACAAAACCTTCACTTCACAGAGGCCTCTTTACATTTGCTGCTGACCTTAGCAAGGACTCAACAGGTGAGAGATGCAGAGGAGTGAGAGCACATGGCTGTACACTTTGAATAGGAGATGTATATTCATGAGTCTGTGATGCAGCTGAACAATGAGCTGTAGATAAAGGGGTTTTTTTGGAAGCTGGCAAGCACTAGGTCCTGTATGTACACCTGCTTAGTGTACCTGGCTCAGATGGAAGAGCTAAGCCAGCCAGGGCAAACCTGTCATTTAGAGCAGGCACTTTTTCTGAACGGAAAAAGTTAAACCAGCATTGAGTGTTTGATCCTGTTTCCTCATTAGTTCTGATAAAGTGTTATTTATCTGTTGCAAATTCAACTTGTGTGGGGCTTTAGGTGAAAGCAAGGTTGTTCCAAAGCCCTTTGCAAAGATGAGGTACATACCAGAGCAGGTGATAAATGGGATTGAGAGTACAGTTATGCAGGTTAGATTTTACTGTTTCTTTTCTTGATGTTGAACTTTTAACAGCATCACAGCGTGCGTAGATGAAAGTTCTCTAAAAGGGGAGTGACAGTGCAAAGGACAGAAATACCTAATGCAAAACAAGTCTCTTCAGTCTCAGGGAGGCAGATTCCAGCAGCAGTTTGTTCTGTGTCTTGTAGGGAGCAGCAGCAATGGCTGGAGCTGGTGTCACCCAGAGTGTCTGCCTGCCCCTCCTGAGCGTGTACCAGCTCAGCACAAACGGAGCCATTCAGGTGGGTGCTGCTTCCTTCCATGTGGGAATGTGCCCAGAGAGCTCCCCATGCCCTGCCTCTTGGGCTGTGGCTGGAGCAGTGCCACCCTTAGAGACTGGAGGCTGCTGGAGTGGCGTGGAGGGAAATAAGTGGCTTCTTCTTGTGTGTGATTTGTTCAGACATCTGCCTCATCCCGAAAGTCTCTGGATGCCCCCTCCTGGCCTGGGGTCTATCGTCTCTCCATGTCCCTCATGGAACGCCTGCTCAAAACACTGAGATACAACTTCCTGACAGAAGCGCTGGACTTCGTGGGTGTCCATCAGGAGAGGATCCTTCAGGTAGGCCACAGACTCCCTCCGGCGTGGTTTGCTTGGCTTCTCTGTCCCAATAACAGTGGGAAGATGTCAGAAAACAGCATTGACAAGAGGCTCCTGCCTCAGGAAGGGTCACAGTAGAAGTAACACGACAGTGGGAGAAGGAGGACAGAATGCACAAGCCGTGCAGTCAGGTAGGGATGATTGTTACAGTACCTGTTAGAGCTGGACAGTCCCATCTGCTCATCTCTTCACTCCTGGGGTTGTAACTTTGCTGCAGATGTTTAATATGCCAACTCAAGAGTAGCAGAAGTGGGAGTTTGAGGGGAGCTCACTTTGTGGCCGTGGCTCTGGAAAGAAAAGTACAGGAGCCGTTCTTGGAGGCGGCTTCAGCTCAGCCTGGCTCAGATAATGCTGTGGTGAGGGCTCAGTCACCATTGGGGTCAGCAAATTCTCGTGTCCTGCAATGCTGAAATACCTGTCCTGGCTGGACTGTGTCACTGCAGACTGCACCTTCAGCTTTTTCTTCTAGAGGAAGGAATGGGATTTTTGTGATTTATCTGTCATGGCCTTGATTTACTTCTGTCTCCTTTGCAGTGCCTGAATGCAGTACGGACAGTACAGAGCTTGGCCTGTCTGGAGGAGGCAGATCACACTGTTGGCTTCATTCTTCAGCTCTCAAATTTCACAAAGGAATGGCATTTCCACCTGCCACAGCTTATGAGGGACATGCAGGTAGGAACCAGGATATACATTGCCTTGGAGTGCAGGGATTTGGATGTCTTGTGAGAAAATGTCACTATATCACCTTTTTATTACTGCTCTTTTAATAGGAACTTCAGCTGAGATTATTTAAGTGTGTGTTCTATCAGTACCTTGTCTGAGTTGAGTGAGGAAATAAAGAGAAGTTATAGCTTGGGAAAATAACTTGGGGAATTCAGTGGCTTACCCTTAGTTCTTAGTGCCAGGTGATTCCAAGAAAATACTGAAAAATGGAGAGACTGCACGGATCCTTTATGATCACAGTGCTCTCTTATGGATCCTTTATGATCACAGTTCTCTGTTTAACTGGATTTTCCAGCTTCCACCTGTGGGTTTTGAGCTTTTAAGAGCTTTTTCCCTGATCTTATTTATTTCAGGTGAATCTGTGTTACCTCTGTCAGGCCTGTACCTCCCTCCTGCACAGCCGCAAAATGCTCCAGCACTACCTGCAGGTGAGGATCCCAAACCAAACTGTGAGTTAAGTGTTGCCTGTGCTCCCTGTTCATAGGCAGATGTTATTGAATAACCAGACTCTTGGATATTGAATGGACTGTTGGTAATCCTAGTGGGAATTACTGAGTCATCAACAGGTAGGATTTGTGTTTCTCCACAGTGAAAAAAAAAGCATGCAAAGAGTAGTCTGGAGTCTAAAAACCTCTGGGCAGAGTAAAGCCAGTCCTAGAGAACCAGCAGCCTGTGTTGAATGGTGCTGTTGTCCTTATACACTGCAGCAAGAGGCTGCATTGCTGTAGGACTCTGGAATGCCATTAATAAGCCACTGTTGCCCTGATGTCCTTGATCTGATTTAATTTGTTCAAGGAACATAGTTCTTGTTCTTGGGACATCCTCAGATGCACGAGGTGGAGAAGATGCATTGCTGCTGCTGTGTTATTTCAGCGTGGCTCAGGCTTGGTGTGCTGATTATTGTTTTCCTAAAATTGTTGAACCTAAACAGCCTCTGCAGCTGCCTCCCTGCAATGCAGAGCCTCCCCAGTCCATGCCAAGCGTAGATTCTCAGCTGGTGGCAGACTTTGGGAGCCTTTTTTCCTCATTCCCTTTGTTCATAACATTTTTTTTTTCCCTCAAATCATTTGTCTTAGTGCAAAATAACCGTGTCGGTGTTCAGGACTTTCTTTTTTCTCTCTCTGCAGACAAAAAACGGCGATTCCCTTCCATCCAGTGTGACCCCCCGAGTGCAGCGGAATCCCCAGGCCTCCTCCAAACATCCCAGCCCCGAGTCAGAGGCAGCAGAGCAGAAGGCCCTGCTCACAGTGCAGTACAGCCTCCTGAAGATCCTCAGCAAGTCTCTTGCTGCCCTGCGCCACTTCACCCCCGATGTCTGCCAGATCCTCCTTGACCAGGTAGGGACAGAGGAGAGGTGCTGCTCCATGAAGGGGGGAGATTCCAGCATTTCTAGGGATGTTCTGGGTCTGTGTAGTGAGGCACAGTATGTCCTGCTTGAGACAGTGACCCCTGTCTGCTTCCTGCTGCACAAGAGCAGGAGGGCAGGACACAAGGAACTCCCACTGGGAATCAGACACTGGTCAGTGTGAAAGGAAGGCTTGGCCAAGCTTTTGTGGGATCTACACAACACTCTGTCTGTGTGACCTCACTGGAGCAGACAATAACCCAGTGGATTTGTGCCCTCAGTACACATTCTTCAGGAAAGAATGCCCTTGCTGTCCTCCCATTGTGGTGTGACCCAGTGGCTGGTCTCCAGGTTCAGAAAAGGAGGGTTTAATCCTTGACTCTGGCAGTGTCCTGCTGCTGACTGTTGGATAGGGAACTTCCTTCTCCTGTGCCTCTGGGTACATACACCAGTGTGGAAGCAGTCAGTGCCTTGGTGTGCCAGTGATGGGAGCTGTGTGAGCAGAGTCTGGTTGTGCAGTGCTGCACAGAACACTTCACTGCTCCATCTGTACACCTGAGACTTGTGAAATTATCACAGTGCTTCTATTTCTCCATATAAAAAGCATAATGAGGGACTGGATATTCCCGTTCCTATGGCAACAACACGCTCATGGCCTCGAGGGTCTCACACCTCTTTCTGTGTCTCTGCAGTCGCTGGACCTTGCTGAGTACAACGTGCTCTTCGTCTTGAGTTTCACCACACCAGCCTTCGACTCAGACGTCGCCCCTTCCTTTGGGACACTCCTGGCCACAGTCAACGTGGCCCTGAACATGCTGGGAGAGGTACTGCCCCTTTCCTCTCTGGGAGCACAGCAGGTCCAGCAACCCCAGGGTGCTCCTTCAGCTCATACTTCGAAGAGCAGGAGTAGTTCTTTTTTTATCTCCTGTCTCTAATGCCTGTCTTTTTTTCCCTCCAAGCTGGATAAGAAGAAGGAACCTTTCCCTCAGGCTGCAGGGCTGAATATGCAAGAGGGAACCAAAACCCTCAAGTAAGTTTCTAATTATTTGATGTAGTCAGGGCCAAGCAGCAGAACCCAGAGCTCCTCACATCAGAACTGAAGTTGAGAGGCATTTGTGTAGCTTCAGAGCTTCTCACTCTGAATCCAAGGACTTCAGGTAGCCCATCAGCAGCTCTCCAAAGCAAGCAGGGTTTTTTTGGGGGGAGGGTGTGTGAAGTCATCCCATCGTAAATCAACCACTGAAGATGCAATTAAAGAGGTGTTTGATACGTATTTACTGGTACTTCTAAATCAGAGTTCCCTGCTGGCCACAGGGGTTTCTGGTCTGCAGAGCACAGCTTTTGGGTATGGCTGCTTGAGCAGAATGTGCACAGTGACACTGTTCCCTCGTGTGTGTGTGTGTGTGTGAAGTCTTTCTGTGAGCATTTGACCTGGAAGGTGTTGTGTGCTGACCTTTATTTGTGTTCTTTGCACAGGTCTCTGCTCATGTTTACAATGGAGAACTGTTTCTACCTGCTCATCTCCCAGGCCGTTCGGTACCTGCGGGACCCGGCCGTGCACCCCCGGGACAAGCAGCGGATGAAGCAGGAGCTCAGCTCAGAGCTGGTGAGCACCTCGTGCCCTCCTCTGTGTGGGGTCAGGGAGTCCTGTGGGAGAAGGTCACTTGTCTGTGGCTGCCCAGTAAAGCCCAGCATGAATGACCAGCCTTGGGCTGCACATACTGGCACGTTCCTGTGCCACGGGAAGCTGGTTTGGGGAGGGAGAGGGCGTGTGGTGGGAAGAAGCTCTGACCTGTTCCACACTTCTGATTGCAGAGCACGCTGCTCTCCAGCCTGTCTCGTTACTTCCGCCGGGGTGGTCCCTCTTCACCTGCCAGCGGGGTCCTTCCCTCTCCCCAAGGAAAGTCTGCCTCCAAGCTGGGTCCAGAGGGGCAGGAGCCCTTGTTCCAGCTCGTGCAGGCCTTTGTCCGGCACGTGCAGAGATAGATTCTGTCCTGGCCCTACCTCCCTTTTCAGGACCTGCAGCGGAACGATTCATGTCCACCACAGAAGGCATCACCTTTGGCAGAGCTGGAACAAGGACTGGGAAGGGAGGGAGGCCAGGTGTGGGCAGTGGTGTCACCTGAGCAGTGGGATCCCATGAACTCTTGCCACCCAGGAGCAGAGTGAATGTAAGGAGAGCCCAGAGCAGCTCTCCGGTGACCAGCCCGCGTGCACAGCCTGCTCACTCCCTCTGCCAGAGCATCCTGCCTGGGTACAAGCACTGAACAGTCAAAACCTTTATTTTTATAGCTTGTACCTCAGCTGGGGAAGCTGTGGCTGGATAGAGAGAGGAGACACTTTCTGCTGGGCATTAACTCTGCTCCTGTCACAAGGTGCAATCTGCCTCTCCCGCAGAGTCCAGCTAAGGCACACCAAGGGATCAGCCAGCAATTCAGAGACCATCTTTCTACTGCTATTTTTGTACTGAGTGGTTCAAGGCACGATGGTGTATGTGTGCTCACGCCTTCCCTTCACCCTGCAGTCTGTGTGTTGTGTGTGTTTCTGAAGAGCAAGGCCTCACTTAAGGTTTTTACGTCAAAATTCCATTGCTCCAGTCTTGCAGTTTTTTGTAACTGTGCCCTATTTATACTGATATTAAAACCTTTATAGACAGCAGCTGGGTTCGTGGGTTTGTGTTGGACACAGCAGCAGCTCTGCAGTGTCTGGGTGGTGGTTCTGCTGGGCTGAAGTCCCAGCAAAGGCTGTGGTTTGGGAGTGATGATCCAGTGCTGTTTGAAATGGCTGTAATTAAAGGCTGATTCCCTCGGCTTCCCCACACCCACTCCCTTTCTCATGTTGGGGAACTTGTAGGAGGTTTTAAATGAACAGCACTATAAAATACTCCTCGGGGATGATTCCCCCTGCACATCCCCTGCCTGTGCAGCACCAGGGAGGGCAGAGGGTCACATTGGAAGGGACACTGTCTACACTGAAGGTGCATTGTGTGTTGTGGCTCTCGAGTAAATCAACAAATCCTTTAAGGTTCTGAGGCTCAGTGATGGAGACATTAAGAGAAGGTCAGTAATTACTGCTTAAAATAAAGCCTGAAATCTAGAGACTTCTCTAAGGTAAAAAAAATCAAATTTCAGTGTAGCTGTGAGCTAGTAACCTACCAGTTCTTTCCTAAAGAGACACTTAATTGCTTTACCAGCCAGAACCTTTCTAATCTCAATGGTTTTAAGAGACTGGAGTGAGAAAATGAGATTATCTTGCTTTGAGGTTTGTTTTTTTTACCTTGTAAGCTTAAGTGCAGGCAATATTCTGGCACATTTGCTTTATCTAGTTTCACATGACCTGAAGGCTTTGGAGAGATCTGAACTAGCTGGCTGGAGCAAAATGGTCTTAAAGTGGAAGGGAGAGGGGCTTGTTTACCTACCAAAACGAGGTGAGCTGCTCTGACAGTGAGGGAGGTGGTGACAGTCCTAAGCCTGGTGGTGGTTCCATGGGGAGGTAACTGTGGCCGTGGGGGGACTGAGTGTGGCCATGGAGAGTTGGAGGTAAAGATCTGTGCAGAGACAGCAAATGGGTGAGGGGAGCTGTGGGGAGGGGAAGCAAAGCTGCAGTCTGGTACATCTGAATAGGTTGTTACAGCAGGGGCTGTTTCTGGATAACTTTGGTAGGGATCATTCCTTTTGTTACAGCTTTGGAAGGAACAGGGTGCTCATCACTTCACTGGTGTTTAACAAGGATGGATAGGAAGAGAATTTAGGGAAAAGTAATAGATTCTTTTAGATGTTTACTCAACACCAGAGTGAGTTTGTGGTGCTTGGCAGGAGCCTTTGGTGCCAGACAGAGCAGTTGATGCTGTTGGTTACACGTGTTTCAGAGCTACAGCAGCATTTCAGTCCTGAGTTGTCCCTCAGCCACAGGGGGGATGGATGCAGCCAAGGGGAGCTCCCACTGACATCTGCAGAGAAGCAGCACGAGTGTCACCTTCCTGTACAGGGGCAGGAGCAGCAATAGATTTTTCATGTGCTTTTTTTTCTACTGCAGAGGGAACAGAATTCCTTCTGGCTGCTCTGAGGGAAGAGACACCATTTTCTGCACCATTAAGCTGCTGCTGGTTTTGCTCAAACTGTTCTTCCTCTTTAATGTACCAAGGAGAGGAATAACAGGGAAACACTGGCCTGAGGGAAAGGCACACATGCTGGAAAGTGGGGGGGAAATAGATAGGGATTAGATCTCTAATAGATTATGGGAGTGGTAATCCTGGCAATTGGAAAACCAACTAAAACAGGAACACATTTGATTTCCCTGTTCCCTTTCATTTAAGTAGAACAGGCAAGCACTGTTGCTGCACTACAGAGCCTTTCAACAGCCTCCTCTCCCAGGAGTTCTTTCCAAGCTGGGTGTGAGGGACAAGGCTTTAGGATTTTAGATCAGCAGCAGATCTAGTTTCCATAACAACAACAAAAGTCTGTTAGATCTAGAATAGCACTTTGGTCTCTCAGCAGCTGAAGTCATCCTGTGCTCTATTTTTGCTTCAGGTGAAGGAGGAGCTGTTGTTTCTCAGAGCCCCTGAAGCTGTAGTACAACTGAGATGTGTCATCTGGGAGAGGAACAGCAAGACATTTCCAGCCCTATGGCATGTTGGGAGTTTTGGGTGGGATGGGAAGAATTGGCAGCTTTGTTTTGCTTTTACCCCCAATTCCAAGGCTGGGATAGCAGGAGGGCACTGCTCTCCCTTGAGCTGCTCCCTTTGCCTCCCTGCCTGTCCCCCTTTTTGCTGGAGAGCAGGGACAGCCCTGAGCCCACAGAGGATGCTGAGGCAGGAGGTCAGGCAGTTTGTTTATTGGCAAATAAGTGCTGAAACCCATGAGCCCCACAAACACAGGTGCTCAGTGCCCTGTTACATTAGAGTGGTCACGATACCATTGGGGAAAGTGCAAAAGATCAATAAACAAGCAAAGTTAGTTCTGACATACCCAGGGGAAGGTGGTGAACAGAGAGCTCGGTGCAGGTGAGTTTCTTTTCCATCCAGCTTGAGTGGAAAACCAGTGACACAGCAGTGGAAGTCCTTTAGGTGAGCTCTAGCTAAAAGTTAATTGCAGGATGAGCAGGCACACACACACCTGAGCTAAACCAGCATGTCCCTCCAGGACAGCCTGGGCTGTGGGGTGTGTGTGTGTGGCCAAGAGCAGCTCCTTGCTAGAGGTGACAGCAGGTGGGACTGTCCCTTTCTGCACTAGGTGCACCAAGTCTGTTCACTGCTGATATGGGAGGGGAAACATTCATTAAATCAGTGATTCAGGGTGAAAATAAAGTCAGGCTAAAACATGCCTGGACAGACGCACTGAAAGAAAAGCCTGGACAGTAACAGGGGCAGCAAAGCTGTAGAAAGGCTTGTAAACTTTGCAGTCCAAGAGCAACTTCTCGGAGGAAACGCAAGCGAGATGATGGTCCCTTGCACTGAGGTTTGGGGTTGGGCCCTATGGTACCAGGTTGGTCTCCACAAAGAAATCTTCCAGCTTCAGAGGACACGTGTAGGGAGGAGCCACCAGGCCCCAGGACAGAGTGTGGCTCTAGGCCAGCCCTGCCTTGCTGGTCTCCCACAGGTGGATGGGTTTAACAGGCTCCTAAAGCTTAACTGCAGCTTCCTTGCCTGATGTGCTGGGACATGTCAGAGGGGGTGTGTGGGACACTTCCCTACTGGAGTGCTCAATGGTTGGGCTTGGGCAGGTCTACTATTGGAGAAGAGAGAGGAGGGGAGGGGCAGACAGGCACTAACCCACAGCAGACACAGGGAAGTGTAACTGGGACTCTGTGAGCAGCTGCTGAGGGACACAGCTCGCCCTGGGAAAGCCACTGTGAGGGACAAGACTAGGGCAGGGAAGGGAAAACAGTCGAGGAATCTTGTGCCATCAAGACTGACCTCAAAGCAGGCTGCACTGGTAGGTAACAAATTCAGTCTCGGGTGCCATCAGCCCTTTCCCAAAACCTCACCATAACGGTTTTACCACTTCTTTCCCGCAATTCCCGTATTAGCAATGGAGTGTCAACCCTGAAGAGAGCAATGGTCTCGGATGAAGAAATCCGCATTAGAAGTGCCAGGAGATGAGGGGTGTATTCTGCTTGCACATTCTTGGAAACATTTAACTCAACAGTTCCAAGTAAGTGACAGGAACTTTCCCTTTCTGGTTCCCTCTTTCCCCTATGAGCCAGTCTGGATCCATGCCTGGCAGGCTGTACACAGTGATCATCTGGGGAGAGAAGACAGCATTAGACAGGACCTTACTCTGCAGACAGAGCCAAGAAGTTCAGTCAGAGTGGGACTGAAAGAATAGTAATTCCTGAAATTCATTTAACAGGCATCTGTGCCCTTTCCTTGGAGCTATCTGCAGCTTTAACACAAAATCTAAGGAGAGCTGCCCAGTGCTGTCCCTGTTGCCTTTTCATTCTCCAAAGTGACTTAAGGCATTTTTACATGTTGCTGTGTCATCTCTTCTGAATACAGAAGTTCAGTCTAGAGAACAGAAGAGTTTGCAACTTGCTGAATTTCCTTTTTTCCTCAGCATGATTAGAGCAAGCCTCCAGCCAGCAGCTTATCCCATGGCTCTGGATTAGGCAGCTGTATTAGAGGGTCACAGTGAAGATATTGAGTATTGGGGTATTTTATTTTGGGTCCAGTTGGACTCCAACAGGAATCAAGGAGTTATTGGGGTGATGTTAAATATCAAATGGCCATGAACACAACTCACTGCAACTCAGCGGGTACCTGTGTCCAGGTAAAGATTCTATTAGAGCCATGAAGCAGGTTTTTAGGGCAGGGGAAGTAACCAAAGGCCTGCAGAGCACACAACAGACTGGTGGGCAGTAACAGCCAAATCCAACACATGGGAAAGCCACCAACCTCATCTGCAAGGAGGGCCAGCTCGGTGCTGTCGGCGGCTTCGTAATCGTAGAGGACTCTGGCCTTCCGCGTCCCACTGGCAGGAGGCTTCACTTCGTTGGGGTTCAGCACACCCTCTGCCACCGTGTTGGGCACCCCACCAATTGTGGGCACAACTGGAATGGTAGGCACAGCAGGGAGCGTGGCAGCAGCGACAGCTGGGGGAGAGGGAGCAGCTGCAGGAGACGTGGAGTCTGCGTTGCCTACGAACGTGCCTGAAAATCTTCACGGGGAGAAGAGAGCAGAGTTCAGTGAGGCTCCAGGCTGGGGAACCACACAGAGCTCTTGCTTTCAGCAGTTACACTGCAGAGATGCTTGAGAGTCCCAGCCTACAGCTGTAACAGATCCACACTGCCCTTCAGGTGGGGACACACTCAGCTCTCAGGTGCTGAGACTGTGCAACAGGTGATATTTGTCCGCTTATTTTGACTCCAGTGCCCTGTTTCAGGACTGGCACCAAACTTGCAGGGGACCAGACTGAAGTGTGGCACTGGGCTGGGCAGGGGTTTGACTGAGTCCATTGCACTGTGACCTTGCCCTGCTCTCACCTGGTCTCTGTTACCTGTTCTGCCTACTCCTTCTTCAGGAAAGGGATGGATGTTGCTGCTGTTAAACTGGATGCCCAGCTTTGGCCCTTACTGGCCTTTGAGGCAATGTCTCAGAGACCCCAGAGTGGCTGAGGGGAGAGAGAGCCTTCAGAGCTCATCCTGGCCAATGTGGTACTTACATTTCTCCTTTGGAGCTGCAGCATGGAAAAGAACGGAACAGGAGCAGTGAGTGATCACAGAGAGGCAACAGCCCCTCCTGGGTCAGGCCCCTGTGCTGGTGTGACAGTACCAGAGAGAACATCCCAGCCCACCCCAAGGGATGTGCAGCCAGTGGCACTGAATATGGAACATGGAATTTGGAATCCGTTACTGCTGCAGCTGAGCACGCTCAGGCTCATTGCCTGGCAACAGGAATTTGACTCCCATGTGATTTAACTAATTTAGAGGAAGAATGTTCAAACCCCCATGGCCTTCGTGCTTTGAGAGGAATGTATAAACCCCAAATGAATCCCGTGGCAAAGCCTGCTCCAAACACACCACCAGGACTGGTCACCACTCTGCAAACTCTGTCAGAGCTGGGAGGGGGCTTTAAAATTCTACCCAAGGTTATGATGTGGGAGGGGAAGGAGGGCTGAGCTGGGGTAATGAGATCAATAACCCTCAGAGAAGTAAAAGCAATGTCTTGTCTTACCTGCCCAGTTGCTTCTGCAGGTCCAGCATGAATTGGTAGCACTGAGCATAATAGTTGGTCTGAGACTCCACAAACTCGTGGAGACAGCGAAGGTGATTCACCTGGAGGGAAAAGGACCATCAGCTTGACTGTGTTTGGTTGCCAGGCACAGAAATTCTCCTGCTGCAGCCACTACTACCCCCCAGAGAAGCAGACTCGTGCATGCCCGTGTGGCCACCCCACAGCTTCAGTCAGAGAACAAGGTTTTCTTCACACTTCAGTGTGGTTTTAATTTGAACATTCCGGGTCTTAGGAGGATGTTGCTGTAGCATCCAAATTTACCACATCTTCTACCTCTATTCCCAGTGCAGGGCTCCACCATCCTCTTGGCACTCTTCTGGGAAGGAGCCAAGAGTCTCTGTATTCCCTGTGACCCCCCAGGTGCCCGGGAAGACTCACGTGTGTGCTGCTGATCCCCTCCAGCAGCAGACGGGTCACCTCTGCCTGGCGGTCGAACTCGGTCTGGGTGAGCCTCAGCTCGTGCTCCGCCTGCAAACAGGGTGAGGGGCTCAGGCAGCACAAGGCAAGACCCCTGTCCTGCCTCTGCAACCCTCCCCAGCCCTCCACCACCCCCCCTTTTGGCACCCACTGAGCATCAGGCACAAGACACCCTGGGTTGGGATCCCAGAGGCCTCAGCCTGTATTTCAACTCGATTCCTGCTTGATCCTACACCGGATCGCTGCAGGTCATGGAATGGCAGCTCAAGACTGATGCATCCAGCTAGGAAGCTCCTGCTCCCACAAGACTAGAACATGAAGATGGAGAGGCTTTGTTAATCCTGAGGTATGTGGAAAGCCAGTCCCATGCCAGCACCAGTGTTTTTATCCCCCTCTTTCCGTGTCTGCAGGCACAGGAATGTGACAGCCTCCCTAAGCTTCTCCCTGGAAGTGCAGTGGTTTCCTTTTTATCACCATGGAACAAAGGCTGAGGCCAGGCAGCATTTACCAGATTGCTGCTGCTAATTAAGTCTCTCTGCAATGGAGATGAACATCCAAATCCAACTTCTACTCAAGACTCTCCTTTGGAGCTACTTACTGCTTTAGAGCTAAAAGAACTGAACACCAGTGAACAGAAGGCAGCTCCACAGCAGGAATTGGGAATTCAGAGACAGACTGACACTGGAGACCCTTTTGACCAGCCAGACAGAACATCTCTCCTCCACCAGCAAACAGTGCATTTACACTGGGGCAGTTCCGCAGTACCAGAACACCTGGGGGGATCCTGGCAGGAAGAGCTCCAGAAGTGCTGGAGCAGCCAAGTGCTCTAGTACAGCTCCCCCTCTCCTGCTGCTGGATGGTGACAAACAGGCCCACATGTTCTGTCTAGCACAGTTCACTCCTTAACACCAGGCACCAGTTTCTTCTTGGGATGTGCTGTGATGGGTCACAGAGGAGTGATCCCCACTCAGGTCCAGCTCACTGGAAGGAGAACCCTTTCCCCTCCTCCAGGAGTGTGCAGCCCTTGGAGAGCTGCCTGCTTTGCTGCAGTGGTTCCTTTTGCTGCTCTGGAAATGCCCTGATCATTCTGGCACAGAAGTGACATGTCTGGAATTGAGCCCAGAGGGCTGACCCAGCCAGGCTGACAGTCTCAGAGCAGAGGCCACATGGCTGGTGACCCCAGAGGAGACCCAGTATTCCCAGCAGGACAAGCTGGAGGGGCTGTTGGGGCCAGCACAGCTCTTGTCTGGTACCAGTGCTACCAGTACCAGTGCAGAGTCAGGTTGCAACAAAGAAATGCTTTGACTGTCTTTTAATCAGATTTGTCTATTTTAAGCTACAACTGATCTATTTTCTTCCACCCTCTGTATGAAGGGATTATTTAAAGGAGAAGGGGGAATGTAACAGGATACACCAGTGCAATGCCTCCAAAGCACCAAGAAATTCTTCCCCCAGTGGGCTGAGACTTCAGTATTCAAGCTATTCAGAACTTGTGCCAGGCAGACCCAGCTCCATTGGCACTGCCTGGGATTTGCCTCTCCCTGCCAGCTCTGAGCAGCTGCAGGATGTAGTTTCCTATAAAGCCAGCACTGGATGCTGCCCTGGGAGGTCCTTCCAGTCTTGTGCATCTCCAAGACAGGGAGAACTTTGATGTTTGCTCACATACTTTGGTCTATCCAAGCAGGATAGAGAGGCTAGAGGAGCAGATCCTTGCATGGTTATAGCTGACTGCAGTCAGCTTGTTTGTTTGAGGGACTGAAGGGTTTAAAGAACAGAAGGAGCTGGTTCAGGAACAGCCAGTCCAGTCTGCCAATGCCTTTGGAGCAAGGCAGGAACAGCTGCTCTCATGCACAGCAAGCAGGAATGTGCCATTCTGCCACTGCCACTTCAGGCTTCAGGCCAATGTCTGCTGGGGCTGTTCGAGGAGTGAAAGCCAACAGGATCCCAGAAGTGTCTCTGGAAGCTCTTTTCCATGCTGGAGCTCCACACAGAGCTCACCCTGGTCTTAGTCCACCAGCAGCCCTCCATCCATCTTCATGGACAAGTCCCACTCCCCTTGCAGAGCCCAAGACTTGGAACTTTGGCTCTATGGACCCCCTCAGAAGGGTAAGCGCAGTTCACCCAACTCCAAACAGGCTCCAACCCTCCCAGCCTGCCCTCCTGACAGAGCTGTGCCCTCCAGCAGCTGGGGCTGTGCACAGGGAAACTCTGTCCTTGGTTCAGCTCTGCTTGGAGCTGCTGATCAGAGCAGGGGCTCCCAGAGGCACGTGGAGAAAGGGGGGAGCAGGCAGGGCCTTGGCCACAGGAGCAGAGCTGAGCCCCACCTGGTGCATCATCTCTGCTCCTGCCACACAGGGCAGGGCTCTGAGCTGCCTTTTGCTGCACACAAACCTGGGAAGTCTCTCACACCATGGACAGCCAAGGGGCCCTGGGTAAGGCTCTTCCCAAGTGGACCCAGCCACACTGAACAGCAGGATCAGGACTGGGGTTGACAACAGCAACATCCCCTGATCCTGCCCGTGAGCAGGAAGGGTTCCACAGCACCCCTGGCCCCCAAACACCCCCAGCACACCCAGAAGGTTTGAGCACAATTCCAGCTGGGTACTTACTTTTTCCACCTCGTCACTCCAAAGCTGCAGGGGCCACAGAGCAACAGGAAAGGAGGTCAGTGTTGGAGACGTCGAGAGGCACTTGGCATTAACACCAGCGGGCAAGGATGGTCCGTGGACACAGCAGGCCAACTCCAGGGACAAGCTAGCCCTTCACCCAGCAGCAGCTGCCACATCCATGCCCCTTCCCCTCATTCCTGCACCCTCGAGCTCAGTTTCACAATGGGAGAGCAAATTCACACCACCAGAGCCAGGGCTGGTACAGTCACTGCATTCCATGGGCTCCAGAAAACAAGGATTTATAGCAGAGTTCTCTGCAGAGCAAGGGTCACTTTACTGAAGCTGCAGAGGGGTGTTGAAGGACACCCCTTCTTTTTGGATTGTGGGGAGGCACATGAGGTGCTCGAGCCCTTGCATAGGGCCTGGGAGCTGCCATGAGCTCTGGCCAGACAGAGCCTGGTGTTCCTCACCCACAGGTCCAGAGAGCTCAGATAAATGGGATAATCGAGGCAGTCTGCACTGCCAACAGGTCTGTTTAGTACAGCAAGGAGGAAACAAGGGCTGAATGCTGCCTCTGAGCCAGGCACAACATCCCACAACTCCTTCCTACTCCCCTCACCCACAGGGCACACTCAGGGCAGCTGCTTGTGGGATCTGGCCCCAGGACATGAAACAATGGACAACAGAAGTCACACACAGCAATGGGAAAGGGAGAGAGGAGGGAGAAAAACACATTGATCCTTCCCAGAGGTCCTTGGCTTGGCCTTTCCTCAGCAGACAACTATTGCCTCAGTCCTGGCAACCTGAACTCACCCTGGATTGACTGGGAGCCAGCAAGCAACACCCCACAGCAGTGGGGCCAGGAGAACGGCCTCTGTGGAGCTCAGCTTCACCCCTGGTGTCACCTCTGCAGGCCAGGGAAGGTCACCAGAGCAGGGTTGAATTTGCAGTGGGGGCACCTGTGCTGGACATGGTGTCAGAGGGAGAACAGGCCCTGTTTGCACCCAGGCTGTCCCAGCTGAGCCTCGCTGAGGTTTGCTCACCAGTCCTCAGGTGCTGAGACAATTTCAGCAGCCAATATAAGGAGCACCTGCAGGACCTGCCTGCCCTGGTGAAGGCCTGAAGCAGGAAGATGTCCTGTCAGGCTGCTGGGATTGCTGCCTGCTCTGGCTCCTGCCCCAAAACTGCAGCTCAGCTTCTGCTCCAAGGTATGTGGCCTGGCTGGCAACTCTTCTTATTTGAGCACAGCTATTGTGGTGGTCCCTGGGGGTTGTGGGCTGTCCCTACTCAGTGCTCTGGGTGCTCAGGTGGGTGTTTGACCTTTAGGGGAATGTTTTGTTAGTGCAAATCAGGAACTGGTTCAAGTAAGGCCTGGGTGATTTCAGCCATGTGCTTCTACTCTGGAAGGAGGCAGTGGGAATACCCTGTAGGAAGCTGAGAAGCAGGTCCTGAACTGCTGCTCTGGCACAAGGCCTCTGCCAGCACATCCCCATGTCTTAGGAGCAAGGTTTATTGCAGGAGCAAGGAAAAGCCTTCACTCTGGTCCCAAGTCTTCCTGTTCAGATGCTGTGGACAGTATTTAAGCCATGTCAGGCCCATTTAATCAGTGCAGCACCCACTGAATTTGTAGCCAGATTCCTCTTCTGTTGCCCTTGCTGTGCCACCTCCAGCTCTGGCCCCACAGTGCTCTGGGGCAGCCCAGCTTTGCTAGGATCTATCCCTGGGCTAAGGCACTGTGTGGCTACATTTTGGACAGCTCAGGGAGCAGAACAGGCCATGATCTGCAGTTGTCTTCCTCCCCCCCCAGCTCAGGCCAGAGGAACCCTCTCTAAGGTACTCAATCTGTTTTTCTTGGAATCATTCCTAGGAATACAGAGCACAGCAGGTCTGAGAGAAAGGGATATTTGGGTTTACACAGCCCACTTACACCTTCTTACACAAAAACAAAAGGTCAGTGTGGGAGAGAGGAGAAATGACTCCTCAGCCTCCAACTTATACAAAACAAGGGAGGTGCTTTTCTCTTGGATTTAATTTCATCTGAGCCCTCCTGTTATGGAAGGAAAAAAAAAAAATAAAAGCACCGTGTTATCCACCTCTCCAGAAACCAACAACAGGAATTTAGAATCCAAATCAGAGCCCTGCTGAGGGTGTGTGGTCCAGGGGAGAGCTGAGCTGTTTGCTCCCCTGTAGTACCAAGCTGTTCCCTGGGGCACAAACAATCCCTCCCTCCAGAAAGGAGCTGAGCTCCAGAGGCAGGGGAGCAGCAGCCACTGCTCTGCACTGGCAGAGCACACTAAGACTGAATAACACAAGGACTCTGGCCTGGAAGAGAAGCAGAGCAACAGGATGAAGAGTTCCTACCTTGATGCAGTGCCTGACCCCTTGGGATGAATGCTGGGATTAGAGAGCTCGCTGCAAAGCAGCTCTGCCTGCACGGGGAGCAGCCTGGGCTCAGCCAGTGTTTTGCTAATTAGAGATGCAAACTGTTATTCAGGTCATCCCTGCCAGTGCAGGGCTTCAGGGGGCCCTTCACCCACCAACTGCAGCCTCTGGAATAGTCTTGGAAGCCACAAGGCCTGTCACTGGCCAGGCCAGCACGTTTCTCACGGGCACTCCTGGTCGGAGGCCCTGCTGTGCAACCATCCAACATAATCCAGTGCTCAAGGTCAGCACTGGCTGCTTTCCTGGAGCCCTGCTCTAACTGCCCAGTGCTTCTGATGAGAGAGCACTGAACCAGGCAGAGACATCCCAGGGCTGACACTTGCCAGCTAAAAACCTCTCAAAATCTATTTTTCCTGCTGTGCTACTGTACTTGGCACCTGCTCCCCAGAACAGCTTTGCAATACAGCAAAAGCAGATCCAGTTGCAGTTTGGTGAGGGCTGGAATGTCCAACTGAGCATTTGGGCACTGCACAAGATGCCAGTGCACATTTGTACAAATGCTTGTCTTCAGGTCTGCTTTAGCCTTGGGGAATGGCCAGGATACCCTGGTCTATCCAGAGGCAGGGAAAGCCCAGTCTCTCTCCTCTGATTCTTCTAGAGCTTAATTGCAGTCCATTATCACACTGCCCTTGGAACAGACCTTCCCAAGGGAGAAGCCAGAGCCACAGGCTGGCTGTGAGCTGCTGCACTAGGAAAGGAAAGAACTGAGCAGTTTCTACAGCATCACCATTATCAGCTTCTTCCTCAGGGCTCTCACCACTGAGCCTGTTAGGGATGGAAATTGTTTTCTGGGTGTTGTGCAAAGCTACTTCTGATCCCAGCATCACTCTCCAAGAAGGTCAGGACAGATCCCCCTGGGAACTAACACTGATGCTATCAGCTCAGACACACCTTTTTCTCCAAATGGGATGGGTTTTCCATTAACCAAATCCAGCTTAGTTTCCACGACGGTTTTTGTTTCCGAGAAGGCTGGGCTGCCTTTTTTTGTATCTACAGATCCCACTCCCAGATTATTCTATTACCAGGCATCAGTGTTGTTCTGAATGCTAGTTAGGAAGCAAGATGAGCAGTTTTCAACATTTTAACGAGAAATGTGACATTGTGCAGTGGGGAGCCATGAACACACAGCAGGGGCAGCCAATTGCTTGGCCACAACCACTCAGTGCAGCAGAGCAGAGATGCCACGGGCTGTTCACCCGCCCCCGGCACATCTGGCCGTGTAACAGCTGCCAACAGACAGGCCCCAGGATGGAAGGGGGGAAAAAAATTACCACTATTTGCAGAATAGACAAGCCTGCACTGTCAGCCTGAAGTGTTACTGACACTGGTGGCAGAGGTTCCTCCACCTTTGCTTCTCTTGGCCAGCTACAAAGCCACAGCACAGACCAGGCGTGTGACACTGCCAGTGTGCAGCTGGAACCACCCAGAAAGGCCAGCCTTGGAGTCATCCTCTTTTCAATTGCTCCCCTAGCAATAAAAACCAGTCAGCAGATTCCCACTAGAAATGTGGAAGAGGACTGGCAGAGAGGCTGGTTTGGGAAGCAAACGAGGCAGCACCAAGGGCCAGACCCTGATCTCGCACCCCCACAGGGGTGACCTGAATCCTTGAGGTTGAGTCAGAGGAACCTGGGGCAGCCCATGTCACATTAAAATGTTGAAAACAGCAGAGCACTAGGTCTAAGTTGAAGTCAGGTAGAGAGAGGGGCAGGAAGAGGTTGGAGAGGCAACACCCAGGAGGAGGCAGGAGGCAAATCTTACCGCTGAGGCACTGGCGGAGAGCACGTAATTACGAGGTCTGGTTTCCTGAAAGTCAGGCACAGCCTGGGGGGGAATAGAGTGTCATGTACAAGGCACCAGAGGAGGCAACAGGAGTCAGTGGGCGATGGATGGAACAGGAGACTAAAAGCTTTTGTCCTGTCTGTGCTGGGAGCTGAGCTCAGGCTCTTGAGGCGGCAGGAGGGAGCTCTCCTGACGTCTGAGCAGTGGTGTGTGGAAGCCAGGCTTGAGCAGGAGGAGGTGGACTGGCTCACACAGTCACACCTGGTACCTGAACAGCAGCTACTTCTACTGTTAGAAACTGTCCCTGTACTTACAGCTCACACAGCAGCCTGCAGGCTCAGCCAAACCAGTTCTAGCCAAAGGCAGTGAGTGAGTTTTCATCCCAGAGTTCACAAAAACCTCCAAGCCATCTTCTCCATAGCTAAACCTCTGCCCTGGGGCAGGAAGACTTTAAGCCCTCTGGAGGTTTTCCTCATTGAGAATGCAATGGATTCACCCATCCCCACACAGGTGTGGGCTCACTAACTACCACATAACATGGTCTATTGAGCTAAGATAGGACTAGGGCTCCTCCTAGGATGGCCTTTGGCTGTAGCATCACCTGAAGAGAGAATCCACCAAGCTGCCTTTTGTTGGGAATACTCAGGGCATCCTCCTGGTCAGCCCTTGCTGCACAGTGGCTGCTGTGCATGGCTGGCACAGTCCTGCTGGATCCCAGCTTTGCTGTTAATCCTCTCAGATCCCACGTTTCCTCTCCCAGGTTAATCTCCCTGCAGTCACCCAGATCTACTTATACACACTGACCCAGTTTGCTGGGCCCTGAGCAGCCTGCAGGGACGAGTGACCAGTGTGTGCAAGAGCAGTCAGGCAGGCCCAACAAGAAGAGATTTTTTTTTTTTTTTTATATGCCATTTAGGAGTTTTGGGGATGGCTGGAGGAAGGAATAAGGAGGAGCAATTCCTATTACAAGTCAAACTTGAATATGGGGAGAAAAATGCACCAGTGAGATCTGAGGCCAGCACAGCAACTGGGCTGGACTCCTCCCTGTGGGGAGAAGGGATGTGTCACAGATATAGCTGCTTATGCTTTTTGGTTTTAAAAGATTAGGAGCAACTGAAGAAACCTCTCCTCCCATTCCCTGGTCTCCAGGGAGTCCCAAAACTAGTCATAGCACATGGGATGAAGGAGGCAAGCTTCTCTTGTACTTCTGTGCACGGAGAAGTTGTATTTGCAAGCAGTGGTCAAAAGGGACCCACCTCCCTCCCCCTTCCACCCTTGTAAGAGCCTGGAGGATAGAACAGCACCACAACCAGATCATCCTGCCTGTCATTGTCTCTGGGCTGCCCTTCTGGGATTGGCCACCCAATCCCAACTCCTCCTGCCTGGAGTTGGAGGAGCCCAAGGGGGTCTTTAGGGGAGCCCCTGCCTCTGTTGAGCACTGCTTGCAGGAGCGTTGATGGACTCAAGGGATGCTCCAGAGGGGCTGCAGGTAGCTGGGATCCTTCTGGAGCACCTTCCCAGGCAGCCACAGCCCTGACCACGCTCAGAACATGCTGCAGGGCCAGTCCCAATAGGACAAAGGAGATATGAATTTTCTTTTAAAAATGCGAAAGAGACAATGAGAGGTGTTGAAGGAAAAAAAAAAACCACAGCACTGTTAGCACAGTCAATACTCACATCTCCCTCACACTGAGCAAATTACAAAGGAACAAAACAAAAAGGTTAGTAAACAAAACAGCATCAACAGGAAGGACAAAGCACAAAGTCGTGGGAAATGCACAAGCCCAGATGCTCCAACAGCAGCTCCCAGGTCTGGGCAGCAGCACTGGGAGCGTCATCACGAGACAGAAGCTGTGGGAACACCAGTTTGCACCACAGAGAGGAAGAGCAGCAAGAGAGGGGTGAGCTGGAATACTGGGGATACTTCAGCTTGGATGGGGAGGTGTGACACAGGGCTCCAGGCATGTTACAGGGGATGCTGTGGTCTAGTGATGAGTTAAGGTCCCTAGAGCAGGGGCAGCAGTTCTCCCCAGGGCTGGGAGCTTCCACCTTGTCCTCTGGCAGTCAGGGAGGCACCCAGAACCCCGAGACCTCATCTTTAAGCTAAACTGGGGGAAAGATGGGTCCCCACAGAAGCAGCTCAGTTTGCTCTGCTGTTGTGTGATCTGTGTTTCAAAGCACAGAGTGGCTCAAACTTGGCTTGGGGAGAACACCCTGGAAAGCCTGGACTGGCTCTGCACCTGCCTGGGGCACCCCAGCAATTCTGGAAAAGCAAGTCTTTCTTTTCCAGTTACAGGGAAGTCCCTCACCCAGGGTGTGTGTGCAGGTGAGAGGCCTTGGGATTGCTTCCCAAGGCAAGGTAGGAAGCAAGGTAATGAGAGTGGAAAGGGAGGTATCTGAATTTCTGCTCTGATTTGAGTTTAAAGATAAAACAGTGGCCACCAGTTCCTTGAGACCCTCCAGAAGGGGAATTGGGATCTCTGAATTTACCTTCAGAGGATCTGGGGGACCTGATTGATTAGAGGAGGCTTTTTAAAAGGGCAGCTTTTGTTCACAGCTTTCCTGTGTAGGCCTGAGCACTGTCAGACCCGCTGGTGGAGGCTCCTGAGCTTCGCACAGCTTCCCCATCTGGCAGGGAGGTAGTTAGAGCTGGAGGAAAGGGAAAACATGTGGGAACTAGTTATCCAGGGAGCTGCAAGGCCAGAGGCCCAGCTGAGCAGATGGCTAGAACAGAGGCTCATAGCAGGGCTCCTAGGCTGCTATCCCAGTGCATCCCAGAGACTGACTGACAAGGGTTGCTGCCCATTCTGACTGCACACATTTGCTAGTTGAGCTCGTGGCCCCAATTCCCCCACCCCTGCCTGCCAGAGGCAGGACATAGTAGGGCAACCTGATTTTTGACCATGTGAGCCAAGCCCTGGGGCCAGAAGGGACAGAGAGAGGGGAAGGAGGGGAAGAGTTACCGCTGCTTTTGCCTCGGCAGCTTTGGCCTTCTTCAGCCTGGCCTTGCAGGCGTCCAGGTCCAGGCGGCGGTTCTGCAGGATCCTCCGCTCTTTCTGGAAGGGACAGAACTTGGGTAAGAGCAGATTGCCCAGGAGAAGGGTTAGGGAGGGAAGGGGACATGGTATCATCTAGGAATGGAATCTATTTTTCTGTCAAAAAATGCCAGGGAGAAAGAAGCAGTTGCTACGTTTATCTCCTTGAGGAAGAGTTTTGGGCCTGGCTGCCAGGGATACGGGATAACCTTCTGGAAACAGGGCAGCCTCTGGGGGGGTGGTGCCCATCAGCTGCAGGAGCTGGGAAATGAGTTACTTTCCTCATACACATCAGTTGGCAATCCTTCTCTGCTGGAGAGGGAACCCTGAGCAGATCTAGGATTGGTATTCTCCCATCCTTGCATTCTTTAAGGGGGGAGGTGTGGAGTCATCTGTTCTCACAGGGAAAGAAAATGGGTTCTTCCAGCACTGTTTCCCTCTCTTCCTGCCCTCCTCAACTCCAGTAATGTGAGAACCTCCCCCTTCCCTGCTTCCACACTCACAGAGATGGTTCTCCAGTCCCCTTCCAGGAAGTTGCGCAGTGGGGTCAGGAAGTTGATGGAGGCAGAGTGGATGAATTCCCGTTCCGCTGCACCCAAGCGCCTCTGGGTCTCTCCAACTTTTATCAAGGTCTTTCCTGTAATAACAGGAACCTTCAGCTCCAGGAGAAGCCCATGAACATTGTGTTGGCTTCAGCCAACTCCCTCAGAGCCACGAGGCTCCTGTGTCTCTGCCTGGGCGAGGTGACTGCGCCCATCCCACACCAGCTGCAGCCCTGACCATGGTCTGCTCTTGGCCTGAGGCCTCTTCTCACTGCTCCCAGGGCAGCTTTGATCTTATCCATCTACTGAGGCACTTATGTCCTTTTACTGCTCTATCTACTTGCACAGAATGATCCTTCTTTGCCTCATAAAACAGAGGCACAGGAACAGAGCAGCAAATTAAAAAGCACCAGAGCAGAAAACATGAGTTGATTAGGCAGTGTGGGCTATGGATGCAGTTACAGCTGCTCTGCCTGTAACAGGATTCAATATTGAACAACTATTGATCTGGAGAGCAGGAACGAAGCTCGTGGCAGAGGCAAGGACAGCTGGAAGGGAAGGCTGGGTTTCTGTGCAGGTCTGCTGCTTAAAGAAGCCCAAAATTCCCCCAGGAAGAGACAACTATTAGGATTTAAGAACAGAAATATGTTCTGTGTGGTCAGGAAGGGGCCTGTTGAGGCTTGTAGCTAAGCATCAAACTTCCAAGTCTGTTTTCCTGTTCTCTTTTCTGCTGGAGAAAGATTTCTACCCTCCACTTGCAGGATGCAGTGAGAGGATGGCTCTCCTGCTCAGAGTCTAGGGAAACTCTGTGCACACAGACACCAGCTTGGACTAAAACTGTGCTCAAACTGAATAAATCTAAAGCTATTGACAGCAATTCCTTGTTCAGGCTGGTTTGGAAAGCCACAGAAACAGCACAGAACAATCTCTATGTCCTGTAAGCAGTTCCATGAGCTCCTGTGGATCTGTGTGCCTTTATTTCTTCTCTAGCTCTGCCACAGTCGAGGACTGCCTTGGGAATGGGGAGACTCCTGCCCCTTTTTCCCTGGAGCAGGGAGCTTGGAAGTTAGGGAGCAAGTAAGACTTGATTGCCTACATGGTGTGCTGCATATGTCTTAACCCAAAGCACTGTTAGGGATACTCTCCTGGGAAGAGATGAATTCCTAGGGCTTCTTAATTAGCCAGGCTGACTTACCATAAGGTGTCCCTGGCCCAAAGTCATTGGCTGCTTCTGTCATGTACTGTGCCAGCAGCTCCCCGTTGGTGACCCGGGAAGGCACCTTCCGGTCGAGCTTCTCATACAGGAATTCTTCTACTCTGGCACCTGGAACAAGACACCATGGGGGCTGAAAGAGTGATCCCTGGAGTGGCATTCAGGGTATCCCAGCCCATGCAGTCCTCAGGGATGCACTGGTGACCCTTCCCTGTTCCTCAGGAGCACTGCCAGGCTGTGGTCACAGCCAGTCACCTCTCAGGGACACAGAGAAGGAAAGACAGGCCCTGTAAAGACACATGTCTTCTTCCAACCCCCACAAACCCAACGCAACAGGGCTCTCTGCCAGAGGGCAGGTCTTTTAGCACTGAGCTGCAAGTGATATTTGTCCTTCAAGCCTTGGGAGAAGCTGGACTTACTGGGGTTTGGCTGTAGCAGGACCTCAGTCTGACGCAGGATCTTCTCTGTCCAGTTCTTTGTGCAGTCTGCCCTGGCCAGGAGGTTTTCAAAGTGGGCATCAAGTTCAGTCTTCTCAGCCTGGCCCAGCTTTTCTTCAGTAAACTGCAGGAAGAAGGTAATCATTAGGTCTGTCCTTCTAAAGCAGATTTACAGTGTGCTACAGAGCTAGTAAGGGACAGCAAAGCTGCTTCTGTCTTGTGTATTTATCTTAGAATAGAGCTAAAAAGCCTTCATGGTGTCATTCTTTGCTCCCAGGCACCTTCCAGGTGAAGAGGGCAAATTTTTGCCCAAAATTAGAACAAGCATTGAGCTAAAAATAGAGTCCAGGTTTGAGAGGTGTTCCAGAATAAGTAACTTTTAATGAGTCTGGTACAAAAATACTGTAGTTGTGAGGGATCTATTTAAATATGCACATGGCTTCCACTACTTCATGCAGGAGAGCAACAGACATCCTTCACATGAGGGAAGGTGTGATCTCCCTTCACCTCCCACCAACCACCTCTGTCCTGTGAACCCAAGGGGGTCAGGAATGCCACTACCACCTCACAAGTGAGGAGGCTCAAACTCAGGATTTAGGAAAAAACAGCAAGTTACTCTTCCTCTATGACACACTCTGAAGCAAGGTATTGAAATATGTGTTTAACTTCTCCCAGCACTCAGATTCACACTGGCAATGGACATTCCCTCCCTCTGCAATTCCATTTCAGATTAAAATTAGCAGCAGGGGGAAGCAGGTTGTGCAAGTCTCCAGTGTTTTCATCCTGTGCAGTGGCATCTGACAAGGTTTGTCAGTCTGGAGGTGCAGTGTCAGATGGCCTGGACACCCACAATTGCTTCCTTGGGGGATTCCTGAGACAAAGGCCCATTGCCTCTCATCCCATTCCCATTTCCCACTTGCTCCTCTCAGTGAACCTGTCCAGCTTCAGTGTATTTTTAAGCACAATTTTCTGCTTTTGATGGAACCAGCATCACATTGGATCATACTAAAAGACCCTTCAGTCAGCTGTGCCACTTGGGACCCTACAGAGGCTCCAGTTGTCCTTTGCCCTTGTTGCTGGTCTCTGGAGCCACTGCTGAGTTACTAGGATGTGGTGATGTGCAATACTGGTACAGTCAGATGCCAAGAGATTAAAGCCCAGCTCAACTCTTAGATGAAAATACAACTGTCCTATGTGCCACTTGTACCTCTTCTCTGCTCCCCTCTCCCAGAGCTCAGAATGGATGGGCCAAGACATCCTTTTCATGGGTCTGGTGTCTGCTGCCTCTGCTGAAAGGCTTTCTGGCCAGCTTTGTTCCTTTCCCATCCAGCACAAAGCTGGGAACCAAGTGAGATCAGGAGCAGGCTGGAGCAGGGGCAAACAGCCTTGGGGAGTCCTGTTACCAGCCCTGCCTGTCACCAGATGTCTGAGATACACAAGCCCTGCAGGTATGTTTACACAGTGACCTGTTTGGGCACAATTCAAGCTCCAGCCAGTGAAGTGCTTTGCCAGATGTGGGTGGTGACAGATCTGGAGCTGCAAGGACAGTCACACTCCCCCCTGCATTCCCGGCATGACCAGGGATGGCTTCATTGCTCTCTCTGCACCAGTAGCCCCTGGTTACTGGCATGTCATTTTAACTGGGTCTTGCCATGACCCCTGGGCACAGGTAAAAGCATATTCAAGGTGAGAGGGTGTTTGTATTGTTTTGTACCCGTGTCTGTCGTTGTGTTTGGGGGACATACACGATGCGTGAGCAGCTGTCGCTGCCTCCCCCTGTCCCCGCTGGGAGCCCAGGGCTGTTTTCAGACTCTGCCAGGCTGGGCTGAGTCACTGCCATGCAGCAAACTGGGACTTCCCAGGTATTTGGCACCAATTCTTGAGTCATCTGTTTGAGAGCTTTCTTAAACAAGCCAAGACTCTTTGATGCAAAACAGTCTCTCTCGCCCCCCTTTCCCAGACACCTCATCTCACTTTCAAGTCCATCTCTTGTTCCTGCAGTTTAGGTTCATCCTGCACCAGCATCTGCCCTGGAGCTGTCAAGCCTAAACACAGTTTCTTATCAGCTGAAATTAGTCAGCTTCTTACAGCATTGCTGCAGTGTCAGATCACTGCTGAAGCCCTCCAGCACCTCCACAGTGCCACTGCCAGTGTCCTGAACCAGCTCTGGGCTCCTTTGCTTTATTCACAAACAGCATCTTTGGCATCACTGTCCTCTGAGGATGTTTTGTGTAACCCACCCCTTCACCCAGCACAGGGGTCACAGCACAGCACTCAGCCAGGACTCATAACTCAATTCTTATCTCAGGTCAGGCTCTGAAGCTGTTTGCCTTGCAAGAAGGCTGAGGGCAGCACCACTGCAAGCCTGGGGGCTCTGCCAGAACAGGAGGATGGGCAGGAATCTCAGTCACAGCCTCTGGCTCCAAAGGGTCAGGTCAGAAAACAAGCTCTTATTCAGGCCTTCTTTCAGCGTTGGGAAGCAGGGCATGAACATCAGGAAGCCGGTACAAGGGCATGGGAGGCTGTGACTCCACTTACACTTAATTCCCTCAGTGTCTCCCTGACCCCTGCCCGATGTGCTGAGGGCCAGCCCAGGCACAGCCCTGGGCAGTTGGTACCTCACTGCAGGTTGCTGCAGTGTCTGCTCTCCCTCCAGCACACATCCCCCTCCTCCCCTGCGCATGGGGAGTCACTGATCCAGCTCAACTTGACCTCTAATGTGACTTTTTAGATCGATCAGAGAACCCACCCGACTTCACAGCACCAGTGGGAATGTGCCACCAGGTGCAGGGGAGACCAGGACCACCTCCTGCAGGAGCACTTGCTGGAGAGCAGATGAAACTTCTCCTAGAAACACAGCCAGCACAGGAGATTGCAGTTAAGTGCCACTGACCTATCCTAGGAGTTGGTTCTTGTCTGGGGCAAGTGGAAATCTGAGCTTTTAGGTGACAACAGGTCTCAGCTGCTTGTCCCCTCTTACCTGGCTGCCCAGTGAAAAGCAGGGTAAAACAGCAGGGATTTCTATTCCTAAGAATTTGTTTTCATAACATAGAAATTTCATTGCACAGACACAAGATTTGTGTCCAAGATTCGAGGCTAAGAGGTGCAGAACAGATGAGCTGATCATACACTCGTGGCTCCTGACCATAAAAGTCAGATTTAGAGAATATTATATCTTGCTGCTCCTGCACTAGAGGCATTGCTGTGTTTTGCAGCAGACTGCCACAAATGGGAGTGTTATTTGGTTTTATCACGTTGATTTACTTGGTGCAGATCCACTGGGAGATAGGCAGGGCCAGCAGAGCACAGGCAATTGCAGTGCTGAGGAGAACCTTCAGCTCCTCCACCCTGCTGTGGCAGAACTACTCCCATTTGTCTTCAACACGATGATTGGGTCAACAGCTCCTGCCCAGGATCTGCATCCTGGGATCATGTGCCAGATCACAGAGCTGAGAGGCTCAGGAAACGTCCCTGCACTGACCCAGCAGAGCACTGGGAGCTGAGGGGGGATTAATAATGCAGGGCAGCCTTTTGTCAGTGCCACTCTCACTCTCCAGGAAGAGGAGAGAGTCGAGCTGCATTCCAGGACATCAATAATTCAGCCAAAGGTTGGGTTTCCTCTGGAAGGTTGGCTGGCCAGCAGGAACACGAGATGCATTATCAGGGCCCATGTGGGCAAACAGGGTGACCCAGCAGGAGAGCAGCACTTGGGCTACAGGCCCAAAAGAGCAAGGCAATGCTGGACTGCAGTTAGGGCAGCTGCCTTGGGCATTCACAGCCTGGGGAAAATCCCCTTCCCCCAAGAGAGCTGGTAGACACATGTCTGGGATGTCAGGAGGGTCAGTCACAGGTGCTGAGCTGGAGGGGTCCCTCTGCACTACAGGCACAGTATCAAACAGGCTGGGCCTACAGCCCTCTGACCTAAGGCCACCAGGATTAGGCTTTAAAATAGCACGTGTGGTTTCCTTTGCTGAAAGCATTAGCACCTTTCTCCGCTTAAAAGTGAGGGGAATGAAATCCCAGTGCTCCCACTGCATTATGCCACCACCACAGCTGTTCTGGGCAATGCTGCACCAGCTGATATGTGCCTCTTCCATCCCTCCTCCTCCATCTGGCCCAGGCCTGTGCACTGTGAGCTCTGACACGGCGGCTACAGCCCCCTTGCAGAGGATCTGGTGGCCTTTTTACCACTTGCAGGGTACCCATTTTTCCCAACTGGACATTCCTTATAACTTTCCACCTTAAATTAGGAAGATCAAACCAGGGCCAGGAGTCTTGCACCAAGAATAGTCTCTTGTACCTGCCAGCAGATTTTGGCTGTTGGGTTTTCTGAAGCCTCCAAATAGCTCAAAATGCCCAGGCTACAGTAACACAGTAACATTTGCTCTTCCAGTAATCAGAGGCACAAGAGAATCAACTGAGGCAAATCTACCTCCCACTTGGTACAGGGCTGCAGTAGGAAAGAAGCCACAGCCACTCACTTAGCATCTAAAAACTACCTGAATTTCAACAACCCTGGGCTAGATACAGAGTATTTGGCCACCAGGAGTCAGGAAAGCCAGGCTGGGAGCCAAGGGAAACTGTGCTAGAGGGCAGAAGGAAGCCATTACCAGGACAGTTTGGTTAACTCATGAGCAAAGCATTTAGGAGAGGAAAAAAACCAACAAAACACTGCGGTGGTGGGTTGACCTTGTCTGGACATCAGGTGACCACCAAGCTGCTCTATCAATTCCTTCCTCAGCAGAACAGGGGGGTTGAAAATAAGATGGCAAACTTCATAGGTCAAGATAAAGGCAGATTAACGAAGCAAAAGTTGTGTGTGGAAGCAAAGGAAACCAAAAGATTTAATTCTCTACTTCCCATCAGCAGGTGATGTCTGGCCACTTCCCAGAAGAGAAATGTTGCACATAATGAATGTTCCCTTTCTAATTTCTCTTAGGTTTTACTGCTGAGCAGATGCCATATGGTCTGGAATACCCCTTTGGTCAGTTTGGGTCAGCTGTCCTGGCTGTGTCCTCTACCAAGATCTTGAACTTATAAGGTGTAACATCAGTAAGAAGAGGGTCTATTTTATCTATTAATGAAATTGTCTATTTTACCACCAGAGTTCAGGGAGATGGGGGAGTCTGTCAATCTGCAGAGGCTTCAGGGTAAAGTCAACCTCTAGTTGCTACAGTAATGACATTAGCAGTGGGATAAGCACCCACGAGCTGTACTCACACTTTCACCCAGAGCCATTTACAGCAGAACTGACAAAAGACAGACACCTACAATTATTTCCAGACCTCCTTGAGAGAGCCTGGCTTACAGCCTGTCTAGAACAGAGACATCCAATGTGTTGCCACAGAGCTTCCTCTGCTGAGATTTGGGATCAGACCCACTCCCTGATAACTGGAAGGTGCAGCTGATCAAAGATAAAGGCCTTTCTTCAGTGAAGATGAAGAGTGACTTGTCTGAAGTCTGCCTGCAGGTGCTGCATCCCCTCTGAGGATCTGATGGCTGCAACTGGTAGTTCAAGTGTCAGCACAGTACATCCTCAGGTGAGATGCTGAATCCTACAAAAGCTCTATATCCTTGCAGCTGCCCAAGCCTAGAACCTTGTTCCCAACTCCCAGGGTAGCAGAGCTTCCAACCCCAGCTTTAACAGTCTGCTTTGCTTTTCTGAAGAGTACTGCTAACTGATGCCTGAGCTCTGAAGAGCCATGTAAAGGCAGCAGTGGGGTTTTGAGGTTTTTTTGTTGAGGTAGGTCAAGCCTAGTCCAAAATCCTTCACCCAGCCACCTACACTGGATTGCATTTGACAGGTTTCAAGCCAGGACTTCTGCCCTGAGCTACCCCAGGGGTGTTGTGCTGACCATGCTCTGCCTGATTTCCCCCTCGCTGGGCCCTAACTCCAGTTGGAGTGAAGCTCTTGTGTGCTGGTCAGACAGCTCAGGCAGACAGCAGGAGCTAATGCTGTCTGAGTGGTACAGCACATAATGGCCAGTCCATTTATCTCCCAGTCGCTGCAGTTCCAGTAAAACATGACTTTGTTAAATGCCTGGAGCTGGAGAAAGAATCTCCAGCGCTACATAAAACAGCTCTTTCTAGATAGGTCTTGCTCCTCTCCTAGAAGATCTGCAGTGCTAAGGAGTGCTACAAACCCAGACCTTGCTGCCCACAGACCTCAGCTGTGGCTCTAGGGGGAGACAGGGCAGAGCTCACCCACCCCAGGACTCTGTGGGGACACGAACAGGCTGAATTCCCCCAGCAATGACACTTCACAAAGCGGGTTTTTTCAGCCTCAGTGATCCCTTTCCTTCCAGCCTCCCCTCCTTACACCAACACCTGCACGCTGTCCACAAGCAGCAGCGCTCCTTTGGTTTCAAGAAATTACTACTGTAATTAGGCACATGAATATTCATGTACGAGCCAGTGGAGTAGGTGTAGAGGCAGAAGCCACGATTTATAAACGCCTCCTTGCTCTGGAATCGCTGTGTGGAGACACTGTTCTCAGGCCTGTCTCCTTCCTACGCCTTGGAGCTAAAAAACACTTATCAGAGACTTACAATAAGGCTTCTAAACAGGAGATTTCTTCACAGCCTTTCTTCTGCTACCAAGGTCATTTGCATGAGAACGGCATCTTTAAGCCTCCCATCTGCTCCTTGTTTTGCACCTGTAGTTAATATCTCCCTTTTTCATGGCATATGACTTGCTGGCACGGTGACAGGAGGTGATATCTGCTTACAGGAGACCAGTTCCCAATAGAGCCGGAATTACTCCAGTGCACAGAAGGTCTGGAACGAGGCAGCTCTGCTCTGTTTGTTTACCAGCCCCCACACAAGAGGTGGAACAAGAAGCCCAGTCCCAGAGCCACCAGCTGGACTTCACTTTCCAGGCAGGATCCCAACCTGCCTCTCTCTCTTCTGCCCAACTAAAGAGCAGTTTTCCATTATTACACCCAAGAGGTGGGTACACTCAGCAGCCCCATCTCACCACCTGCTGCTCAGGGGTACCCAAATCTCTTCACAGCTCCAGGGGGGTCACTTTGTCCACAAGCAGCTCCTGATCTCAAGTTTGTGAATCACAGAATATCACGAATTGGAAGGGATCCACAAGAACCATCCAGTCCAACTCCCGGCCCTGCACGGGGCACCCCAACAATCCCACCCTGTCCCTGAGAGCAGCGTCCAAACCCTCCTTGAGTTCTGGCAGCCTTGGGGCCGTGACCACTGCCCTGGGGAGCCTGTTCAGTGCCCGACCACTCTTTTCCTGATATCCAGCCTAAACCTCCCCTGACACAGCTCCAGCCCTTCCCTGGGATGATCCTGCTGCCACAGCAGCCCACAGAGACCCGACCTGCTCCATCTCAGCAGCTCCATCACATCCCTTGAACAGCACAGTTTGCCAGGGCCTGGGGTCTCCTGCTCCTCCCGAGAGGCTGAAGAACAGAACAGCTCCAAGGGCACCCCCACCACACCCCCACAGCGACAGGGAGCATTGCACAGAACCACAGATGGTTTGGGTTGGAAGAGAACTCTGGAGATCCCCCAGTCCAACCCCAAGGCAGCGTCACCTGGAGCAGGTGACACAGGAACCAGGTGGATTTGGGACGTGTCCAGAGAGGGAGGCTCCACGCCCTCCCTGGACATCCTGTTCCAGAGCTCTGCCACCTTTTCCCGATGGGTGTGGGCACGGACAACAGCAGCTGTGTGCGAGATCGGCTTCTCTAAGAACAACCACCCTCAGGTACAGCGTCCGCCCGCACTCCCGTCCCCGCTGAGCATCATCCCCGGGGCTGTTCCCTTGGGACCCTCCCGGGGTGGTGCCTCTGCGAGTGACGCTCCGGGGGCTGCGGCTCAGCCAGACGGGCCCACCCAGCCCCGATCTCCCCCTCCCGCCCCCCAGGCCCGGCCAAACCTGCCCGGCCCTGCCTGGGCCTGCACCCGCGGGTCCTCCTGCTCCCCCCGCCCCGCCGTTGCCATGACGCCCCGGCCGCCCTCACCTGCATGGCGCGGGAGAAGAAAACCCCGGCGTCCGACGCCAGTTTCTTCACGTTGAACTCCATATCGGCCGCGGAGCCGCCCCGGCCGCGCCGCACCCCCGCTGTCACCGCGCCCGCCGCGCCGCCGCCTTTTATAGCGTCGGTCCCGCGCCTCTTCAAAGGGGCCGTTATACTGTGGGGCCCGTCCCCCACCTCGGTCAGCCGCGCGGCGGCGCGGCCGCTTTAAGAGAGGGAACTGTCAGCGAGCGCCAATGGACGCTCGCGCCGCGCCGCGCCGCCCCCTTCCCCTCGCGCTCCGCCGCCGCATCCCCCGAGCCGGGCGCGCTCCCATTGGCCGGGAGGGCGCCTTGGGGGCGTGGTCTCACGGAGGCCCCGCCTGCGGGGGGGGGGGCTGCGGCGCGGGGGAAGGAGACGCTGCCCTTCCGCGGCCATGGCGGGGAACGGGGCCGCCGGCGGGGCCCGCCCGGCCCGCGGGGCCCGCACAGCCCCTGCAGCGGTGAGTGGGGGCCTCTCTCCAGCCCTGCCCTGACCTGCCCGCCGGGCCGCACCATGGCTGGGGAGACGGGGGAAGAAAGGAGAGAGGGGGGACCCCCGGGTGGAGCCGGGCATGGGGGTGCGGGGGGTGGCGCGGGGGGGATGCTCGGGGGTGCGCGGGATGTGGGGGGTGCGTGGATGCTCCGCGGGTGCGTTGGCGGGGCCCCGAGTGCTGCAGTGCAGGTGCGCGGGGTCCCGCGGGGCGCTCCCCGCACCGGGGGGTTTGTAAAGCGGGGCCGGGGGGATGCGCGGACGGAGCGGCTCCCGCGGTGCTGTCCCGGCGCGGTGACCCCAGGTTGTTTGCTGTGCCCGGGGTCTCTGGCACTTCGCTGTTCTCAGCTGTGCTGTGGCCGGAGCGTTGTGTTTAACCTTGTGGGGAGCCCGTGTCCAATCCCTGCGTGCTCCCCCTGCCTTGGGACCATTCCCTGCTGTGCTCCCAGAGTGGGTTTTGGCAGTGGGGGGCGAGGGGTTGTCGGGCAGGGCAGGGGGTCGTCACACAGCTCTGGGGTCACACATCAGTGCTCTCTGTAGCTCTGCCCTTGAGCACATCCCTCCGGCCCAGCTCCCGGCAGAACTCTGAGTGAACTCCTGCTCAAACCCCCCTTGGTCGGTGCCTCTGAAGGAGGGCTGTGATGAACAGAAAGCAGAGTTTTGACAGTGAAAACATGTGTAATAATTGGGGTGGGTTTTTTATATGGAGACTGCAAACAAAGTCCCCCCAGCCATGTGCAGCCAGCTCTGGTGTGTGTAGAAACCTCTGGCAGGTATCAAATCCCAGCATGCTGCTGCTGCGGAGCAGTTTGGGAATGTGCCCCTGTGGTTGGTAGGAGAAGCAAAGGAATTGCTGCTGTTGGTGAGAAGATGGTTTAGATCTCCTGCCGGGCACTGCTGCTTCAAGTGACCCAGTATGTGGTTTGTGAAGTGCAGTACAAGGAGGGGCAGGCCCCGTGTATCACTCACCTACCTAATTTTTCCCCTCTTCCCACAGGAGGAGGATTGCTGGATGAAGGCCAGCCCCAGGACTTGGAGCCAGATGTCAGAGATAAGCTGGATTCCCTTGTGAGCAGCTCCCACAGCCCCCACAAGTGCCCTTCCCCTCGGCAGCTCCGGGAGGTGCCAAGGTCCCCGTGCAGACATGGCATTTAGGAGGACAGAGGGAATGTCCATCATGCAGGCCTTGGCCATGACCGTGGCAGAGATCCCCGTGTTTGTTTACACGACTTTTGGGCAGGTACAACAAAAGGCTTTCCCGTCACAGTCCTTGGATTTGCTCTGTGGGGTTGTGAGGGATGGAGGCACAGTGGGGTGGTACTGGGGGTTTGCAGTTTGAGGGTTTGGAAGAACTGCTGGGAGGGTTTGGGCTGGTGGAAGAAAGTTGCTCAGGGTGGGCTTGGAGAGGGGAGAGAAAGCTCTTCCCACATCCCTCCCTGGAACACCTGAGTTCAACCTCTGTCTTCATCAGAGGTGCTAAAAAAAGACTTTTGTTTGAAAGAAGGGTAACATATTTCCCACTTGTAGCAATGCAACGCTTGGAGCAATAAAGCTCAGCTTTATAAAGCACGCCAGGGTTTCAGAGCTGGATTTGGGTAACTGGGATTGCATCTGCTACGGGCTGTGTGCAAATTTGGCAGCATGTTGGGGTAAGACTAAGTTCTCCAGGTCCTGTCAAGATGATGCTCTGCAGTTTCTCTGCTGCTGAGTCTCAGTTGCGTGGCAGGCGCTGCCTGTGGGTGGGAGGGGAAAGCCAAGGTATCTCGTGTTTAACACTGTATTTTTTTTTTCTTAAAAAAAAAAAAAGGTGGTGGAATTGGATTTTCACTGTTGCTCTTTCCTATCTTTTGTGTTCAAAGTCTGTGTTCTCTCAGCTGAGACTCTCTCCAGGCCTGAGGAAGGTGCTGTTTGCCACAGCCCTCGGGACAGTTGCCTTGGCTCTTGCGGCTCATCAGCTGAAGCGCCGGCGCCGTCGGAAGAAGCAAATCGCTCCCGAGAAATGTGGATTTAAACCAGGAGGGATCACAGTGCCCATCCTGCCAACCAGAAGGGTCTCCTCTGTGAAGAAAGGTCGGCTTTGCACAAAGGGAAAATCCCCCAATTCCTTCTGTGAGGGTGCTCAGGGAGGCACAGGAAGTTCCTGATGGGAAAGCAAAGGCATTTGTGTAGTGCTTTGATGCAGAATGAAATGAGAAGCCTGAAGCTCAGTGCCATGAACATTAGAGTTTGGGGAGGAAAGGGAGAGACCCTGAGCTCAAAGTCTTTGGGGACAAAAAGGTGGCACTGAGGTTTTCACCAAGGTTTGCAGTTCTGATCTCCTTTCCTGCAGACAGCCTGTGGCTTTCCCTGATAATAATGACCAGGCACAGGGTGACCCGGCTGCATATTGATCTGGTGATGCCAATGTGACGCCTCACCCGGGGTCCTGTGCTGAGCTCTGGGGAGGGGAGGGTGGCCTGGGCCAGGCTGGGGAGTCAGGAGGGTCTGTCCAGCTCTGTGGCGGCTCCTGGACCTTGGGCAGCTTCTTTACTTGCTTGATATTTGGAGTAAAACTGGCCAAAGTCCTTAGCAAAGCACTTTAGGGATTAAGGATTTGTTTTGTGAAGCGTATGAAAATCTTTAGGCATTTTTAATAATAACCAAGGGAGCAATGTCTGTTCTCTGCCTGGCCGGAGGGAAGGTGGAGGAGTTTTTCCTTAGTTCTTTCTACTTGCCTCTTGCTATCCATAAGCAGTGAATTCATTCCTCAGCCTCAGTTTCCCACTGACAGCAGTTTTCTTAGTGTTTCATAGCGAAACAGAGCATTGACAAGATCCATGACTTGTTTTTAGGTATTGGATGCTGCTTTGCCCATTCGCAGTCACACTGGACAGGGTGATGTTCCCCTCCCTGTTCACAGCTCGAATCACCTGAGCCTAAAATCCTGTTTTTGTGTGACCTTCCCAACTGCAGGCTACTCCAGCAGGAGAGTCCAGAGTCCTGGCAGCAAGAGCAATGACACACTCAGCGGGATTTCCTCCATTGAGCCCAGCAAACATTCCAGTTCCTCCCACAGCCTCGCCTCGGTAAGGACCTTCTTGGCAGGGCTGGGAGATGTGAGTGCATGGACCTGTAACGAGATCACCAAGTCCTTGGGCTTGTGCTGGCCAGTGGAAAATGCCAAAGCCTTTGGAGCAGAACAGGTTACAGTGTAATTGTAGGGCGGGTTCTGTCATTAATCTCGCACTGAGTGTCTGGAGTTCCTTGCATGAAATCAGAGCAGCAATTTCCTGTGGCCAAGAACTCCAGGGAACATCCCAGTTCTTTGGCCAACAAGGAGCTGCAGGAGGGACTTCCCTGTGGGACATGGGCACAATTCCTTGGGGCTCTCTGTGACCCGCTGAAGGAGTGAGGTGGGGTTGTTGCTGGGTCTCACAGCAATGTTTGCTTCTTTGCTTCCCTCCATGGTGGGGGTTTGGGTGGCCCAGCAGCCCCTGTGCCAGCACAGCCCCTCCTGTGCTGGGGCTGATCACAGGTTGCTTTGTTGTCAAAACCAAATTGACTACCAAAATCTGATAGCTCTGTTCAGGAAACAGCACAGGCTGAGAACACAGCCTTGTCGTTCTACCTCCTCCAAAGCCAAAAGCAGCCTATAAATACAGGTAATTCAGGCTTAGCCAGGCAGGAGAAGCCATCAGTGATTATATCCACCTCTTGTGAGATTCAAAATGGAAGTGTTTGTGGCTTCAAGACCTGTTTTACATCCCCATTGCTCAGAGCCTCACGTTCTGTTGGAGCAGCAGGGGCACAGCTGAAGTTCTGTGATGGTGAAACCCTCCCTTGGCATCACTTGGGCTTGGAGGCTGGTTGGCACTGCTGGGGAAGGAGAGGGAAAAATCACCCTTTGGAAGGGATCTGTTGGGCACCAGCACCCTCCAGGACGTGCAGCTATTGCTGTATTTAGTTAAAGCACCAAAAGTTGCCAAAATCTGTGCGGTCCCAAGCGTGTCTCCAGCAGGCGGCAGTGCCGGCACAGCCCTGCTCCAGCATTCCCTGGGGAACTGGGATGTGATGGGACGTGTCAGCGAGGACCAGGCTCTGGCCTCTCTCCCCCTGCGGGGACTTCAACATCCATTTAATTCCCCCACGGCTTCTCCATTCCCACACACGCTGTCCCAGGTTTTGTATCGCTGAAGTCTGTTTTTCTTTAGATAAAAAACTATCTAAATTCCTTTTTTCCACTGCTGGTGCCTGGGTGGGGATATTCCCACAGGGAGGGATCTGTTCCCATACCCCCTTCATTGTGTGGGAGCTGAGTCTGTGACACTGTTCTTACTGATTTCATGTTCCTTGATGGACAAACAGCTCATCCCTTGCACAGCTGCAGGTTTTACCTGTGGTCTCATCTGCTTCCTGGGGCTCCTCTCTGCCATCCAGTGCACTGATGATTTGCAGTTCTGGATGTCAAAGGGATTTATTAACACTCCACAGGGATCAGTCAATGGAGGTGGGGCAAAAATTCATCTGTGAGCTGATTATTGCAGCTTTTTTCTAGTACCAGGCTCAAGTTTCTCTAAGCCACATGCAAACACTGATCGCTGATAGTCTTGAACTCAGCACTTTATTGGGTCAGACTTCAGGAGACATTGATGCCCTGGTGGGAAATTGGACAAAGCTGCCTCTTTGCTGTGTGGATTGTAGTGCTCAGCCCTCCCTGGAGAGGGTTTGGTTCCAAAGAGAAGAGCGAGGATTCTCCTTGCCCTCTGGGGATTCCTCAGCTGTAATTTTGCTGGGAATCTGTTCCTTTATTTGGACTGTGGTTGTTTCCCCCCCACTTCCAGTGGTTTTTGTACAGACAGCTGGGGCTGACATGAGCTTTCCATCAAAATCCTGGTGCCTTGGTAGGGATTGCTTTGGAGCTTTCCCAGGCTGTCACCTCCATCAGTGCTCTCCTGCTCGTGCTCATCATTGTACAGCTCAAGTTTCCTAATGAAGCTTCAGCATAAATTGGTTGGGAAGGTTTTTCCCACACAACTTTCTGTGCTTTCAAAGGCACCATTGTGGTGCTGGGTGGAGAAGGGCAGGAATTCTCACCTTGCCTCCCCTCCTGAGCATGTCTCCCAAGCAGGGTGAGGGCAGTAACCCTTGACATCTCCCCCTTTCCAGGCAAGGGAGCACCAATACAGGGAAGCACAAGGGCAAACGTGGGGAAGGAAAATGCCTTTTTGTTAAAATTGAACTGTTGGTGGTGTTTGTGTGGTCTTACCATGGCTACCTTTGGAGAGAATTGAGTTTGGTGCCCTCTGCTCCCTCCCTGCAGATGGTGGCTGTCAACTCCTCCAGTCCAACACCTGCAGGAATGTGGGAGGCCCAGGCAATGGGAGATGCTGGAGCCATTGGGGATGCCAGTGCAGAAAGCCTCTATGTTCAAGGTAAGCAAGCACAAGGGGGACATCACCCTGGGGGAGTTGTGGGAGCAAGAAAAAGGTGGGAATTGACACAGAGCACCAGCAGCTCAATGTAGAGCTCTGACAGGAAGCTCTCTCATGTTCTCAACTTAAACTCAGTCACTCGTTAGTTATAAAAATCCCATCTTCTCCTAAAAATACATTTATCTCTTTTGTCAGTGAGTAATTTACTTCCAAAATACTGTTCTCGAGCAACAGGCCCATCTTGTGGGGAGAACAGCATTTTGGAAGTATTTTACAAGTAACACAACTGATGTTTTAACTGATTTGGGGATGTTCTTCTCAACTTTAATCCAAAAAAACCCCATATTGGGAAAGAAATACTTTTATCCTTTCAGCTGGGGAGAGATTTCCCTCTTTGCTGGTGTGTCTGAGTGAGCAAAGACTGATCATGTATTTCTGTTCCTGAGTGGCCTGGCACACTCACAGCTGGTATTTGGTTGCATTTTCAGGCATGGAGCTGTTTGAGGAGGCCCTGCAGAAATGGGAACAGGCACTGAGCATCAGGCAGAGGGACAGTGCCAGTACCAGCACCCCTGTGCCCTGGGACAGCAGGAAACAGCAGGAGAGCATATCTGAGAATATTTCAGAGGTAGGTGCCCGCTGTTCCCTTGCAGTGGCCAGCTGGGGAACATGCTGAAAGGCCAGCCTGGGTGCTGGAAGGAGTAATTAGTGGGAGGTTAAAAGGACAGCAAATTAAGGGCAGAGTCAGGCCAGACTCTGTTTAAGAGCTGTCTGTATCTGCAGCTTCCTTATGCAATGGGGACTGGGTGTTTTTAATTTCTTTCTCTTTTTGATACGTCTCGCCCCCTCATTCCCCAGCTTTCCTACCCACCTTCCAGCCTCATGTCACTCACTGTCACTCGTGTCCTCCTATGGCAGAGCCTGTGTTAGGAAAAGGCTGGGATGAATTCAGCACTGCTTTGCCTGCCAGTGCTGTCTCTGTCATTTTTTAATGCATTTGAAAGTGGAGAACTTGACGGTCACTGTCACTTCCTGGGGATGAATCAACTGGGATTCCTGGGAATTCCAGTATTTTAGGACAGCCCCTTGCTGTCTTGGACTTGAGGATTATGCAGGGAAGACCTGGGATAAGAGGAGGTTCAACCTAGAATGGCTCAGTGACAGCCACAAAGCTAAAAAGAGCTGCTGTAGCTCAGGACTGTGGAAGTTGATGCACTCCCAAATCTCCAGTTCTCACTGGCAAAAAGTCTTCCCAGTCCCTTGTAAACAGGGCCTGGTGTAGTAAGTCTGTGGGACATTTGTCTTTTGTGCTGGATAATGTTTATCCAAGTCAAATCTGGATTCTCCTGTTGTTGGCTCTCCTTAAAGAGTCCTGTAAGATTTCTAAAACTGCCTTAAAAACCAGTTGATTCCTTATCAAAATAGATTTTGTGCTTCTTGTTAATGCTTCTGTCTTCTGGGTGAGATACTCATGCAAACACAGGGGCATGAAGGCAGGATACTGTGTAAGTCTTATTTTTCTCCCTTTTTTTTTTCCTATCCTCCTGTGTTGCTCACAGCAAACTTTGCTTATGCCCAGCACCTTAATTCAAGGACTCTTACTCTGTTATCCAGTTATCCAGTTCTGGATACTCTGTTATATTCAACACAGGTTTCCTGATGGGAGTTCCTCTTGAAATTAGGCTAAAGTCACAAGTCAGGAGAATTAACTGCTCTGTAACTCATTAAAATACCTGTTTTTCTGGATGGCAGGTTAAAGTTCTTTAGTTCTTTCTTCCTTTTTTAACAGGAAAACAAAATTGTGACACTCAAAAGCCAGAGGGTTTGAATAGGCTGTATAGAAGCTTCTCTCCCCTGTGCATTATTAGCTGCATTGTAGGATTAATGACTCCTCTCTCTTTTTATTTTTAATCATTTAATCTGCAAACTGTAAATCCTATTTTTACTGAAAATTCCCTCCCGTATTTCATGCTGTCAATCTGCCCCTGCCCAGCTGGCTAACCAAGGGTGGCATTTCTGTATGTTCAAGGAGGAGTCCCAGAAAAGGGAGTTTGCTGAGAAGCTGGAATCCCTCCTGCACCGAGCCTACCACCTCCAGGAAGAGTTTGGATCCTCGCTCCCATCAGACAGCATCCTGCTGGATCTGGGTATGGCACCTGGGGTGGAGATGCAATAAAATGGCAGGTTTTTGTCTGGTTTTACATCTTTTCTGTAAGCCAGGCAATGGAGGAGTGACACAGGGCTGCTTGTGGGGGTGGGAGAGAGCACAGGAGCGGAGAGGAATGGTAGTCCATGAACTCCAACACATCCAGGTTCTTTCCCTCCTCCAGAGAAGACTTTAATGCTCCCGTTGGCGGACGGATCGCTGCGGCTCCGGACGGATGATGAGGACAGCTCAGCTTCTGAGGATTCCTTCTTCTCTGCAGCAGAGGTGACTGCAGTGCCAGCTGTGTCACAGTCCAGTTGCTTGGAGGGAAGGCACAAAGGCAGCAGAGCCAAACACATCTGGGTAGAGGAAGATGATAAAACTCAGAGCAACAGCCCCAAGCTGGGGGTTCATGATGGATGTTAGGAAAAGCTTTTTAATTAGGGGGGTGGTGCAGGCTGTTCCAACCAGCACTTCCATGTCATCTTCCTGTCTACTGTAGAAAACATGGTATAACAGCTAGGAAAGTATTGCTATCTAACATAAGGTGACTTGGCTGTGTAAATTTTAGCGGATATTGAGCTGTGTCAGAGCTGAGACAGCTTTTGGTGGGAAAAGAAATATCTTTGCCTGAAATAACTGTCACTGACAAACTTTGCTAGCTGAAGATTCTGTGATTCTACGCAGCAGGTCCATTTTGCTTGTGTGGGGTCTCTGAGTATTTGCAAATATTTAACAAGATCATTTTGCTCTCCCCATGTCTCTTACCACCTCTGAAGCTCTTTGACTCTCTCCCCTTTGAGGAAATGCCGTTCCACCTCTCCAGGCCAGTGGCAGCATATGAAGAAGCCCTGCAGCTGGTGAAGGAAGGGAAGGTCGCCTGCCGGACGCTGAGGTGAGGGGCCAGCTTGTGTTGAGGCTTTTTTGGGCAGTGTCAACACATCATTTGCCTTTGAGCAGCCCCATTACCAGAGCAATGGGGCCCTAAATTCACAGCATCCTTCCTGCTGGTTTGGACTTTCCAGGGAATTAGCCCCAGATTTTAGGACACGCATGTTAAGAAAGAGTAATTGTCCCAGGAAATTAGTAATAGGAATGTGACCATTCTGGGACACTTTTAGAGGCATAGCCCTGCACTGTAACAGCCTGGCAGAGGTGCTGTGGTTCCCCAGGGAACTGGACAAAGGGAATGTGGTTTTTCCTTTCTCCTATGCATAGACTGGGAATTCATTTTCTTTTTTGTTTTAGTGGACCAATAGTTGGTAGGAACACCGACATCAGGAGTACTGGAATTTATACAATCCTTCCCCTTTCCCTCTAGGACGGAGCTCCTTGGCTGCTACAGTGACCAGGATTTCCTGGCAAAGCTGCACTGTGTCAGGCAGGCATTCCAGGTGAGAACAGCTCCAGGCTCCCAGGTTTCCATGGTATGTGGCAGCACATTCTCCTCCAGCCCAAACTCCCGTTGCTTAATTCTGTAATCCCATTCTGATCAGTATGATTTGGAAAGAGGGGGGATCCCCTGGGCCCTGTGCCCAGCTGGAGTGATGGTTACATGGCCACTGATGCTGGTTTAGTTCTGGGAAGTTAAAGTTTGGGAAGTTCAGAGTTGCCCAGAAACTTTTACTCCCACTTATGAGCTTTCAAATGGGCTGGTGTCAGACCTCTGAGGTGGGGGAGCAAGGTTTCCTTCTTCCCACAGTCCTCTTCCTGGCAGTGTATGGAGCCTGAACAGCAGCTTCCAGTATTCTTGACAATTCCAGTCTTTCAACCTAATTTTGAACTTGTGTCCTGGAGAGAGCAGTTTTGTTTTCTAGACTCCAGCTTATTCAAGGGTAACAACACTGGTGTGTGCAGGTTTGCACTGCTTCAAGTCCTGTCCTTTTCCTTCCTCCCAGCTCAGGATTTGTGTGGGGGCAGGTGCTCACATGACTTCTGTGTTCCCTCTGCAGGAGCTGCTGGAGGATGAAAGCAATCAGCTGTTTTTTGGGGAGGTTGGGAAGCAGATGGTGATAGGACTGATGACAAAGGCTGAAAAGGTAGGAAGTTTGTGTAAGAACTAAGCTATGTCTTGAGCCGGGGGATGCTTGTTCCTCCATCCCAGCCCAGAGTCTGTCCAGCGTGTTGGAAGAAGAAAATTTCATCTGCATGCTGGTGACTTTTGTGATGTTGATGAGAGCTCAAATCAGAGTAGTCAAACTTTGCTGAAATGTGTCCACAGTTGTTGTACCTTCTGAAGTGTTTTGTTTCTCTGCTCTCCCAGAATCCCAAAGCTTTCCTGGAAAGCTACGAGGAGATGCTGCGTTACGCACTGAGACAAGAGACCTGGCCAACTACTCAGCAGGAGCTGGAGGGAAGAGGGGTTGGTAAAGACATTATCTTTGCAGAGTTGCAGAGGAGTTGGAAAATAATTGTTGAGAAGTTGTGGACTCCCCATTCCTGGAGGTGTTCAAGGCCAGGGCTGGATAGGGCTCTGAGTAACCTGGTCTAGTGGAAGGTGTCCCTGCCCATGGCAGGGGATGGAACTGGATGATCTTTAAGGTCCCTTCCAACCCAAACCATTCTGTGATTCTATGGTAAATGGACATGTAGGAATGGCCCAGGAATTAAAGAGCTGCTGCTGAAATACGATTACATTGACTTCAGCTACATTTTGTTGCTTCAAACCAAAAGCGTAAAAAGTATCTTTTTTTTTTTAAAACCTGTTCCCTTTACAGACTGTTCTGCTCCCTTGACAGGTGGTGTGCATGAGTTTCTTTGATATCGTGCTGGACTTCATCCTCATGGATGCTTTTGAGGACCTGGAGAACCCGCCCTCCTCCGTGCTGGCCGTGCTTCGCAACCGCTGGCTCTCCGACAGCTTCAAGGAGACGGTGTGTGAAACAGGGAGTCCTTGTGCTGAGCCTTGAGATCTCAGTGACAGGGCTAGAAAAGAGCATAACCTCGTCTGCTTTGGCTGAGCTGAATTCTCTCTTTATAAATACTGTGCTTTCCTGGAGCTCTGAACAACCATCTTCTGCTACCTGGAAATTGTGTACAGGAAAGCCTTCCTTGTTTTGGAAGCATCTCGTTGGCAACCAGACTTTATTGCTCTGGGGCCCTTTATCAGCGATGCCATGGAGATGTTAAAAGATGGCAACACATATTTTTATGAATGAGAGTAAGAGGATCAAAATGTAGGGAAAAATACGTGTGTTAGCACGTGGCCATTCATTCTGGTGGTACCTCACCAGATACTGATGCTCAAATTGCAGTGATTCCCTCTAGTCCTGGCCCCCAGCTGCATGTTTAAGTTTGATAGAGTGAGAATAAGATGGTTGGGAGGCACCTTTTAACAGCTGTCTGTTTACAGTGGATCGTGGGCTGCTGGGCAACTATGTCAGATCATATTAGAAATTTAAAAAGCCCTTCGGCTTCTCTGGAATGGATCTGGAGTGGCTAAATCTGCTTCCAGTTCACTTCAGTTTTGTCATTTTAAGAGTTGTTGGCACAAAAGGGCCACTGCTTTGATGTTTTGACGGCAATGTGTTGGTAAACTTTAGGGTTTTTTAATGTAATCCCAGTAACTGATAGTCTCTGTTTATTGTAGGCTCTGGCAACTGCCTGCTGGTCAGTTCTGAAAGCAAAAAGGAGGCTTCTGATGGTAAGCAAGATGAATTAAAAGGGAAAGGATCTAATGTATTTGAAAGATGAAAGGAGAACACCTAGATCTTGACAAAATATAAAATCTTAAGTGGTACAAGACTGAACTGAGTCACGTTTTTTGTGATGCTTTAGAGCACTGGGGTCCTGTTGTCACTGCTCTAGTGCCATGCCAGTATTTTACTCTGTCAGATGGAGTTTATTCTCCTTTTTTCTTAATGTGAGCAAGGAAGGTTCACATCCTCCACTTCTTCACTCCCCAGCACTGATGCTGACTAGTTATTACTTGATGAGTTTAACTTAAATCTGTGACTTTTTAAAGTATCACAGTGGATGAGTTCATAGACCTGGGAAACAGGAAGCTGCAACTTCACAAATTCAGTTCTGCCACAGGATCTGTGGCCTCTGGCAGGTTTTCAGCTCAATCCCACAGCCAGCTGGTACCACAGGGCTTGCCCTGTGAGGTGGCACAAAGAAAAGTGAGAGCTTTGGAAGCTGTGCTGGTGTTGTCCTGCAGTAGCTCTGGCTTGGATATTTACATCTCCTTCCCTGGCTTGGGCTGGAGATTTTAAATAGAGGCTATAAAGACTGACTGGTGATTGCTTTTAATTTTCTTCTCTTTATTTTGCTCATGAAATAGTAGTTTAAAAACATGAAGATAGTAATCCTTCAAGGGATCTAAAAGATAAATTTAGTTCTGCAGGAAGAGATGCTCCTAATAGCTCTGAACTTCAGTTACTGAAGTTCAGTGCTTTCTGGCAGGGAGTTTGGTAGCTGATGTGGAATAAGCTGCTAATTCTGTCTGAGAATGAAGACCAACCAATTCTTGCCTTCCCTGTGGCAGGTACCAGATGGCTTTATCTCTCATTTCTACTCCGTATCGGAGCATGTCAGTCCTGTTCTAGCCTTTGGTTTTCTGGGGCCCAAGCAGCAGCTCTCTGAAGTCTGCAGTTTCTTCAAGGTAAGGTGGCTTTTCTGTACCTGGGCTGTGTGGGACTCCTGTCTGCTGGCTTAGAGCTGCAGCTGTGTGTTCTTGGTGACTGATGTGGTGTTAAGAAACCTGACTCTGTACAAAAGCCTTTTGAAAGTCACTTGGTTTTGAGATGCAGATTGCTGAATTGAGATTGATAAGGATTCCCAGCAGAATTTACTACAGCTGACAGCAAAAATGTGTGATGAGATCAATTTATACCATCAGTATTGGAAAAGATTATGGGTGCATATGCTGAAAGAGTATTTTGTCTGAGTACAGGGGATCTTACAAGTTTTGTATTTGATCTTAAAGCCTGAATGCTCTTGTTCTGGTTGATAGTGTTAGGAGACATGAGAATGTGTTGCATCCATTAAATGTTTGCAGGGATATTGCCATGGCCATCAGCATTGCTTTCCTGGCTTCAGGAGCTCTGCTGTCTTGTTCCAGAGGCATGAGGGGATCCAACCACCAGAGTAATCCCCAGCCCCGATGCAGGTCTTTGCTTGGATGGCAGATGTGCAGAATTCCTTATGGGGTTCTCTGCTTGCTGCAATCCAGGCAGCTGGTGCTGGCAGGTGGAAGGATGTCCCCTGACTGTAAACCTTCCCCTTTTTTTTGCAGCACCAGATAGTGCAGTATCTGAAGGACATGTTTGATTTCGACAACGTGAGGTACACGACGGTGCAGCTGCTGGCAGAAGACATTCTGCAGCTGTCGCGGCGGCGCAGCGAGATCCTCCTGGGATACCTGGGCACCGAGAGCTCCCCGGAGATGAACGGCACGCTCCCTGGGGAAACAGAGCCACTGAAGGAGGAGCTCATCTGATGTCAGGGGAGGAAAACACTTTTTGTACAAGGACCTTTTCCTCCCAGAGGCGGATAAAACTACCTGCAGCGTGCAGCGGTGGCAGCAAGACTGTCTCAACACTCCTGGTGGGACCTTCTGCTTTTTGTAGCCAGTAGTGTTTGCTGGGATGGATCCAGGACCACTTGCCAGCTTATGGTTTGAATTTCTTCTTTGTTCCACCTTCCTGTTCTTTTTATCATTATTACTTTTAATGTGTCATATATACATTGTGTCCTGAACTGCCCGGGGCCCAGATTTTTGCCCATTCTCTTGAATAGGGCAAACATACGTTCCTGTTTTGCCTGTGTGTGTTTTCTGGGAGGTAATTCCTGATGTTTACAGTGTGGGAACAGGAATGTCATTAGTAAATTCTCCACCTGACCATTAGCTTCTCAAGGAGGCTTTGCTTGCTTTGGGATTTTATTACCAGTCCTCTCTGCTGTGTTCCTACAGACATTAATTACTGCTGATTTTTACTTTCCCTGTGTTAACACATGCAATGTGACAAGTGAAAATTTCTTTCCTGGGGAGGAAGAAATAGTTCTGTAAAGCACTGAAGCAAAATGCAGTCTGAAGCTCTAGGGAAGTTGGTCTGTTCCCTTGGTGTTGCTGCTCTTTGCAGACCAGATGACGGGGTCTGTGCTGTGGTAATCTTTGCTTAGGAGGTTGCTGAGGTCTGTGTTTGCCCCCAGGGCAAGTTAGTGTGAGGAGGGGATTTGCATCCTGCCTGTGCATGCACAAAGTGTTTACCATCCATCGAAGTGCCTTGCTGGATTTCAGAATGAGCCAGCAGCAGGTTTTTGCTGGGTAGGAGGTGTGGGGTGTGTGCAGGAGGGAAACAGTGTAACGTGGTGCCTATTGCTGTTATGCACAAGGTGGTCAGAGGTGTAGAGGTTGGATGTGTGCACAAAAGGGGTTGTGTGTGCAGATAGTTGGAGAGCTGGGGTCAAGCTTCTAGAGAGGAAATGACTCTCGATAGTCTGTCAGTCCTAACAAACAGAGCTTTGGGTAATGATGGAGAGTGTGTGTGTGTATGATGTGGTTCTGCTGGGGCTGCGTCTCCTCAAATGCTGTGGTCCTGACTGCACGGCCAGCACCTGGAATCTGGCTGCTTTGGGATGTGAGCTGAGTTGGATACTCATGTGGGCCAGCAGCAGTGGAGTGTGCTGGACTTGCAGAATCACAGAATATGCTGAGTTGGAAGGAACTCATCAGGATCATCAAGTCCTACCCCCGGCCCTGCACAGGACACCCCAAGAATCCCATCCTGTGCCTGAGAGCGTTGTCCAAACGCTCCTTGGACTCAGACAGGCTTGGTGCTGTGACCACTTCTCTGGGGAGCCCCAACCTCCCTGTGGGGGAAGAACCTTTTCCTAATACCCAACCTAAACCTCCCCTGACTCAGCTTCATGCTGTTGACTTGAGGCAATCCTGGCTTTTGTGTGAGGTTTGCAGTGATTTGCTGAGTCCTCTGGATGCAGTGTCACAGGTGAAGTTGAGGTCCAGCCTGTGCTTTCTCCTATTCCAGTCTACATAAAGCTCCAAGTCCCACCCTTGGAATGGGGAGGTCTTCAGGACTTCCACAAAAACATGACCTTCACTGTTTTTGTTCCAGGCTGACTGGGTGCCCCTTGTTCTGTTCCAGGTAAAAGACACAAGTCTTATCCAGCCATATTTTTGCAAGGGAAAAAAAATAAATATGTAAGAATCTGGAATTTCCATATGAGTGGAAAGTCAGTGCATGGGCTTGGAGAATACAAATCTCTTGTCTTTCTTCAGATATCCAGTGTGGATTCTACTGGTAAAAGCGGGTAGGAAGTAAACAGAGAAAAAAGTAAACAGGAGGATGTAAAAGGAGCAGATAAATGTGCTGTGCCATGTGCTCTGGGGTCACCCTGCTTGAGCAGGGAGGTGGGACCACATGACCCACTGTGGTCCCTTCCAACCTGACACATTCTGTGGTTCCCTGAAATGTTCCTGAGATGTTTGCAAGAGGGTAAGTGTAGAGCACGTAACATCTGGTGCTCTGTAAGCACATCAGGCTGATGTGGCTTATCCTGGAAACCAGATTAATGCAATAAACAGGACAATGCTGAGGCAGAAATGAGGAGCAGCTGCCCAAAGTGAGGCTGCATGGAATAAACTGTTATGAGAAGGATTTAAGAGACAGCAGTTGAAACTAGGAAAGGTCTCTGAGGTGTCTTGCTCCTGGCAGAGTGAAGGAAGAGGAGAAACAGAGGATATTGTATTAGCATGACATGCCTGCCACATGTAAACTGTGATTCAAAAGGATGGTATATTCTGAAAGCAAGTTAGTTTGCAGGGGAAAAAATGGTTATTGTGCTTTGTGCTCTTGTATGGCTGGTGTAGAAGAAAGAGTCACTTCAGCAGCTTTTGTACAGTGGTTAAAAAGATGCTAAAATGTGAAGATTAATGTAACAAGACGGATTGTGATTCTAAACAATCAGTGCTGTTAAATGCTCATTTTTAGAGTTGTTTTATGTGTATTTATTTACTGTTTTGAGTGTGTTTTGGCCTCAGTGCTCGGGCAGCCTGCCTGCTTTGTGTACAGACAAGAACACTGGCTGCTGACTTTGGGCTTTCTGCAGCCTTGCAGGAAAGGAGGCTGAAACAGGGTCCCCCTGAAGCAAACACTAACTTGCACTGTGGCTTTTTAAGCTGAGAAATTGTAAATTCCTAATCAGTCCAATGAACAAAGACTGTTTTATTACAGCTTGATGCTTTTCTTTTCCTTAGCCTTTTTTGCAAGTAGGGCACTGCTGCCCTCCCAGTGAAGGTAAATAGGAATCTGCCTCAGAAACTTCCACAGCTTCTTGAGCATTGAGTTCTCCCTCTCTGCCCACAACACTGACTGGGCCCTGCCCCAGCCAAGGTAGTCTGCCCAGACAAACTGGTTTTATCTTTACTGGGATGGATGTTTCATTTCATTGCTGCTCTTTGTCCCTCCCCAGTCCCAGTGTAGCTCGAGAGGAAAGGCAGAAAGGGGTTTGCAGGAGTTGCAAGGAGGGAATTGCAAGGACCAGTGGGTTCAGAGGAGTTATTCCTATGGAAGAAGCTCTCCTGACCTCAGGAGTGGTGGTCAGTGACCTGCTGTGTTCAGCTCCTGAACACAGGGATCCAACCCTGAGCAGGGGCTTGGCTGGTTCCATTGATCCCCGAGCAGGGCTCAGCCCAAATGGTGACTGTCTCGGACTCACCTGTTTTACTGGGTAGAGTGAAAGGTTATGTCAGAACACCTGCCTGCCCTCTGGCTTCCTGACATCCCTAGAAAATCCTTTCCCCAGCATATTGTGTTTAGCAAAAGAAATTCTTCAGCATTAGTAGCAGAGATACATATTCAGGTAGAACCCCTAGAGATGAGACATTTGCCTTTTTATGATGAACCCTTATTCTCAAGGGGTTAAATCAGTCTGGGCTGACACTTGCAAGATTTTAACACTGATGGGGATTTAAAGTGGCTTAGCAGCTCTGAAATAAAATCCCTCAGTAGTTTCTGATGCTTAAACAGAATTTAAAATATGCATGACTTTCATTTTTTATGTGGAGGTTGTAACAAGCTTCAGCAGTGGTTAAAGTACATACTCAGTACTTTAGTATGTATGTAGGGACTACGCCAAATGGCTTTAGGAGGGTCTTTAGGATCTTTAAAGCACATTAATAAAAAATTATGAGGAAAAATCTGCCTTGTATCTGCAAGATCAGTGTGGCTTTGAAGAGCATGACTTGTGCTGTCTCATACAGGGAGGTGGGAAAGCAGGATTTTATTTACCCCTCTTCAGTAGAACATTCCTCTGCCATATCTGAAACTAATGAATGTAAACTTGTGCCTATTTTTTTGTTGATTTCCTAAAGGTGTAAAAATCTGTTCTTGTTTTGCTTCTATCTTTTTTTCTTTGCAGCTAATTTTTTTTAATATCTTTAATCTTAGGATGTGGGCATTACAAGTAAAATAAAACTTTCCTTCATTGATTGTGGTTTTTGTTTCTAAATTTCCTGGCAACACGTGCTAGAAACTTAGTCTTTGGTTTCTAACTTAGGTGACAATTGTGGTGACACACAATGGTGCTAGTGATGGTATAGAACAAGGTTTGCTCTTCCCAGAGTTGAAATTATGAACTTAAAGGGTTTCAATGTAAACTTAAAGGGTTTGTTTGCATGGGGAGTTTTCCATGGGTCTACTGACACGTCCATAGACTAAGCAGGCTGTAAAATAAACAAAACAGCTCCTGTGCTTTGAGCAGTGGTTGGAAACTATGGGGTTTCATTTTTCAGATTTTTCTGTGGTGGTTTGGCTGTGTTGGGGTGTGGTGTGTGTAGAGTAGCAGGCTGTGATAAAGTGATAACAGGAATCCCAGTGAGGAGCAGAACCTCTTAAACATTGTCCCAGGTTCTTGTAGCACTTATCAGCCTCCCAAACTGCACGAGAGAAACCCAGAGCAAAGCCTGTGGGTTGGTATCAGAGGGGCCCATCTGCTGAGCAATGCAAGAAATTCATCTTCTTGCTCTTCTGAGGCAATTACAGTAGATTTAAATACTCTAATTTTCAGACGATACAGAAACCAGAGTGAATCAGATACGCTGTTTCTTCCACAGTGATTAAAATTTCATCCCTGTGCTTAAAAATAAAAAAACCCTGAGCCTCTGTTGGCATTAATGCAAGCCTGTCATGAACTCTGATGTATGCAAATAAAATGTTCAAGAGTAGGAAAATTTTTGTCTCGCACCACACCCTGATCATTAGTTGAAAGAGTTAAAAGGAGTTTATCTCAGTTTCCATGGAGTCAGACTCCACACTCATTACAGCTCAGGAGCAGCTCTGTGCTTTCTTATGCTGAGGAGCAGAGCAAAGGCTGCTCCTGTGTATTGACACTTTTTTCTCCTGTTCAGGAAGGAGTGGGTGAATACAGCAATGAAGCCCACAATTTTCAGTACTTGTCATGGTACATAGATCAAATGTAATCCACTCTGCCAGCATAACTCTACATTCAATAGCTTGGAAAGGAGGAGATTTATTTAACCTGAATAATGAAAGCAGTAAATCACTCATGCTCCCTCATAGCAGTCTTCTGTGATGAACTGAGCTCCTGCAGTAAATACTTGCTCTTTCTTTCCAAATAATAAGACTTTAATGTTGTTTTTTCTTCTTGCAATGCCAAGGAGAGTGTCAGCTTGAAGAGCCTGTTGAGTTTAATGGGATACAATCATAATTGAAGCAGGTATATTAAAACTGCAGGAAAAGGAGATTTCTCTGTGTTCTGAAATCTTACTTTAAGGCATAGAAATCATGGTCCATGTGCTTTCCTGACACAAATTAAAGGCATGACCCTGTGCCTGTGTTTATCACTTCTTGCAGTACTCTTGCATATTTATTTTTCTGTAAGTTTTATTATTTTTAAATTGAATTAACTCTGGTGGTTTGGTCTGAAGGTGGATTTGCCTTCTGAAAGCTTTTCTGTGCAATGCTGCTCGTGTACCTCACTTTCGCAGTGCTGCACTGTCTGTGTCCTGCTTTTCTTCAGGCTCCCCAGGTAAGTTTTACCTCTGGGGTCACATATGGGGAATATGCCTTTGGCTTGGTCTTCAAAGCGAGTGATTTCAGTAGTTAAAGGTATTTGGGGACCAAAAAAAGGTGTCACCTGGACCACGTGTTGCCTGGCCTTTGCAGAACCTTTAAGGGATGTGCCTGATTTTCTTCCAGGGCTTAGATAGTAGGAAGAAATTGTGAGGGTGGTGAGAACCTGGCACAGGTTGCCCAGAGAAGCTGTGGCTGCCCCATCCCTGGAAGTGTCCAAGGCCAGGTTGGACGAGGCTTGGAGCAACCTGGGCTAGTGGAAGGTGTCCCTGCCATGGCAGGGGGTGAAATAGAGGAGCTTTAAGGTCCCTTCCCACCCAAACCCTTCTGTGATTCGATGACTTTATTCCAGGCTTTTATTTTCACGTGTGCATATTCACAGGGGAGGTGCTCGTTCTTTACAGAGCTGGATGTGGTTATAAAAATCCATCTTCTTCCTAGTGTTATTTAAAAAAAAATCAAATAAATATGTATTTTCAACGGAGCTTGGACCTTATCAGTGAATCACTCCTGTGTGGTGCAAGTAAAAATGTGCTCGGGGTAGCACAGTGATGCTGCAAGGTGGAGGTGAATGTAGTAATACCCTTTTAAAATGAACGATTCTAATTTAAAAAACACGTATTTTTTAATGTGTGGTTTTTTTTTTTTTTTTTAACAGCGACTGAGGGGGCTGCAGGAGCAGTGTGAGGGGAACCCGGCCTAGACATGTCCCCCTCAGGGGTGTGAGGGAAGCCCAGAGCGGGACCCGCCGGGGTTGTGAGGAGATCCCTGGTTTTTCCCACTGGGGATGTGAGAGGTGTGAGGGGAGCCCGGGCTGTTCCCGCCTGCGTGTGAGCGGACCCGGGGTTGTTCCCACTGGGGTGCGAGGGCTGTGAGGGGAGCCCGAGCTGTCCCCGCCGGGGCTGTGAGGGGAGCCCAGCCCGGCCATTTTCCCGCCGAGCCCCCGCCTCAGCGCCCCGCGCCCGCCGCGCCAGCACCGCCCCTGATTGGCTGAGAGCAGCTGCCAGTGCGAGTCGCTGATTGGCTAATCCGCACCGCCCCTCCGGCCAATGACGACGCGCTCTGCCGCCCGCCTTTCTTCCGACTGGCTGCGCCCCTCCCTGTGCCCGCCCCCTGCTGGGCAGCGGTGCCGGCAACCGATTGGCTGCGGCGCTGCCCGGGCCGGGTGTTTAATTGGGCGGTGCTGGGCTGGCCGGCGCCTCACCTGCCGCGCGCCGCCATTGGCCCGCCGCTCCCCGCGCCCCCGCCCATTGGCCGCACCGCCCCTTAAGCGCGCCCCGATTGGCCGCGGCGGCCCGGCCCGGTATCCGGGTAAGATGGCCGCAGTCGGCGAGTGCTCGCTGCCCGCGCCGTGGCGGCCGGTCTCCCTCACTCACGTCGAGTACCCTGCAGGTAACGCTCCGTTTCGCCCCCGCCGGGCCCCCGCGCCGCCCGGTCGGCCCGCGGCGGGGCCCCTCCCGCCGCCCCGCGGCGCCGCCGAGGGCCGGGCTCGCGGCTGCCAAATAGTGAGCCATT
>NW_020884901.1:5493158-5565655 GCF_003945725.1 Corapipo altera | reverse complement strand
GGGCCGGGCTCGCGGCTGCCAAATAGTGAGCCATTGAGCCGCGGCGCTGGGGCGGCGGGGCGCGCGTGCGCGCTGGGGGGCGGCGGGGCGCGCTGCCAGATTGTGAGCCTCGGCGGGAGCGGCGCTGCGCATGCGCGGTGGGGGGCGCCGGGCTGGGGGGCTGCGAGGGGGGGGCCCGGGGAAGGGCCCGGGGAGGGGGCGGCTCCGTCCCGGCCCTCCGGTGCCGCCCTCCCCGCTCCACATCGCCTCATGACCCCCCCTGCAGCCCCCTGGCCATGTGTGGTAGCCCCCGGCCTCGAGGCGAGCGTCCCACCCACGTTGTGCCGCTCCCCTCAGCAGCGCGGTGGGGTCGGTGTCACCTCCCTGCCTCCCGTGCTGGGGGTCTGGCGTGCTGTGACACAGGGACAGCGGGCTCTGGGCAGCCTCGTGGCACCACAGGGAGCGGGGCCATGGCAGGGTGGTCTCTGTCCCCGGGTTGGGTTCAGCTGCCAGGTGGGTCTGGTGGCAGCGCTGGGAGTGGGGCAGCGGCAGGGTGGTCCCTGCCCTCAGGTGGGCTCCGATGCCAGGTGGGTTTGGGGGCAAGGCAGTGGCACCGTGGCCGTGTCCCCGGGGTGGGTTTGATGGCTTTTCTGGGAGCACTCGAGTCAGGGAGGGCTGAGGGAAATGCCTGGAGGGCTCCAGGCACAGGGTGTCCTGTAGCTCGGATCGTGGCAAGGTGGGTTTGGGTCCAGGTGGGTGCTTGAATACAGGACGGGCTGTTCCAGCTGGGACAGGTGTGATCCATAAAGGTCCTGTGCCCCTGGATCCCTGTGGTGCTGCACACCGGAGCAGCCTGGCCCAGGTTGTGATGGGATGAATCCCTGATCTCTGCAAGAGGAACCAGTCTGTGTTCAGAGAGCAGCAGCATAAGTGGTGTCTCATCAGTAACTGTGGTCCTTTGGAGCTCCTCTTCAGGTGCTTTGTGCTCTGCTGGTTTTAAGTGCTTGTAGATAATAAAAAAATGAAGTGTCAGAGTGTTAGTATTGAACATGTGCTCAAAATCCCACTTTGGTGTTAACACTGTTCTCAGTATTTCCAGTTCTCCCAGTGAGTCCCCCCTAACTTGCACTGTGTTTCTGTATGTCCTGTTTTGATAGCTGAATTTTAGTTCCTGATGAAAGCTCCTCTCAGTAGTGCAATTCCTAAAGCTTCTACAGTGCTCAGGGATCTTCTGGGTTGAAAGTGCCCATTTAGCCAGGAGACTTGAAATGTGACAAGCGCTGAAAAGATCTGGCACTGGAGATTTCTTGGCCCTCCCTCTCATGGCTGTTTTGTGGTTTTCTGAGGTACTTTATGTGAAGTACTGGCATTTCCTTTTCTGGCTTGTATTTTCTTTCACCCTGTACACATTTCTGCCATCCCCCTTTCTCAAATATGTTAATTTTACGGTTTGGGGGAGATGGGGAATAATCTTCCCAGCAGGACCGATATATTCATCTCTGTATCTCATCTCCTTATCTGAACCTGGCAGAATACACAGAGCACGTTCTGTGCTCCATTTGTTGGATTGGTTTGGGAAATGAAGGTGGTGGAAGTTGTTGCACAAGGGTTATCTGTCAGATCTTGAGCAATGTGACATAACTCGATTATTTTCTCTCTGCATTGAGAGTGTCTTACACAGGGAAAGGGAGGAGATGATTGTGGGGAGGGTAAATCAGCACTGACATGAGGGTTATGTGTGGATGAGGATGGACACTGTGACAGGGCTGGACAACCCTTTCTATGAAGAAATTTTTCCGACTATCCAACCCGAATCTCTCCTGGCCCAACTTGAGGCTGTTTCCTCTCATCCTGTCCCTTGTTCCCTGGGAGCACAACCTGACCCCCACCTGGCTCTACCTTCCCTTCAGGGAGTTACAGAGAGTGAGAAGGTCACCCCTGAGCCTCCTTTGCTCCAGGCTGAGCCCCCCCAGCTCCCTCAGCTGCTCCTGGTGCTCCAGACCCTTCCCCAGCTCCATCCCTTCTCTGGATATGTTCCAGCCCCTCAGTGTCTTGTTGTGAGGGGCCCAAAACTGACCCTAAGATTGGAGGTGGTGCCTTACCAGTGCTCAGCACAGGGGGATGGTCACTGCCCTGATTCTGTGCCCACACCATTACTGGTACAACCCAGGTGCCAGTGGCCTTCTTGCCCACCTGGGCATAGCTGGGCTTATGTTCAGCTGCTGTCAAACAGCACCCCCAGGTCCTTTTCCAGCTTTCCAACCACTGTTCCCCCAAACTGGGGTATTCCATGGGGTTGTTGTGATCCAGGTGCAGGACCCAGCACTTGGCCTTGTTAAGCCTCATACAGTTGGTCTCACCCTTGGATCCAGCCTGTCCAGATCCCTCTGCAGAGCCTTCCTGCCCTCCAGCAGATCAAAATTCCTGCCCAACTTGGTGTCATCTGTGAACTGCCTGAGAGTGCTCTCCATCCCCTCATCCAGATCATTAATAAAGATATTAAACAGAACCTGCCCCAATACTGAGCCCTGGGGAACAACCCTGGTTTTAGGGGTGTTGCTGGATTTATCTCCATTCCCCACCACTCTGGGCCCAGCCATCAGCCAGTTTTTTACCCACTGAACAGTGCACCACCCAAGCCATGGATGTTCTGCAGGAGAATGCTGTGGGAAATGGCTTCAAAGGCTTTACTGAAGTCTAGGTAGACTACATTGTGGTCTGAAAAAATGACTTTCAGTAAGGTGGTAGGTCTGATGCTTTTACCTGGATTTGGGGAAAGTACTCTGACTTTATTTAGAAAGCTGTTTACGTTCTGCCTGTGTACAGCTTAAGTCCAGGTCCATAAAGCTTCTAGATAATGTATATTTATAAAATAATGATGTTGGCAGCGTGCTCAGCACTGTGGAGTTAATGTGGCCTCGTGCTGCTGAGAGGGTCAGAACAAGAAATAGATCCTGCTTTTTACCAACATAAATTATTAAGCTATCTTGGCATGTCATGCACTGCTGTGTGGCAAAAAGCTTTGGCTCTTGGCTGATCCTGAGGCTGCTGAGCCTCTGTGGCAACCAGCTCTTAAAATCTCAGGTCTTTAAAGACTTCCAGCACAGAACTGCTGCCACCCTGGCTTTCATCTGCTACGAGTGACAGTCCCGCTCGCTGTGAGCAGGTAAAAAGCTGTCACTGCTGATTTGTGCCTGCCACACAAAGCCTGGTTTTGGGTTGCTTCTTGTAAATGTGAAGGGGAGAGGTGTCTCCAGAAGGGTGCTGATCCTCCCTGTCCTGATCTAGTGTTTCCTTGTCAATAGTGATACATCAAACCCGTCCTTACTGCTTGTGTGGCTGCACAGCTCTCCAGGGCTTTCTGTGATGTCCACTTTGAGCAAAATAAGTGAGGAACAATGGATGAATGTTGTGGTAATCAACTGCAGACTGGTCTGAGGAGTGGGATCTTGGAGAGCTGAAATACTGCCCTTAGGGAATGTCAGGATCAAACACAGGGAGAAGAAACCAGCCATGGCAGTGCTGCTTGAGTGTGCTAAAGCATGCTGCTGCAGAGGACAGCCTGGAAAAATGTCATCCTGGTGCTGCTTTCAGAATTTTTTGATCCTGAAGCTTTTCTTACCAGCAGCTGTACTTTGGTGAGACCAAGGAATGATCTGGCAGTGCTGGGTTGCTGGCAGGTAGGCAGGAACAATCCTTCTTCTCTATGTCCTTCCAGTAATGAGCTGGTGATTGCATCAGGACTGTTAAGTCCTTTGATGGATGTATAAAAGCTGTATGTCTAATTGCTCTTTGAATCCATTTCCGCTTTGGATCTCACAGGATCTTTGGCACTGAGCTTTGCAGCTTAATGTGGTTGTTGTTTCTTTTCTAAGTCCACTTCTCAGTAATTCCATCAAACGCTCTCCTTCTCATGTGCAGTGAGAGGTAACAATTGTTTGCTGTCCATTTCTCCATATAATTCATGACTTTATGGAACTGTTACATTCTCTGCTTTCCTTTTCAAACTGAAAATCTGAGTTATTTGATGTTTTCTGAATGGCTGCTGTCACATACTTATCTTTGTCCTCTTTCAATTTGCCTTCCCTGTGTGTGCTCTCCCTTTTTAGCTGTGACACCAGAATTGCATAATAAATTTTTGTAGTGCTGTAACAGTAACTTCTGTTTTGCTCTTAAAAACGTTCTTCTTGCCTTTTTCACTGCTGCAGAGCACTGGATGCTACTCTGAAGGTATTGGCTCACCCTGAGTCTGAGGGATTTTGTTTGATAACAACTGAACTAAATCCTGTCATGTCATGTGTATAATTAGGGTTGTTTTTTCCCGTATTCATTGCTTTGCATGGGATGACTTTGTGCTGCAGGCTTAAAACTCATCTTCAGGAACTTCCTGTCTGTAGGGTGAGTTTCACTGGAGAAACATTGAGTTCCTGGTTTGTTTGGGTTTTTTAATTACTATTTGGAGAAAAGAAAAAAACTTCCTCTCTTCAGTGCAGCTGGGATTCTTAAAGCTCTGGGACTTTCTGGACCTCCTCTTCTCACACTGGACAAATTCTTTAAGGAGACAAACCTGATCAGACCTTTTCTCTGCAGAATAACAGGGAATCTTTCTGTTTTCAGAGTTATTTCCTACAGCCAGGCAGAGCTGGAGGGGCTGGTGTGCAAAGGTGAAGAGGTGCATCAGAGCAAAGGTGCTGGGGCTGTGTGGGTGCTTTGGCTCAGCAGTTTGTGTTGCTGTTCAGCGTCAGCACGTGCTGTTCCTATAGGAATGTTTGTTCTGATAACCCTCCTGTGATTCTGTGCAGACTGGGAGCTCACAAGTCAGGGCTCATTCCATAGCTGAGCAGTATCTGTTGGAAGAAGCAGATCCCACTCCTGTTTGGCTGCTTTAATGCAGAGGTTTATGTTTAATCCCCCTGCAGAAGTTATGTCTGATTCCTGCCTTTATGCCATAATTTGAAGCCTCCTGAAGATATTTTCACTGTCCCACATGTGCAAGCTGAGGAAATGGCTCTCTTAGAGCATGAATATTTAGTGATGTAAATGCCCATGACACACACACACACTGCATGTTGTCTGTGCAACTTGCACACATGCACTTGGCCAAGAACACACGACCAAGCAGCAGGGCCACAAATAGATGCTTCAATAGGAAGTGGTGGTGGCAAAGCTCAATCTTGTGGTAGGATGTGGTTTGGGGGCTGTTGATTCACATTTTTACATCCCATACAGGTTAGGCTGATGTGGTGGAGCTCGGATATTTCCACCGAAAGAATGCTGGGTAAAATGTTGAATTGGAGCAGAAGTAGATGCTGAATGAAGGCTGAAAAAAATAGCCTTGTGTGTCTGAGCTATGTATAGTGCTGCACGTATTTATCTCTTGCCTGCCCAAAAATGAGCTATTGCCTTCTGTATTTTTGCTTTTGGAGCTCCCGAGGATGTCCAGGGAAGGCTGGGCTTTAAAAAAAGCAGAATTTAAAACTAAACACACCCCAAGGTATACATTAAATAGATTCTCCTTTTGCATTTTTGCAGAGGTTTTGTCTCTGTTCTTACCGGTTGGAGGAATTGCTTTAAAATTCCCAAGCTTAGTAAAATAAAGGAAAATTAATCTTTATAAAAAAAGAGAGGGGGGTGCTGCTTGCTAGATCTTACTGGACTTCAAACCGTGGCTCTCCTGCACGTCTCCTTTCCCTGGGAATAAGTCTGGGAGCGCACTGGAGCGTGAGAGGAGATGGGAGTGACATCAGTAATCAGGCTGGGAGGCCCCCGGAGCTCTGTGCGGTGATCAGCGCTGGCCTTTCTCTCAGAGCTCACTCTGCCTCCTTCACTGGGGATTTCCACTCATTTCGGAGCTGGTTTAGTTAATGCAGCTCTGCCTGGAGCTGCTGATCCAGCGAGGCATTTGTGGGCTGCTGGTGTAGCTCCTTCAGATACTGCTCAGCTATTTATCTGCCTCCTCCCCTAGAAAAAGTGGCTTCAGGATGTGCCTGTTTAATTGCTGTTAGCTACAGTAACATGAAGTATGATTAATGCTATCTGTTCTGCTCTAAATGGACACCTGAAATGTTTGAGGAGCTTTTGTGTTAAGATTGATAAAGGACTCGGTGCTTGCAGGCAACATCTGGGAGTGATGGTTTCTGGTTCTGCACTCTGGGACTTTCTGGATCCCTTCTCACGCTGGACAAATTTAAGGAGAGAAACCTGTCCAGACCTTTTCTCTGCAGAACGACAGGAAATCTTCCCATTTTCCCAGTTGTCCAGGGTGTTTCCAGGCAGAATTGGAGAGGCAGGTGTTCAGAATCAATGGGAGTTGTGCAATCTGGGTGGTTTGATTTATTGGGAATGTTATCATGTGACATAACAGAGGATCTTGAATTTGGTACTGCTGGTCCTATTTAAATTAAAAGACTACTTGCTTAAGTATTCCTCCACCCTCTGCACAAGAAATAGAACCACCCAAGAAGATAAATTATCTAGTTTGGTTTCAACTTGACAAAATTACGGCTTCTAGTCTGGAAGTGCTGAGTTTTTATGTACTGTGGGTTAACAGAGTGAATGATCTGAAACGTGGTGATTCCTTGATGATGAGCTCTCTTCAGTTGGTAATGCTGGAAGTGAGACTATTGGAAAGTATTCCTAAGGCTTCTGGGGTAATTTGATTGTCTGGTGCCTTGTCTCATGAATTCCTTGAAGACAGGATTGATTTTGTTGAGAGTTTCTGATTTATGTAAAACCATAAGGGGCTTGATTTTCAATTGCCAGGTAACTGATCCTGTCGCATCCTCTTTGTGCTGCCACAATCCGTTGCTGTTCTGCTTTGGAAGCATTTGGAACCCACCTGATGTGAGGCAAACCTGCCATATGGTGCAGGAAAAGTTTCAGATTCAGTCTTCTGATGCTTTTTCAGGTTAAAACCAAAATAGAACCTAACTTCAGTGAGAGCTCAGTGTGCTTGGGAATTTTGTCCTCCAAATCTTCCTAATTTCACTGGTGCAGACTAACACTCCTGCTAGTAATCCTTGCTGACGCTGTTGCTGGTTCCCAAATCTAACCTAGAGTCTGGGATTCCAGAGGCTTCCATGCACTGTACCTGGTGTAGCCACAGCTATGTGGCAATAACATCAGCAGCATGAACTTTGTTGTAGCAGGGCAATAACTTCTTTATCAGTCCCAGCACTGAGAGGCTGAGGTTAAAGTCCTTTCTGCCAAGTGCTGCTTTAAAATGTGGGTGCGTGGGCTGGGGAGACTCAGTATCTTGCAGTGGAATTGATCTAGGAATGAGTCCAATGCTCAGCCTTGCAGAGGCATCCTGTTTCCTTTAGAGAGGAGAGAGGAAGGATAAATTTGTGTGGAGGCTGATCCTTTTGTGTTTAGTGATGGGATGGAGAGGATCTGGTCTCAGAACCAGTACACAAAACACCCATGTCTTTGGTTGCTCACTGGGTTCATACAGTGGGTTTGTGGTGACTTCTGTCTTTAAAGATTCTCAGGTAGACAGTTCTCACTCTGCTGATATGAATTGCTGATCTTGCAGCAAAATTACTCTATTCTTGTGTTTCCCTGGAATTCATGCTGCCATCTTCTCTCAAAATGCTTTTCTGTGTGTGTGTCCCTTTTCTGGGAAGAGAGGCAAGAGAAACATGGATCTAAACACACAGCTGCTCTTTACTGTTGCTGCCCACTTCTGTGTCTGGGATCGTTCAGGATGAAGTTTTTGAGGGATCTTATGACCTCTTGCAAGGTCTCATTGCTGCTCCCTGATTCTCCCTCGGGGACAACTAGACCGTCAGTTATTTGGTTTGGAGGCTCAAAGCCCCTTCTGTGTCGTACAAGTGGGCTACTGGTTAAAAAGGCAGAGTCTCCTTTATTTCCCTGTTATCTCCTGCTATGTTTAGCTATTTATTTCCTCCCCATTTTGCTAATGCTAGTGTTCGTGCAGACACATGGTGAGACAGATTAGGAAGCTGATCCAGCTGAAAACGAACCCATTTTAGTAAGGGAACGGGAAAGGATTTGTTTGGGGAGTGTTTGCTGGTAATTGCTGGCACAGGGAGGCAAAATGAATAAGGGGGAGGGAAAGATGCTGCCTCTTTTGCAGCAGCCTGTGCTTATGCTGGATTAAAGTGACTCTGGGCCCACACCTGTGGTCATTGTTGTAAAGTGGGTGGCAGCAAACTCTGCTGAAGGATGCCAGGCTCCTCTCATCCCTGATTTTGAGCCTGCATGTGATGAGCACTGCTGTCTCCTTGCCTCAGCTCCTCCGGGTCACTCTGCAACCCAGGTTTACCCCTCTGCTCCCAGTGATCCAGGGCTCCAGCTGAGCCATGCTCTGGTGGCAGGCAAGCTACCTGTGAAGTTCAAACTGATTTGTGTCTCTTGTTTATTTCCCCAGGTGATTTCTCTGGTCAGCTTTTAGCTTATTTGAGTCTTGGTCCAATATTCATTATTGTTGGCTTTGTAACACTCATCATATTCAAGAGAGAGCTTCACACGGTGAGTCCTTCTCTCCCTTCCCAGCTTCTCCTTATGACTAAAGCCTCTTCCTTTGTCACCTGGTGCTGCTGTGTTCACACTTGTTTTTCTCTCTTTAAAGTGCAAGCCTAGGTAAGGCATCTTCCTGTCACAGAACAGCAGGAGACACTTAGCACCAGTACCAGGTTAAAAGGCTGCTCAGCCTTTGCTGATTTCTCTGTTGCTCTGTGGTGTGTTTTGTACATGATCTGTCCAAAACCATCGAGGGAGATGTCTGAGGAAGTAAAGAATGCTGTTTGCAGAGTGGGAACACTCCCAAGATCCAGTAGGATCATAGCACTTAGTAGGTTCCTGCAGGCTGGGCAGCATATGTGGGAAATGGTGTGTGTAACTCAGGAGGATGTACTTTCTTAGAACTACTGAGATGGAAAAGGGGATACAAAATAAAACCTACAGATTCCCAGGGGAGTGGATCTGTCTTTAGGGGCTGCTTCTCAACTATGAATTGAATACCAGGGACTGAAGAGGCTTTCTTCTGTCCGAGTTCTTGTAACACATAATGCTTTCTGTCTGCTCTGAAAGGTAGTTGGGAATCAGTGTCATGGATAAATTCTGTATAAACCTCTTGTAACATTTACCCTCAGTAAACAGATAAAATAGGGGCCACTGAAAGGGTTTTGACAGCAGATTTCTAATCCAGGGCCACAGTGTCATGGGAACCAGTGGCTTCAGGGACCTGGGAATGGGCCTTCTAACTGGGAAAGGCAGCTGTTAAGTTTTGGCAACCCAAAAGTCTCTTGTTGACCCAAAAGAGAGAATGAGCTGGAGTAACTCTTGCACAGATTTCTGGGTTTATACAGGGACTTGTTAGGTGTTGGTAAGGAGACAATTGTGGAGGTTGATTCCCAGTTCTTCTTGTGGGAAGTCACCATTGAGCTGGAGAGAGACACTGCCTGACCCGGGGCTCAGGATATGGGAGTGAAAAATTCCTTTGTCATCTGGAATGGGACTGAGTGTTAAGGAGGCAGAGTGTCATCACCAGCTGGGAATCTGATCACAGCAGCAGGACTAATTTAGGGAAGGTGTATGGGCTGTGGAATTAAAGAGTAAAAATAAATGCTACCAGTCTGGCTTAGCTCAGAATGTGAATCCATTTTGAACTGAAGACAGCAACTTCAAGATGAAAATAGGCATAGAGGGAAAAGACAGAAAGCCTAAAAAGTCACCTTTATTTTAAGCTATTTACCCAAATAACAGTGTCTGCACTCCCCCTGTTGGTCATCCGGAAAAGCCAATCCCCAAAAACCTGCCCTGTTAAAAAAATGCCACTTTCTACACTTGCTGGTGGAAGTGTCGTGGCAGAAGTGCTGTACAGTGTCATTTGTGTCTCATTCTGTGTCATCTGCTGAAAAGCTGCATATACACAGAGTGTTGCCAAATACACAAAGTGAGCTGAAAAATAAGTGCTTTCCTTCCTCACATAGTGAATTTGGAAGCTGTTTTGACTCCAGTAGTCAAAAAAGAAAATTAGAAACATAACGTTTGGGGTTTTGTCAACAGAGAGAGCCTGGTAAGTGGAAGGGTCTTTTAGAGGAGGTGACAGAGCTGTCTTGCCTTCACAGATCTCTTTCTTGGGAGGGCTGGTGTTCAACGAGGGAGTGAACTGGTTAATAAAAAATGTAATCCGGGAGCCTCGGCCGTGTGAAGGTAGGGAATGGACCGTGGGTGTGGTGGTGTCAGTGGAGTTCTGAGTGGAATGCTGACTGTGAGGGGTTGGAGGGTATTTTCCCCTTTTGCCTCATGTTGGTTTTGGATGCTTGGATGTAAGAAGGCTGGTAGAGCCGTCTGAGCAGGGATGTGTCCTGTGAACTGTGTGCACATATTCCAGCAGAGTGTTCTGGCTTTGCATCTGGAGTGTTCCAGCTGCTGGGTACAGAGTAAACCTTGACCATACTCTTTCTTCTTCTCTTCCCAGAAGCCCATTCAACAGTGACCACAAAATATGGGATGCCGTCCAGCCACTCCCAATTCATGTGGTTTTTTTCTGTCTATTCCTTTCTGTTCCTTTATTTAAGGTAAAAATTCCAAGTCAGGTTTTGGCTGTTAATATGTTGAAACACCTGAAATATGTGTCTCCCTTGCTGAGTGCCACTTGAGTGGGATAAAGGAATTAAATCTGAGGCCCTGCACAATTTACTGTGGCCTGGGTGGATGGAGCATGTCTGTCTCCATCTGAATGTAGGGCTGGAGTTACCAAGGCTGAAAACTGGAGGGTTTGGTGGGCCTCCTTTTACCTGTTGGGGTACAGGTCTCCCAGTTTTCCTTTTGTAAGCTGTGATGGTCCCCCAGTGTGAGGGAAGAGGGGGAGAATAGGGAGGAGGAAAGAAGAGCTGCTTTCTCATGTGTCTACTCAGTTTGTCAGTGGGGTCATCTGCAATCTTTTAGGTAATATCTGTTGCCCACTTGCATGACCTTTCAGTTCACCTCCCTTTGCAAGGACTGGGTTTACATGCTGTGCTCTGCTTTCCTGAGGTTCCTGCTGGGGCATGGCTCTGCCTTAGTGCTCCACGTGTGGAGGAAGACAAAACTCACAGTCCCTGCTTGTCTCTGTGGGTGATGGAGGGACTCTGATGTCTTGGCTCCCTGTTGCATATGCTCAGCATGTGCCTCTCACACCAGTTGCAGTAACTGTGAGCATTCTGCCTTCCATCACAGCAATCCCTGTTGACAGCTGGAGAGACACACGAGTGGCTCCCTGTCTGCTCTGTAACTGCTGCTGTGGGACAGGTTGCTGCTGGGATGGGGTTGAGCTGCCCATGGCCCCACTGGAGTAGGGCTTTCCTGGGGTTCCCGAGGGAGTGAGGACAGAGGTAAGGCCTGCTCAGCTCCCTGCCCTGTGCTAATGGCTCTCCATCTCTTTCAGAATGCACCAAACAAACAATGCGAGGTTTCTGGATTTACTATGGCGACATGTGCTGTCCATCTGCCTCGTCACAGTGGCTTTGCTAGTCTCATATAGTAGGTATGGAGCAACTGTTTGTCTTATGCTCTCATACAGTCCCGTGGCTTGTCACAGCCCTGTCATTCCTTATCCTGCTTTTCTGACCTGATTCTCGACTGCGCTGTACAAGTCGGAGCTTTATGGAAGTCGCTTTTTTGCCACGAGACCCTTCCAATAAGCAAAGGTGCTGCATGTGTGGTGCTTCACAGAAGCATTTATAAACCCCCAGATCAGCTGAGCTTGTACCAATTCCCTATGGGCTCCATTCCCATGCTCCAGCCTCACTGCCTCACCCTCTTTCCAGCACTAATCGTGGAATCATTGCCCCATGCCTTGGCACAGCAGCCTCTGCAGCACGTGGATTGCTACAGTTGATCAATCTGATTGTTTTGCTTGAGCATTAGTTAATCAAAACATTTATAGCTGTTTGACTTGCAAGATTTGTATTAAGATGAATAAAGAAAACAAAACTTTGATCATGTTTTTTTTCCCCCTTTAGTGGATTTAAAAAAACAATTGTATGCGCACACCACAAATATCAAGTGAGCTCCAGTGATTGGAAAACAGACAAATTCAAGCTAGAAATAGGGCCATGTCTTTCACAGGAAAGTAATTATCTGTTGGCACAGTTGACTGTACACTACAGCTGATTCCTTATTACTGATTATTTTAAATTCATAACAGGTATGTAGTCTAATTTAAAAAAAAAAAAATCGGCGGAAATCAAGTGGCCTCTGCTAGGCAGAGGGTCAGATAAGATGATCATAATGGCTTTGTGATATATGGGTGAAAAGAATTTTGAATGTAGCTTGTGCACACAGATAACAGGCAAACAGTGCAGCTTTCTGGATGGCTGCAGTCCCAGTGAGCACACTGGCTGTGCAGCCTTCATGCCTGTTATGTTGGAGAGCACCAAAATCACAGCAAAAATGCTGTCCATGTTCTTAAAAGCCTTCAAGCCCCAGCTTTGGTGGCTTGGAGGGGACTTACCTTGTTACTGGCTTTGGAAGTCTCCTGGGGAGGAACCAACAGTAACAGTTCCTCACCTGACCAGGACAGATGAAGAAGAATGTGGAGTGTTATTGAGTTAAGCTCAAAGTAGATGTGCTCTAAGCTGAAACTGCTGTAGCAGGGAAGAGTTTTTCCCAGGATTTTTCCCCCAGTATTTTTGTCAGCTTTTTTTGAAAAAAGATACCCACTTTTAACATCTGCAGGATAATTCACTCACAGCATCTGCGAGTCCAGTGGAACCTCAGCTCTCAAGTCTTGCCTCCTCTTGTTTTAAAGCCTCTCTGGTGACTCTTCTCTTCCACTGCAGGGTTTATTTGCTTTACCACACCTGGAGCCAAGTCCTATATGGAGGTGTGGCAGGAAGCATTATGGCCATAGCCTGGTTTGCCTTCACACAAGAGATCCTAACTCCTCTCTTCCCGAGGATAGCTGCGTGGTAAGGCTCTTTATTCTGTGCAGGCTTGTTACAGATGTTAGAAATGAGAATTCCTGGGCTCTGTCCCAGTTTTGCATACTGACTGTTGTGTAACCTACTTGTTCCTCCATGTTTTCTTGTGCATGCTTATACAAAGGATCATATGTCCTTGATTTAAGGGTGGGGAAGAGAGGGAATTTAATCAACTGCTATGACTGTAAAGCCCTGCTAAAGCTGAGAGGTGTGGCAGAGTGCTGGAGGAGCTTTGCAAGCAGAACAGACCTTTCTTAATGAATGTCTAATGACCTAGTAAAATTGCAAAGCCATTTACATGTGATGTAGTCTGGAAATATTGTATAAGGAAAGAAAAGAGCTTTTGATTAAATGTAATGAAGAATCCTTTTCCCAGCCTGAAGTGATAGGATAGTACCGTTAATTCTGGAGCATATTTTGTGCCTTTTTCTTTTTGTTTTGGTTGTTTTTTTGTTAAATCAAAATCATGGTGGAGAAAGTCTAATTATTTACCCCTTTCTCCCACCTTGTCTGTTTTCAGGCCAATTTCAGAGTTCTTTTTAATCCGAGACACCAGCCTCATTCCCAACATCCTGTGGTTTGAGTACACAGTCACGAGAGCAGAAGCAAGGTGAGTTCTGTTGGGGGATGGAGGAGCTGTTGCTGGTTTGACTCGTTAGATGCAGTTATTAATTAATTTTCTGATACGTAGCCACTGCTGTGGGTAGAATAGCACAGAGTAAAGAAAAATACCAAGTTGTGGGTTAACAGCTGCATCTGAGGGGTGAATTTGGGGAGTGTGGGATTTAAGAATGTTTCATATAAGCATTATTTCAGCTCTCTGGTGTTTGCAGGCAGTTGTTTATAATGTTGTGTACACTGGAGATGGGGTGGATGTTTAGGACTGGGAAGGGCTGGTCTCTCTGTAGGGTATGTCGGGCACAGCTTTAGTTTTGTGTGGAGCTCAGCAGGGCCTTCCTTTAATCCTCCTGTGTCTTCCTGCTGGTTTGGTTGGTTTTATCCCCAATAGGGGTGGTGTCCCCTGTCTCACCTGTCCCCCCGTGTTGTCATTGCAGGAACAGACAGCGCAAGCTGGGAACGAAGCTCCAGTGACGCGGGAACGCGGGACCAGAGTTTTAACGGAGACAGACAAGAGCAGAGACCTGGGAGCAGCAAAGGAGCCTTTAAACAGACGGACCAAAGGAACAGGCAGGGACCATACCCAAAAACCTGAAAGCCTTTGCTCTGCTTTAGCAGCTAAGCTGGATTGCTCCCTGATGCATGTGGGACCGTGCAGGAGTAGAAGCTCATTTCCAACACAGATGCACATTGCCGGTCGAATGTACCATCCTGTCTACGTCAGGGGAGGGGGGAGGAAATGCCTGGTGTCGTGTTCGGGGGAGGGAAAACCAAAAATGAATCCTTTCTGTGACTTTTTTTTTTTTTCAGCATGAAATATACACACTATTTATTTATTTTTTTAAATGGAACTATTGTTTTTGGGGCGGGTGAGGCGTTGATTGTGTGTTCTGGGGTTTTTTGCCTTTTTTTTTTTTTTTTTTCCGGGTTTTTGTTTTTTGGAAGAAGATGACAAAACTAATCTCAAGTGGATCATGTTTAATTAGGGCTTTTAACTCTTACAAGCTTCTTAGGAGGGAGGGGAACTAGGATGGGGTCACCTAGATGGAAGGGAGAGGAAGACTTTCCTTTCTGCAACCAGTTTGGGAGATCAAAATCAATTCCAACTGCACTTTGTACAGACAGAAAGACAGACTATAAAGATCTGATTTTTAACACTAGTGACAGTTCTGCAGGGAAGCCTGCACGGATACCAATTAAGGGGAGTGTGTGTGTAAAACAAAGGAAAAACACAAATATACTGACTCTTATTTTTTTTTCCACTGCTGCTCCTGTTGTGTAATTAGCAAGAGTGTCCTTCTCAGAATCTCTTCTAGGTGGCAAGATTATCGTACATATCTCACATTTATTCCATCTCTTCCTTTATACTTTTATTACCTCAGGGTTGCTGTGATCTGTACAGCTTTTGTTGTACTGAGAGTGCTGAGGGCACTGGGAAGCCCATTGGTTACAAGCAGTGCTGTGCTCCAGCAAGTCAGCCCAAAGCCTTACAAAATTCAGTTGCTGGTCTCTGTCTTAAGCACTGGATTTTTAGTTTTTTTTCTGTTACAGCTTAAGGGAGGGATTTTTAGGAACGAACACAGTGACAACCATAAATGAACAAGGCAAATGACTAAATAACTAGCTCAGCTGCTCTCTGAACTATTCCTTGAAGAGTCCTGTTAGAATCCAGCCGTGAACTCCAAGTAGGGAACTTGTAACTGGCAGGAGCCTCTGCTAGGACCACAGTAGCTTGATAGGTGGGGGTTCTGCAGTTGTAGCCTTGAATGCTGAACTCCTGCAAGCAAGTTTTGCTTTCCATCCTTCTTCCATTCCGGTTCTCCGTCTGGCCAGTGGGCTCTCTGGATGCTGTGTCTCTGTGGGAGTGTGCCTGCCATCTCTGTGTGCTGGTGATGCCTCCGACCTCTGTGACCCATGAGTTCACCTGGCAAGGGCTAAAACTCCAAGTGCTTCAGGGCTGTGCATGGACACTTTCTGTATTTCTAGTATATAATGCAGCAGTTCAAGTGTAACTACAGAGAAGTATTTATTCAAAGCACAATTGACTTGAACTTTCACAGATAAAAGGACAGCTTCTGAACTGGCTCAAAGGTCATCGGTGTGCCTTCGATGCAGTCATGTGAGCAGAGGTAAAATGACTGTCACATCTCGGTCTTGCTGCCTGTTTTACTATCTCCACTTTAATCAGACTCCTGCATTATAAAGCTGCTTGAAGTGAGATGTTTTTTTTTCTGTTCATCTTGGTTATTTTTTTATTATTTTTTTTTAAGTTTTCATCTGTGCCTGTTGCTCTAGGAGTTTCTGTGTTCATGTGGAGTGGGAGGTGCTGTTGGACAACCAGAGTGTTAACTGTAGAAAGGGTCCTGATCCAGGAGATCAGGAATGAAAGCTGTTTAAATTTCTGTGTTTAAATACCTATGGGTAGTAAATTAACTGTTGTCAGTTGTTACATCAAGTATATATATATTTTTTTAAGAACTGTTTAGTATTTGCATAACACGAGCATTCCTGTAACATCTGAAGGACCCAAGCACTGGATCTGCTTTGAAGGTGCATCATAATAAAGAGGCATCTTGCAGCTTTCACAAGGACATTTGATCTGACTTAGACCAGCTCTATTAGGATGAGACAGGACATCAGACAGGCCCTGTGACATGGTGGTACCATATGTTTCATTCTGAAAACTGGTACTAATCACTTATGTCTTTCAGAACTGTTTATTTTCTCTTTCTGTCTCTTGTGAGTGAACTTACAAAGCCAGAATGGAGATCACAGCTCTCTTTCCCAAGGCCAGGGCTGAAAGAGAGGATTGTTTCAGGAGTGGCTTAGCACTTCCCCAGCCTCTCGAGCTGCTATGACAAACTGCTGGAAGAACTATATATGGAAGCACCTATTGAGAACTAGAGCACAGGGAAGAGGGTTCATCTCCTCATGGAGAGCAGTGTAGTGTAAAAAGCTGTTCCACTTCATGTTGCCTTCAAACCCAAGCTTCCTACAGTAATTCTTAGGAGTGAGGGAGAGGAAGAAGAGCTCTTGTAAAACACTGTAATAAACTCCCCTCTGTTCTGTGAGTTGTTTGTAATCTGCATCTTCTGCCTACTTTTGCTGTACCTTTTCAGAAATCTTTGCAATACTTGATACAGTAGAAATTCCTTAGTGATTCCATGGATTTTCTTAACTAAATGGTGCTGTGCAGGAAAAAGATTTGAGCTCTGCCTTATTATCCTACACTTGTATGAAGTCTCCTGCCACTAGTTTTCTGAAATGGAATATTTTCTTTGGAATATGTGGCTTTGCAAGCAGATGCTTTCTATTCCTCCCCTGTACTCCAGGGGGCTGGATAGAGATAAGACAATAAAAAGGAAGGTGACAGAATGCTGTGGTTCACTGTTCTTGCTGTCCCCACACAAACATCCTCCCAATGAGGGCAGTTATGTAACTTCTGCAGTGTCTGAGGAGATTTAAGCCTTTTTGTAGCACTTATCTGTTTATTGTGTTTCAGTTTATTCAACGAACGGTTCCAAACTTTACATGACATGGATCCCTTTACCCAAACAGGATTTTAACACAGCTAACCAGCAAAGCATGCAACACTACCAGGCTGTGTCAGAAATTGCACTCAGACCCCAAGAGTTATCCAAATGTTTTCAGTCTATGAATTCCTTGAATTATTTGTTCCAAATTGGTAGCTTTTCTGGAGCTTTAGTTTCTTGTACCTTGTTTGCCTTTAAGACAATCTCTTGATAAAACAATCAGAAACAGGGAGAACAGTTTTAAGTCAACACTGAAAAAAATCTAAAAGGTATGACCAGAAGGACATCACAGTTTAGAATTTGTACAATAAGAAAAGACTTTAAAGGAAAAACCTTGTAATGATTTTAGCAGTGTCCTTTCAAGCACTCAAAAAATCAGCTTCATTCATCAGAATTTCAGCTCTGTGTATCAGTAAGGATGCATTAAGTGGGTTATGAATCTTGTATCTCTTTCAGTGGGACAGTCTGCTCCTTGCAGCTGTACTCTGCTGAAGCTAGTGGGATATCCAGATTTAGATCCAGGATAGATCAATCCCATCTTCTGAGGTACAGTCACAGCAGCACATGCTTGTGCTTAATCTTTAAGAGGCACTTTCCTTGGAGAGCCTTCCCCCTTTGAGACAGAAGTGAAAAGGGCCAGTCTCAAATCCTTCAGTGGCACTACTTGTGCTTGAAGGCATTGCAGACATGGAAAAATAACTCATCCCCTGGCAACAGAGGCTGATTCAGTATGGGGGCAGGATTACTTTGGCAAAAGAGTATTTTTACCATGTAAAAGGCTCCATAAAACCAGATGTAATTCCGGTAAGGTTCGATCTTTTCTGTAGTTATTTACACAGTCACTTAGAGTTTGATAATACTGAGTTATCCTCTTGTAGTTTTCTGTCTGATTGATACAGAGGAGTTGACAGAGCAGAGAGGTGTGTGCTTGCAGGTTTGTAGTGCTCCTATTCGTGTCTTGAGGCTGTCTCACTCCATTCAGGATTCTCCTAAAAGATCAACTAAACCCATGTAGATGATGTAAAAGTGACAGTTTATACAATCACTGGCTGTGCAGGTGAGTTTCAGTTAAATTTTCTTCTTGAAGGTTTGTTTAAGTATAAGATAGAAGCTTTGAAATAACATCCTTTCAGGAAAAAAATGCCAAAGCATTGGCTTGTCTTTCGAGAAGGAAATTAGAATGAATTTTTTTTTCTTTAAAACAGCTTTAGTGCAAATTTCTTCATTTTTGTTCACCAAGGCACTTTGATCATGTCCCTTGCAATTATTTCCCTGTTAAAAAAACAGGCCCTCACACAATGCTTCTTGTCTATGATGATGTCCCAGCAGACATATCTTGAAGGGTGTGCAATTTAAATACAGAATTCCTGTTGCAGACACAGCACTAGAATTCCTTATTACCATACAGTTTCACTAAGTGAAAGTGTAGTCAGGAACTTGGATTCTGGCAGGATTGGTTGGAGGTAGTTCCTATGCTACCATTGTATGTTAATGTTTATATATCATCTTTTACTGTCTCAAGTTTGTCAGCTGAACATGAAAACATGATCATGAGATCATTCTCTTACAGAATAAAGCTGACACAAATTGGAGTAATATTTCAGTAAGAAATAACTCCCGAGAGTGGCAGGAAAGGTGCTGATACTGCAGAACAGTGGCTGCCACAGTGCACAAACATCTACAGTGTCCACGTGTTCCCAGCTTCCTGCTTTTCAAGATTTTCTGCCTTGTTAAAAGCAGAGTGTTGTGAAAGAAGGGTGATTCTGCAGCTGCTTTTCCTTTGGCCCTTTGCAGATTTTAATTCTGTGGGCCAGAAATGGAAGAATGTTTGGAGCTCCTGATCAGAAATGTCCTTATTTGTCCACAGCTCAGGCATAACAGTGTGCACAAAAAGGCTGTTTCTGAAAGCAAGGTATAAACATGTGAGTCCTGAAGGAGATGAGGCACGTGGCCTTATGGCTGGTAGGCAGAGTCAGCATCTTTTTCCTTTCTTCAGTTCCAAAGAAAGGTACAAAGCTTAGCAAGTATCCTGCTGAATGCATAGACAATCTCTTCTCATCTCTGCAGATGTGAAGCCAAAGCTGGCAAAACCTATGTGAGAGGAGTTTCATAGAAGCTTTGTGGGGGAAAAAGCTTTAGGCTGAGCTGGAAGATCAATGGCAGGACCACAGCAGCAAGCTTAACAAACAGCCCAGAGCAACAACAACAAAACCACCAATAAAAACTACCTTAGTTTACAGCGAGTCATGTTCTATTGTTAATAAGGTCAGTGCAACAGAAAGGAGATCCCAGCGTCCTAAAACAAGGGGAAGGGAATGTTCCTGTAAAGCAGATACTGGTTGGAGTGCCTGGGATTAGTAGTGCAGTGCACTCTAACAAGGCTGGATCTGCTCTGGCTTAACTTCTTTCTCCCCTTGCCAAAGTTCAGTGGTGAAGTTTTGCTGGAGCAGCAGAAAAACCTTCAGTCAAGTTTGAAAGATGCTCTTCGGAAGACTTAACAGTAGTTGCATCACACAATAAACATTCCCTGCTTTTCCTGGAGAACTACCTTCCTCACCAAATGGATTTAGATACTGGTAAGGTCTGTGCTTTCTGTATTCCTTTATAGTAAGTTTTGTAAAAATCATATTTGAGTCCTCTTTGAGGACAGGAAGGTGCACTTTGTATTGACGGGAGAGGACCAGTCAGTTCTACTTTGGCTTGAGACTGTTTCCTTTCACTACAGAGTCTGGTATCTGCGGGTGACTGTTGTGTAACCTCTTGATGAAAGCAAATGATAGAAGCCTTCCTAGGTTCCAGGGGCAGCTGTTCTCTCAATTATTGTCTGAGGAATTGGGAACTTCAGCGCATGAGGCATAGCCCCTTTAACTAGGGGGGGGGGTTTGCATCATGTTTGCCTCTTACAGTTTGGATTTGGGAGCAGCCTGGAGCAAGATCCTCATGTCTAGCAGTGCCTTCTCGAGATAATGTGCCATGCGGGCGGCGTTTGTGTCGGCACAGCTGTTGAAGGCTGAAATTGCAAAGTTGATGTGTTCTTCCATGGGGTTGTAACAGATTCCGTAGCCATCTGGAACCACGGGACCAAAACACATCACGCAGTCTGTCTTTGCTGGGACCTGTGGAGACAATGTGATTAAAACCTTCTGACCAGTCAGAGAGAAGGGAAACCATCAAATGCAAACAGCTCTGTCAGCAGGAAACTCATCTCATTAAAGTGCTCTAGAAGGGCCTCTGGTCAGCCCCACCTCCCACCACACTCATGTTGGATCCTACTGTTTAGCAGCAATGTGCTTCCAAAGGAGTGCTTCTCCCCAGGATAAAGTCACAAGTAAGAATCAGAGCACAGCAGATAAGATGAAGCTGTCCTGGCAGCTGGCTTCATTGATCTCACTTGCATTTAGACACTAAACACTTCTGGTGATCCTGGCTTTGGTTAGGTTAGTTTTTACAAGGCTGTGAGGGACTGTGGCAGCTGTAAGGTCAGATCTGCACCTTTATGGGATTGGCAGCTGGCTTAAAAATTCCTGACCCCAAATGAAGATTAGTTTATAATAGAAAGGAACGAAAGAAACATGGAGAAGAAAAGCATGAAAAGAAGCAGAGAAAGCACTTTTGTCCTACCTGGCTGGTTGAGAGATTGAAGTGCATTGCAACAGCATAGGCTGTGTCCATGAACAGCTCTGGCATGCTCACGAGATCCTCAATAGCCTGGAGCTTCAGGCCAAGGAGGTGCCGGTCTATGGCATTGCCCCGTATGGCCTGGAAGGAAGGAAGGGCAGATGAAAGCCAGTCCAGCAGGCCAGTGAGCAAAACTATCCATTTTTTTGGGACAAAGAAAAGAACACTTCTAAAAATCTCTACATCTTGGAAGTTAGAAGGAAACTAGATCTTGCCTTTAGGAACAATAGTCATTCTTAATTGTATGGACTGTGAAATTAAACACAGCAGTGGAATCAACCTTACAGTTCCTGCCCATGGATTCCCTCTGGTTTAAGGGGTCCGTGTGCAACTTTGGCATTTATGAGCAGCAATGATGGTAAGAACTGAAGCTATTGTAATATGTGATCCTCTCCTTTAGGTCAGTCACAAGGGACACTTAACCCACTAGCTAGAGAGAAAGGATTCACTCTGTGGCCTCAGAGCACTGTCAGATCAGAGTTAGACCTTTGCAACAGCCATATTGCTGTGTCAGCAGTGAAAGCTTTTAAGGTCTTTTCTTTCCCCAGAACCATCATTTGCTGGGTAAAACCCCAAGTCTGGCTGCACAGAGGACACTCACCATGTCTGTGTATTCCCTGTGGGCCTTTGTGGCTCTCCTCAGCAGGTCTGCTTTCTCCTGGTCCTGAGAACACACAGATGTAATTTTTTTTCAAGAATGGAAAACCTCACTTTGGCTGTTCCTCTAGGATGGAGGGCATTTCTGTCTTGGGTGTCTGTACAAAACTAACTTTTATATTTACTAGATTTAATTTTTACATTGTTTTGTTTTGCTGTGTTTGTTCATTCTGAATGGAGTTCATCCATCAGTAGCAGAACTTAGTCTGAGTAGCCAAACAGACTTTTAGAAGGGACTTTTTGGTGGGATTAGAAACATCCATGTGTTGTTTCCCAGGCTTTCAGCACATGTAGAAGAAAAGCCAAATGAAACCCACGGTTTTATATTTGTAAATACGTATTTCAAGCTACGTTTTGGCTCAATTTCGTAACGGGTGCAGCTCCGCTCAGCTGAAACCAGCTGACACAGGGTTAGCCAAGTAAGCAGCTTTTATTTTTAGGAGCGGAGTCCTCTCACTCCAAGTTCCTCACCGATTTGTCAGGGCTGTCCATGGATTGCACAAACTTGAGGGAGTCCACGGAGGTGGAGCGGATGGTGTCGGTGCGGCCCAGGCGGAACATCCTCAGCGACGCGCTCTCGTACGTGGCACAGGCGTGGCCGTACATCCTGCACGTGGAGGGGACAGTCACAGCAGTGAGCCTGTGTCATGGTTTGAGATAGCCCAAAATCCAGTTCCCTAGCTCCATCCCCCCTCCCACATCTCAACCTAATGTGAGATGGGTTTTTTTCCACACAAAACACAACCAGACTCAAAGTGGGGGAAAGGGAATATATTACAATGACTGTACAAATATCCTAATACATTATACACAAAACCACAGCTATCTCTACTATGACATATAGTATTTACAATGGATCAGATCTCTTCTCCCCTCCAAATAAAAGTCCAGGAGGGAAAGAAGGACAGATCCCTTCCAGTCTCAAAGCAGGAATCTCGTCTAAGGCAGCAGGTCTCCTCATCTCATGCATGCAGCAGTAACTGGATTGTTGTAGCTGGATCTCTGTTCAATACACACAAGGGGGTCTCCAAGCCCCTCGGCTCTCCTTCGGTCCAAGCGAAGGCCTCACCTGTGGGCTGCCAGCAGGGACCAGACTCGTGTCACCACAGGTATATCACGAAATGCAGGGGCATCTTCGTGAAAGTCCCTTCCTCAGGGGATTCAAATTCCCCTTTGCAGAGCTCCGTGCTCTGTCTCAAGGCAGCGGGTGGGGGGCGAAGCCCTCTTCCACATTCCTCTCCATCCCAGTCCAGCTTCCCAGGACACTCTGAGCTTCTCAGCTCCTCTCTGCAAGTGCTGTAGCACTCCAAGGCTCTTTCAAGTAAGAGTCCATCATCTTCCTCCTTCCAGGAGGTCTCAAAGGAGTTTGGGGGGTCTAATATCAGTTCTTACCCCCAGAACTCCGTAGCTCTGCTGCTAGCTTCTGCTGCTTCCTCCAGTTCAGTTCTTATCTGTCCTGGCTCTTAGCCAGAGTCTCTGGACACTGCTGCCACTTCTGCTCTGTCTCTGCTCACTCGAGATGGAAAACATCTCCCAGCTCACAGCTACAGACACATAGTCCAGCTTAACACTGTTCCAAGTCTCTGCAGCCCCCAACTGGGGCTGGGGGGCCCCAGAGGCCCCGAGGGGCTCCAGGCCCCTTTCCTCGTGGCTCCTACAACAACATGGCTACTCTTCTACCAACCAAACTACAACTCTTCCGGTGCTTGTGATATGTTTACATTTCTGCAGGAGCGCTCATTGGACAGAACTTCAAAACTTCCAGGGGTTTCCACCCCTGGGGGTTACCACTTTTCTTAGCCTCTGGGGGGAAAACAAGGTTCAAACCACTACAGCCTGCCCTGGGGGAAAGGCCCTGCAGAGGCTTCTCTGTGCCACCTTTATCAAGCTCATGTGTTTGAGGAGGTTGAGGAATTCCCTGCTGGTGCTCTTACCTGTAGTATGCCAGCTGCAAGGCCAGCTGGATAAAAGCATCAGGGCTTATCTTCTCTGACTTGGGGAAGCCTTTCCCGAAGTGATGAAAGACCATGACTTTGATATCCAGGTCTTCGACCATTCTGCAAGGAAAGAAAAAGTGTTTCTTTGCCTGTTGCTTGTTCTTGTAACACAGAGGAGTGGATTTGCTTTCACAAGGCTCAGAGGGAACAGGCCATGTCCTATGCAGGGACAGAGAGCTCCACCACACACAGATTTCTTTGGCCAGCACCACAGAGGTAAGATTTTTTTGGCCACTGCTGAAAATCTTCACCAGCTCAGATGGGCTTGTGTGTGTTTATGCTCCAGTATTCCCAGTTGGATCCAGTAAAGTCTTGCTCATTCTTAGCAAATGGGATGGATCAGTAACTACCCCTTTCCAGCACCTTTGACTTTATTCCTGGCAGGTGGCTTTAGTACTTTTCAGCTCAATTCAGTGCTGTTGACCCCAGAATCCCCTGGGAATGCTCCCTGGCTGCAGCAGGGAAAGCCTCATTTAAACCACTGACATGCTCCAAAGGGGGACATGAATTACTCCCCCAGTCACTCACTGACCTCTCCACTGCTTCATACTCACATGTTGAGGTTTTGCTTTGCATTCTCTATGTCATTCTTGATTTCTGGGGTGATGTTAAACCGCAGCTTTTTGGGCATTGGCAGAGGAACCGTTGGTGATCTGGCCTTCTCGGGTTTCTTCCTGCACAGAGAAATGGTTCTGTTTGATCAGACCTTTGACATAAAGCTCAGCTTGAACACCAGAGCCTGAATAGAAATGCACAGGAGATTCTCCCTAACACCTTGTGACACTGGTTACATTCTGAAAAATTCTTCACAGCGCCAATATGGTGTTTTACAAAGGGTGTGAATGAAATGTCTTCTGTGCCTTCTGCCCAAAAGAAGAAACAAACACCTCTCTCTCCCTGGCTCAAGGTAGTGCAATTCCCCAAGAGTGGAAGCAGTACTACCAGAGTAGCTTGGCCACTCAGGTCTCCTCATGGATACAAGAACTGCAATACCTAATTAGCATCCCACCACCCTTCCTCCAGAACAGATTCCTGGGGATTGAGCTGTGAAGAGGCATGTTCCTGGGGAGCAGGTGGTTTAGAAACTGTTCCCAACAGTGAGGAAGAGCAGGGGAGGCAGGACTCACGTGAACTCCACGACATGATCCAGAAGAGCAACGATGGGAGGACCTTCAGAGGGAGCATGTTCATACACGAGACCACAGGAGCCATCTTCAGCAATGATGAACTGGGAGAGAAGCACAACAGGAATTAGCTGCAACTTCTAAACTTTATCCCATCAGTGAAGAGTTCCATATAGGAACAAAACAGTTGAAAACATTATGAACAGTTCAGCAAGTACAAGAAGAATCTTCTAAAGCATCATTGCTACAATCCACAAGCCAGGATATACCAACTAATGAAGGAAAAGCTCCAATAGCAGCTGCTGTTGAAGGCTCTTGACAAGACTGAATGGAGAAAAGATCAGAGGGATGCTGTGGGATGGTAGCTTATGTTTGAGAAAACAAAACAAAACGCCACTGGGCAGCTCCTGGCAGAACCAGGAAAAGTGACAAGCCTGGAGGAGATCCAAGGAACAGACCTCCCATCGTTTGGGCTGCCTCTGAGCAGACAAGGAATTGTTCACCGCAGGCAGAAAATTGATTTATAAGGAACACAAAGACCTGCTGCACTGAGTAAGCGTGGGCAGAGGCAGTAGAAGAAACAAATCCCTGAGGCAGCAGAGCGCTGGTGACTGCAAGGGGAACCACAGGATCTCGCGCTGTCAGCCACCACACCTCGTCTGCCTTATTTTTCCACCCTCTTGACAGGAGGAAAACTCGCCTGCACGAGGGATTTCTTGGACCTTTGTAGTCTCAGGAGAAAACATCTGCAGACCCAGAGCTGCAGCACCTTTGGAGCACCAGCACTTACCTGCAGGGTCTTGTCGAACCAGCGGTTGCCGCTGTTCCAGCAGCTGCCGCCGCCGTGCAGCATCTGCGCGGCCACGCGGCTGTTGTAGATGTCCTCGGACACCCGGGGCATGGGGGCATCGAGGCACACGGTGCAGATGCTCTTCTCAATGGCACGCACAGACTCCTTGTTGGTCTTGTCTGGGAGAGAAAGGAACCACCAGTAAGGAAGGGGAGTTGAAAACCTTGTTGAAAGAGCAGGTTTGGAGGACCCGGTGTTGGAATCCACTGGGGGTGTACACAGCTATTACAGGTGTGAACATGCTGCATTCACCCTCCTTTTTTCACATTGTTTACATGTGCAAGGCAACAAACTCTGGGATTTCAGGTCTAACAAACCAAGCTTCAGACCTTGCATTGATTGCCCTTGGAGGTAAAAACCTCACGTTGCCTGTCCAGAACAAGCTTCCAAATTTCTGAGCAGAGCACAGTGGTGAGGTTGGCAGGTCAAGGATCTGCAGTGTTTGTTAGCACTTGTGTGTTAGGGGCTCTACAGACCTTTCAGGAGGTTGTTGTAGGCTTTTGCCCAGCTGTTTCGGTGGTTGGTGGTGAGGATCCCAATAGGTTCTTTGTTTGTTTGGAGGGAGGTGTTCCATATCTTCTCCAGCTGGATGAAGAGCTGCTCGGCAGTCAGGGGAGATCCATCACTGTTGTAAACATCCAGCTCAAAGAACTGGATGGTGAGAAGAGTGGACAAGGACAGAGGGAATGAGAGAAGCTTGTTATTGTCCAGACCCAAAAAACAGGCAACAGCTACTTTGAGAAGGTAAGACCTGACCTAAGAACTCAGCTTTAAGCAGAACTTTGAAGGATATTCAGAACTGAGAAACCCAAGTCCAGCTTCCCTTGCAGGGCATAAATACAGTCCTGGTTTTAAGAAGCTCAGAAACCATGGTAATGAGAACCAAAACACATGAGGAATTCCTGTTTCTGAGACCAAGCTGTGGTGGGAGGGTTTGTTATCCAATTTCCACTTGCAGTTTCCAATTCCAGGCATAATCTCTAGGCTTTGAGAGATGGGAATTTCAGGGACAAGAAACAGAAGAAGAGAGCATTTTTTTCGCCTCACAGTCTGTTGCTCACACATGGCAATGCCAGCTGTTGGCCTTGCTGGCCAAAGAGGATAAAGTGAGCAGGAATGACTCACAGGTGAGGCAAACCTTGTGGGCAGACCCTTTCTCTTGTTCCCTTTCTGGATCACAGCCAGCTGAAAGGGACACTTTGAAAGCTCAGGAGCTGCCATACCTGGAAGTTGTGAACCACTGTGATGTGCCTGGACTGCTTGTTGCCCTTGGCATAGTTGACAATGGAGTCCCGCTTGGGCCCGGGAATGCGGCAGGAGGAGAGGATCTGGTAGTACTGGTTCATGCAGAGGGGCTTCCCACCCATGTACTCCACTGGAAGGGTCTCACTGCAGACACAGCAAGGTAAGGAGGGAGGGAGAGAGAAAACAGATCAGTGTGAGCAGGGTGTGCTCCCCACACAGGGCACAGGCTCAGCTCTGCTGCTGCTGTCACTCCAGCAAGACCTAAAGGTGCTGGTGGGATAAAAAAAGGGGCTGTGCTTCCCCATTCCTACCAGGAGCTTTTCTAATAGGGGCTACAAAAAATGTCTGTTTGCTGGCCTTCAATTTGGGAAGAAAAAAGCACCGCCCTCTCTGTGACACCAGAGAAATCTCTGTACCTACTCCATGGCTGTAGTTTTGAGTGACAAGTGTCTGATGTGCTGATATGACATTAACTAGGCTGGGTTCAATCACTCACTTTATCAGCCATATTCCAACTACCCTTTTCACAGCTAGCCCTGAACCTTGTTTGACTGTTGGTGCTGGTAAACGTATTTTTGGACCATAAATATGACATGTTCAGCAGAGATTTGCTGGTGACTAAAGAAAAAGGGTAAGGGAGGCACAAATTTCTCTAGAGCTCATCCTGTCTGGCCGGGAGATGAGAAACACCAGGAACCCAAAATGAGAGAAACAGATTCCTGCTGCCTGAGCTGTAGCTTGTCCTGTGAGCAAACAGAAGCACGAAGCTCCACAGGACTGGCAGTCGGGCTCACTCCCTCCAAGCACGTTCGTGTGCCAATGAAAGCATTAAGGTAAACAAAGAACATGAAGAAAGAAAAGTAAGTTTGCTTTCTTTCCAGCAGTAGTGACTGTGGCAGTGAGCAGTGCTGGGGATTACAATATCTCTTTTCAAATATGCGCTGTCTTCTCTTGCCTTTCTATTTGGAAGGGAGATTTATGGACGAGGCTCAGCCTCTCTATGACAGGAAGGAATGTGTGAGAAGTCTGGAGGGTCAATAACTCACTTGTCAATCATGGACTTGAAATCCAGGACGCCCTCAATCAGCTTGGCGGCAAACCTGGAAAAATATCAAATGTAACAATCTGAGATTCAAGCACAGACCATCTGGGGCTGAGGGATGAGCAGAGGAGGATTAGCAGAGCTGCTCTCTGCTCCTTAGAAAGCTCAGCCTTTCTGCCAAGCCCCTGTTGTGCCCATCTCTGGTTCACTGATACAACCACTCTGGGCTGTGATTTGAGATACCTGGGTAGTCCTCCCACGTGGCACTTTTTTATGTATCTTACTGTATAACCAAGGAATGCTGGACAACTTAGAAGAAAGCAGGATTCAGTCCAGATGACCCTCTAACAGCAGCATTTGTTACTGATCTGTGAGGATTTTATCACGTCCAAGTTCTGAATCTCAGCATTAAAACAGCACCAAGAGAAGGGGATTTCTGCCCTTTCCTGACCAGAGGCCACCTTGAAGTGTCAAGCCAAATCACAGAAGTTTCTCCCTGCATCCAAGACTCATCACTGCTGACTGAATTCCTACCCACTGAACATCCTGCTGCTCATGCAACCCTGAAGAACCTTCCTCTGGCACTGAGGGCTCTGAAACAAAGGCAGAGGTGCTGCATGTGGACACTGAGGTGTTGTGTTTACCAGGATCACGTGAACACTGCCAGTGCCAGCAGGGCTGTGACAAGATTAGCCTTCTCTGACCTGGGAGCTCCCACCAATCCGTGAGGGAAAGGAGGTAGGGGGTCACTGGGACAAGAGGTTGTGGTCAGGTGGTGCCAGCATTTGGCATTTGCAGGCTGTGTCCTCTCAGATGGCTCAGCCCGCCCAGCCCTAGGAAAGACCAAAGGACACAACTCCAAGAACTTAAGGGCTGTTAAACGAGACATCCTGCAAAATAGTTTACAGTGAAAATTTCACAGCCTAATTGTAAAACCTGAGGGAAACACCAGTGAGAGAGCCTATGTTCCTTTTCTGAGATTGAACAGCCTGGGAGCAGAGTTTGGGCTCGAGGAGAAGTTGGTTGACTCATTTTCAGACAGCAGTGTTACCAGATTAAGGAGTGGAGAACCACCACTTTCTAAATTTGCCTTTTGGTTTCTGAAGCTTTAGTCTGAAGTTGCACTTCTTTGTACAACTTCTTTGTACAGCCACAAACTACCCAAACACACGTTTAGACTGTAGTTTTACAGGGGAGCCCAGATTCTTATGCAGCTTCTCAATTCCACTAGTTGGGGCACTGGCAGTTCTCCAGATCTTACATGCTATTTGGAACAACTTAAGAAGCAATAACATGGCAGAGCTTTCAAAGATGTTTGTGTGCTCTTGCACTGTCACAAGGTTTATCCTCTGCACTTCTGCTCAGGTGTATCACGGGGGTGGGAGGGAGGATTTGTTCCTCACTGATCCCCTGGCTGTTACTTTTGATCTCCAGGGCAGTGCTGACTGATAACTGTGGCAAAGGTAACTGTGTAAAGGTCAGTGCTAAAGTTTGGAAAGGTGAATTCAACACACTCATAGCAGTGGTTAAAAATTAAAGGGAGGCCACAAGGAAGAGAGGGCATGGCAAGGTCTGATTGCAAGGAAAGGCTTGGAGAAGCTGGTCACTGTGAAGTTTTCCAAACCATAAATCACAAGTGAAACAACATAACAGGGCTCCCTCATCCCTATAAACCAGAAAACTCCAGAGGCATTCCTGGATAATCTCCCTTACATGCCTGGGCTACTTTTTAGGGCTCCTTTAAACGCACACACAATCTTAGTGGTTCAGATACATCCTCACAATGCCTCCAGCCAGTGATTTGACCATCTTGCAATGAAGATCTGTGCCAGAGCAAAGACTTGAACGTAGGTGTTTAGTCCTGTTTAATACCTGAACCACCGGACTCTTTGGTTTTCTCCCATAATTAAATATTTAGCCTGGTGCAACCAGGAGTTTCCTTACAGCCTGGCAGCCTTGCCCTTGGAGTCCTCTTGCACAGCACAGACAGCTCAGACTTGGGCACCACGTGATAATTACTTTCCCAATCAGCCTGAACACCCTCATCCTTGTCCAGTACAGAAAGCTTATCCCACCTGTAACCTAAGGGAAAGGAGAAAAGGACTTTACCTGAGCTGACCCTGTCGATCCAGAAAATCCTGCTTGGGTAAAACCACACCTGGGCTGGAGTGGACCACAACTGGCAGGCGATATTCCAGGTAAGCTGTCTTCAGCCACCAGTCTGAGAGCTGGGATGGAGAAAGGTAACATGCAGGGATGAGCTGCTGTTTGACCTGAGCCTGGCTCACAGGTCTCAGCACCCTGCCCCACACTTTACAAACTGAGGTCTCTGCTTTGCAGGTGGGAAGGGGAGAGAGCGATTTGAGCAAGGCAGGAGGGGTTCTTAGTGCAGGGCTCTAGTAAAGGGTTTCCTTCAGTTTCTTGGGGCAGCTGCATGATGCTGACAGAGCCTTCAGCAGCCACAGGCAGGGCCAGCAACTCCCTGTCCTGCCATAAACCTCTCTGCTCACCCAAGTCGTGCTGAGGAGCTCAGGGAGGTCAGCAACAAACTGGTCACGAAGGTGATGCCATTAAAACACAGGTGCCAGTGACCCAGCCAGGACATGGGAGAGGTGCCCATCAGCCCTCCACCCTCCCTCCCCAGAGCTGGGGACAGTCCCAACCTACCCAGTTCTCTGTTTTCTTGGCTCTTCTCTCCAGGCCCTTCTGCAGCCTCTCCCCGACGCCTCCCGGCTTGCGGAACTCGGCCACCAGCTCCTGCGTGTGGTTCAGCTCCTCCTGGCTCACGATGGGCTGCAGGGTCAGCAGGTACCTGTCCAGGGTCTGCTGGAGTGGTGGCACGGGCAGGGGGGGCAGTGCTTCCTGGTGGAGCTGGATTCTGCCCAGGATCTTGCCTAGAGATGCTGTCGGCTTCAGCAGGCCACAGGGCCTGGCCTGCAAAGCACAGAGCAAGTGTCGAGACAAAACTTCCCCCTGGTGTGCACGAGCCAGCAAATAACCTGGATCTGGGAATCTCCATCCCAGCCTCTCCACAGGCATTCAGGTGTCCCAGCCTGGGAGCAGAGCACGGCTGTTTGCTGGAGAGGGTGCAGGGCACCCAGGAGAGCTGCAAAAGAGGAACTCCATCTCCCAAGACTCCGATTCTCAGCTCCTCTGAGAAAATGCTGCTGGGATAATCTCCCACACTGGGCACCTTCCAGCTGAGAGTCTCCACGTATTTGACAAAGTCAAACCCTTCCATCCCACTGTAAGTGGGAAGAAAGTTGTGAAAGAAATAATCATCTTATGAACTGTCAGAAACTTTCAGAGTTTCTTACAACAGCAGAAGGCTAAAAAGTTAAACAGAACCCTCATGCCAAACCAAACTACCCTTTTGGCTCTGAGGAGGCAGAATTTAGCTAAGTTTGGGGCAGGATTAAAATGCCTCTTCTCTGACTGTACAGGAAATTGTGGGTGATGCCAACAGGCTCCTGGGGTCCAAGTGGGTCGTGTGGGAGCAGAAGCCTCAGAAAGCACCAACCATTTCCCTGGGCAGAGAAACGAAACAGAGCAAACCCAAGTGCTAACTGGGAAATGAAACAGAGCAAACCCAAGTGCTAACCGGGAAATGAACCTGCCCGTTTTCCCCCAAAGGAATAACAACATCCTCTTGAGTGAACAGGAGGAACATCCTTCAGCTTGAAGATGTTTAAATTGTACTCTAAAGGTTTCCAGTTCCCTCTGCATCTTTCTCTCCATTGGATCTACTGAATCAGACACTCCTGCAGGACTCTGGACTTTGCATTGTCAGTGTACTGAGGATGCAAAGCCAGAGAGAACAATCCCTTTCATTTTCAAAACCATGAAAATAGCTGTCCCCACACCTCCTCCCAGCAGTTAAGCACAGAGAAGAAAGAAAGATCTAAATCTGCAAGGTGACAAAGTCCCCAGGGAAAATGCCCTGTGCTCTTTGTGGGACCTGGCAAGAGCTGTGAGACCACGGTTTGGAGAAGGAAGGAGAAAAACAAGAGAAGGAGGAATTACTGAGGCAGGAGAGAAGAGCAGGGCTGGGAAGGAACGAAGGGTGTTAATCACGGAAGTGTGGGCATACTGTACCTTCTCTGCTTGCTCCTGCTTCCTATCCATGGCTGGGAGGACAGAAAAGACCGTAAACCTCTCCCTCGGCCTGTCTGGGTCTCCTCTTCCACCTGACAATGTGCTGCCCGTGCAGGGCGTCACCTTATTAGCCAAGTGCCACATGACTGCTCCGATCAGAGAGCTCAGGGGCTGGCACAGCCCCGGGAAGCGACGGGAATAATCAAACCAAGGTTGCGACAACTGCCCCAGAGGTGCCTCTCTGGGCAGCTCTGGCAGACACTGCCTGGCAGTGCTGATCAATAACTGTGGGCAGAGTCTCTCTGATCAACAGCTCTCGGCTCCAGCCACGGCAGAAGTGACAGCACCGGGAATGTTGTTCCCTCAGCCTCTGCATGGATGGTGAAACTACTGCAGCTGTTATGAGAGGTCTCTCCCACGAGGAGAGACCCTGGTTTATGTCCTGGAAGGAGGTGGCACCGTGAGCTGGCACTGGAAGGGAAAAGCTGCAGGGAGCCCTTCTGTGGGGGGTGGGCAATTCAGTCCTTTTAGTCAGGCAAAGGTGGCCAGAGGGTGTCAGGTGAGGACAGTGACCCAGCCTCACTGGTGGTAGTGTAGGTAGTTGGAGATGGGGGCAAATTCAGTTTGGGGCTAAAGGAAGTATCTTAACTGCCCTCACTCCCTATGCATGTGTGGGCATTATTGCAAGCTGAGACTCTGGGGAGTTTCTGGCTTGTCAACCTTTAAAAAAAAATACCCCAAAACCCAAAACCTATCTCCACAGCAGGGCAATGAGAGACTCATGCAGCCACAAGGACTATCAGCCCCTCCTTCCTGTCTGTCTAATGAACTGAGGGGCTGACAAGCACAGTCTGCAGAGCTCAGCTCAAGAATGATGATTGCAAACAAACACTTTCAGATTTTCCCCTGGGGTAACAATGAAAATCCCAAATCAAACTAACTGAAGCCACTGCATGTTAAAACGTGGAATGCATTTGCATCTTCCCTCTTTTATGTCCCCTGCTTGTTCAGTCTGGAGTTAAACTCCAAAGAGTTTGGTGGGAGGAGGAACAGCATCAGAGCTGAGCAGCTGGCAGGAAACAGAACAGCCCACCTCCCCCCACGAGCACCAGGAAAACGAACACCAGTGGAGCAGGGTGTGCAGACAGGGCCAGGCTGTGGGCTGGCATCGCTCCCCAGCCATATCCAAGCATGACAGATGACCTTTGCCAGAGCCTGCAAAGCTAGTGGGAAAGGAAATCCACCTGCAGCCAGGGGCTGGGGGGCAGGAAGAATTTCACAGCAGTGTCTGATTCTCAGCACGGCCACAGCATTTGAGTGTCAGATGTCAGAGGTTTGTCTTTGTCTTTTATTTTTAAATAAGAAGCTGGAGACTCCCTCAAGCCCAGAGACAACCAGCCCTGCCTGGGCCCTCAGTAACTCCGGGAGTGGATCCATCCTGTAGCTGCTCTCCTGCTGCTCTGCCTCCTCCTCCCGGGACCTGACAGGGTTTGCAATGAGCAGTTCCCAAGCCCGGCCCCTTCGTGCTGTCCAGCCCCAACGGGACACCTCATTACAGAAAAGACAAGGAGCTACTGGATGGGGTCCAGCAGGGGCCGCAAATACGATTAAGGGACTGGAGCATCTCTTTTATGAGGAGAGGCTGGGAGAGCTGGGCCTGTTTAGTCGGGAGAAGGGAAGGCTGAGAGGGGATCTCACTAATCATCCTCATGCAAGGGAATGGTGCCAGACTTTTTCCATGGTGCCCAGCAAGAGGACGAGGAGCAATGGCCATAAACTAAAACACAAGGAGTTTCACACCAACGTGAGGAAGAACTTCTTTCCGGAGAGCACTGGAACAGGTGCCCAGGGAGGGCGTGGAGTCTCCCTCTCCAGTGACATTCCAAACCCACCTGGACCCGTTCCGGTGTCACTCGCTCCAGGTGACCCTGTCTGGGGATCTCCAGAGGTCCCTTCCAACTCTGACTACCCCGTGATCCCGTGATTTCCATCCCGGACAGCCCAACCGCTCACGCTGCCGCCGGGCACGGGGAGGAACCGACCGCACCGGGGGGACTGACCCGGGCAGCGCCCCTGCCCCGCACCGGGGGGGCTGCGGGAGCTGGGACCGACCCTCCCACTCTGCTCACACCGCGGGACACCCGCCCTACGGCCCTGATCGGGGACTCACCCGCGCCTGTGCCCCGGGCTGGGGCCCGGGGCCACCGCTTGCCCTGGGAAAGGCCCCGCACGGACCCGGCTGCCACCTCCCGCCCCGGCTGCAACCCAAGCCGCCTCTCCCGTGCCGCCCTTACCGCAGCCCTGGCCACCAAGGCGAGCATGGCCCCGCGCCCCAGGCCCCCGTCCCACCGCAAGGACACCGCGGCTGCCCCGGCACCGCCGCCCCGCTCCGCCGCCGCGGGGCGGGGCCGCCCCAACGCCATCTTGGAGCGGGGCGAAGCCTGCGCCGCCATCTTGGAGAAGGGCAGGGTGATGCTGCGACAGGGGGGAGAGCCGCGGACCGTGTCGCGGCCCCTCTCTAAGCTGCCTTCTCCCTGCGCTGGTGAGGAGAATCCTTCTGCTCGCCTCCGCGCGCCCCCGTTCCCCCGCTGTGTGGGCAGGGAGGGCCGTGCCCCACACAAACATGGCGGCGCGGGCACGACGGTGGCCGGGAGGGGCCGCGCCGCGGGTTGACAGTGCCCGGAGCGGCGGGGCCGGGCGGTGTGCCCTGCTCAAAGATGGCCGCCGGCGGCTTCGGCTTGTGCGGAGGTGGGAGGTGAGGGGCGGCCGGGCCGGGCTGCGGGAAGATGGCAGAGAGCGAGCGGCGGGCAGGTGAGGGGCGGCCGGGGGGCTGCGGGGCCGACCGGGATGGGGGCTGCGCTCAGGACCCCCGAGGGGACTGTCCTTGGGGCCGGGGTGCGCCGGCCGCGGGGCATTGCGCCCCGGGGGCGCCGGGCCCAGGGTGCGGGGGGGCGGCGGCGGCAGCGCCCGGCCCGGGGCGAGGGGAGCGCGGGGGCGTTTGCTGAGGGTGGGGAAGGGACGGAGCCCCGGAGCGAGGCGGGTGGTCGGGGCTGAACCCCTGGAGCCTCCGGATCGGGGGTCCCTGTCACCCCCAGCCCAGTTCTTTGACTGATTCCCGCGCGGAACGGGGGGCGTGTGCTGTGGGATGCCCGAGTTTAACTCCCCCTCCCCGCACCACCACACACCCCTGGAAGGGTCTCCTCAGTCCAAGCTGCTTCTCGTCATCAAGCTGTGCTCCATCGCACCAGTAGGTTTGGATTCTCCTGTATTCATCCCAGAACACTGTAACCCCTGCAAGCCCTTCCGTGAGTATTCCTGGTCTCCTTCCCAAGAGGCACTTAACAAAGTGTGGGTCAGAAGGAGCGATGGCTGAGAAACAAATACAAAGAGATAAAGTTCCGTGAAGAGCAAACACCCGGATCCCCGGCCCAGGACACTGCCCTGGCCCCCCCCCCGGGATTTATGTGTCACCTGCGATCATGGACACATCAGTTGTTTGCTTTTTTATGCCACTGCTTGGGAGTTTTTCGTTGTTTTCATGTTATAAACACTTTTAAAAGCAGAGCTCCATCCTGATGTCGCTGTGAGTTGTGTGCAGAATTTTCAGAAGAGAGACACGCACGTGCCTTTCATTGAAATTCATCACGTGTTGTTCCTCTCATCCTTGTACCTGGAAGTTTTTCTGTAACTTTTGCAGGAATGAGCCAAACGCTGTGACACCCCAGGGCAGGAGATGAGGCTGAATTTGTTCTGTGCATGGGGAAGGTGAAAGGCAGAGAAGTCAGATGACTGTCAAAGGTTGTATGACAAATCTATAGCAGGCTCTGCGTGGTTCCTGGGACTTTGGATTCCTTTTAATCTGATCTGCCTGCCAGGCAGCACTGTGGAAAAAGGCTGCTGATGCTTCTGGGCGGTGCTTTCTGCGTGAATGCAGTTGATAATACTTTAAGGAGTTAGAGCTGGTGGTATTTGTTAGGGAGACAGTGCCTGAAGTGGCCGAGATGTGGAGACCAGTCACTGAACGTCCCAGGGCAGCTGGTGTTGGACAAGTGCCTGCAGAAAACCTGAGATTAAAAAGGTGGACAGAGTGGCTCTGACAGAAATCATAGATTGACATTAGCACCCAGGTTCCTTGACAGACCTCTCTGCACAGCCTCTTGCTATTGATGGTTGCATTTACCAGGAGCAAAATACAAACTACCTTTAACCTCCTAGAGCTTTTCTGGCTCTGCAGAGTCATCCTGGGTTCAGGTGCTGGGGAAAAGAGCCCATCTAATGTGTTAACAGCTCACATTTGTGTTAAATATTAAATCCTAGACTCTGAGAGAGCTTTGAATTAAATAATCTTCAAAGCTTCCACCTGGAAGAGGTTGTGTCCCAACATCCCCCAAGCTCTTGGGCTGCCTCTGTTGAACTCCTCCAGATTTTCCGTGCAGGAATTGTCCTTTTTAGAGGAATGCAGGTCGGAGTTAACACCTAAAACCAAGGCTCAGTAAGTTTGTAGGAGAGTTCAGTGCTCCCACATGACCTGAGGCTTGGCTGCACTAGACAGAAGTAACTAAACTGGCTGGATGTTGTCTTTGTTATCTCCTGCACCAGTCTCTGTGTCCCAGTGGGAAATGCATCTTTAGTGATGAAAACAGACATAATGCTGCTTTCTGAAGGCTTGCCCAGCCTTAGGAGTGTGTTATCTATGGATTAGGAGGATACTGGTGAGGAGGACTTGGTGAGATATCACAACTGGGATGGATTTGTTTGCTTTGTATCTCCTGAGAAATAAACGTTGATTTCAAAGAAAGGAAGATACAGGATTTCTTCTTCTCCACTGCCTCTGTTTTAACTCTTTTTTGCATCTCCCAGGCGCCTCTGAGGAGGTGGCTCCTCCCGTCCAGCAATGCTTCATGATCCCCAAAAAGGAGATAAACGTGGTTTCTGACATGGCCAAGTGGAAGCGCTCTCAGGTATGGCTCTGGGAACAGGGAAAACTGGGAAGTGCTGCTGGGCTTTCAGTGGCAGCCAGGTCTGCTCTGGGAACAGCCAGGAGGTAAAGCAGGGTTGGGCAAGGAATGGGAAATTAATGGGTTTGTGCCTGTTTGTAGGAAAATTACTTGGCAGCGAGGTGTGGAGGAGGGAGTCAGAGAGAGCCCAGAGGCTGAGGGAGACCAGAGATGCTTAAAAATGATTCCTGCTCCCTCCCAACAAGCTGGACAGGAACCTGGTGACTATTTAGTCCCACCTGGCCTGTATTTTATACCCAAACTGGATTTACCCAGTGCTGTTTGAGCCCGCCTTGAACATGGTCCTGCTGCCTGGGTTGGTCCTGGGGCCTTCCCACTGTGCTGTACTGGAAAAGGCTCTGGAGCCAAGGCCTTCAATTTTCAGGATAATTTTTGTTTACAGCATGTGTGGAGCTGGTGGAACAGCAGGTTCTCCCCTCTCTGCCTTTGAGGGATTGGGGTATTGGCCCAGACTTGTCCCACCAAATTCTTGCTCAGTGACTGATCTGAGATGTCTGGAAAGAAGCTGAAGTTGCATCCAGGTGTCAAGCAAACCTCTGGGTGCAGCTTCCAGTCTAAGTCTCCTGGGTTTAAGGACTTGCTCTTGCTCAGGATTTTGGTGCAAGGAGGGGGAGGTGACAGTGGCTGCTGTGGAGCTGCACTGGAGATGGTGCTTCAAAAGCAGCAAATTTAAAGAGAGGAGCAGCGAGGAGCCTGGGCTGTGTCCCAGTTCCCTATCGTGTGTGAGCACGGGAGAAGAGTCCAAGGAGGAATGGGGAGATAACAGTGCAGGTCTGGGAGGAGCAGGGTGCCTTGGCACAGCTGAGACTCTGCAGAGCTCAGGAGGTTGAATTTGACCCGATAGGAGCTGAGGGAATGATTTTGGGGTCAATGTGAGCATTTTTAGGATGCTCCTCTCTGTAATTTTCAGCGTAGTCACCATCTGCCTTCTGCCGCCGGGACTGCCAAAAAGAGCAGCGGCCTCACAGCAAGCTCTGCACCCCCGGGTGTCTCCAAGGAAGCAGTGTTGTGTGCTGGGAAGGGTTTCCTTGGGGTTTAGGGTGCTCCCATGCTGTGTTTTGTGTTCAGACAGCCCGTGGGCACTCACTAATGCCCTGCACTCTCGGTGTGTTCGCAGGCGTACGCAGACTACATGGGCTTCATCCTCACCCTGAACGAAGGTGTCAGGGGCAAGAAGCTGACCTGTGAATATAAAGTGTCAGAGGTAGGAGAAGAGTTTGGATCCCCTTGTTTCTCCTTTCCTGCCTTTTTTCCTTTTTTTTTATTTTTTATTTTTTTCCTAGTTGGCTCTACAGTGAATATTTCCTAGGTGAGGAATGAATTGGCAGCTTATCTGGGAGCCAGGGAGAATAAATGGGGTTGGGTTATGCCTGGGGATGCAAATGCCAAGCTGCCATCCCCACTCCAGGAGGCAGAGGTGTGTGCTCACTGGATGGGAAATTGAGCAAGTTACAAGTGGATAGAAACTGGTGGGGAAAAGGAGGGTGCAGAAAGGACACGTTTTGCCCTGTTTTCACAGTCAGTGATGCTTCAAAAATGTGATATTCTTTCCTAATTGCAGGCAAAAGGCTGAAATGTCTCTACCCTTCCCGTTCTCCCACGGGCTTTTCTGTAGGACCTTGGGCAAGTCACTTCTCTCCTTGTCCCTGGGCTTCCTCGTTACTCAGACTGTGACAACAGCACCAGTGTCCTCGTCCCAGGCTGTAGCTGAGCTGTGCAAGCTTTGCTCTGACAGTTGTGACCTCGAGGCACATCACTGGCTGCACCTGCCTTGCCAAGGGTCGTGCTGAGGGAGCTGTGGAGCTCACAGGGAGCTGGGCTGAGCTGAGAGGTTTAACCTGAGGGGCAGGATTGCCCCTTCCAAGGTGCTAAGCAGAAAGGACCTGCTTTTTCCCCTTGTATGAATGTGGCTGTCACCTGGCCCTGCCTGTTGCCATGGCCAATTTTGATGTCTGTTCACCTTTTCGGTTCACGGTGAGATCATTTGGAGACAGAGGGAAAGGACAGGCACCCTCACTGGTGTCACTGCTGCCCTGAGGGCTCTCTGGGTGCTGCCAGTCCACAGAGCACATGTTGGATGTTGGATCCCCCCTCCCTTGTTCTGCATTGCAACGAGGAGATTTTTGGGTACATTTTTGCTGATCATGGTGGTGCAAGAAAGCTGAGAGTGAATGATATAAAGAGATCGTGGGCAGCAGACTGGGCCCTGTGTGTTTATGGCTTCATTCTGGTGTGGGAAGGCAGCTGATGATGGTCTTTAACCCAGTTGTTCACGTCTGAGTCCAGCCTTCCCTCCTAGGAGCCAGCATGTGAATGAGAAACTCCCTTGTAGTTCATGGAGGGGAATGGGGATAATGAGCCCCTTCCTAACAGGCTTCGTGCCCACCTTTTGTTCCTTCAGTTCAGTAGGAACTGCTGTCAAATGCTGCTCTTGCTTTCTGCTGTTTGCGTTTCACCTTTGAGTTTTGTCTTTGTCATGATCTCGCTTATTTCCAACCATTCACAGAGCAGTTCTGGGGAAACAAAGCGTTAAAAACGAGCAAAACAATGAGTGGGGGGAAAAAACCCCAACCCTCTTCCTACAAGCCTTTGAGCTGTCAGGAAAAGCTGTCCCAGGGCTGTGTCTGCAGCAGGACCCTCTTGGAGGGAATGTTTTCCGTCCATGGTCCCAGCCCAAGTGACAAACAAGAGACACGATCCCGACTGCTTGGGAGGAGGCAGGGAACAAATCTCATGCCCCTCACACCGAGGAGAGCAGGAGCCCATGACTTGAGGCCCAGGTGGAGCATCCCCAGGGTTGCCTTGTTGATGAGGTTGCTTGTTCACAGGGGCTGCTTTGTAGATCAAACTGCTTATCTGTGCTTTTAAAGGCTCAGCCCCTCGTGGCCTCTGCTTGCATCTCTGCTCAGCTTTCTTCTCTTTTGCTGTACCTGCTGCTGATGTGCTTTTGTGCCATCCCATCTTCCTCCCTGATCAAATGCCAGGGACACCTTCCTTTGGCAAATGACCTCCTAGAATCCTTTGTGCAGAACGCGTATCCTCGCTCTGACTTACTGGTATTGCTTTGCCATGGAATAGAAAAAGGAAAATATGTTCTGCTCAGCTTTTAAAGAGAAGCTTAATGGTTTCCAGAGAGCATGTGTCGATACCAGCCTTTCTGCTGGAGCAGGAGCTGGATCCTGTGGGGGCTGAGCCCCCTCGGAGACCTGCTGAGCTTGCTGTGCTCCCACTGAAACATTCCGTGGAGCTGTCTGGGGTTTGCTGGAGGCATCTGACAGGCACTGATAGCCGAGCTGTTGTTTAGGACTCTGGTGTAGACACTTTGTCTGGCACAAGGTTGTGTGAGTGATAGGCTGTGACCTGCCTTCCCCTCCTGGAGGGAGTGCTTTCCATGCAGGGATCCTTCCGGGGCTGCGGCCTGGAGCAGTGACTTGGATCAGAGGAGAAGTGCAGCGAGGAGGAGGAGGTTAATTTTGGTTGTGTGAGGAGCAGACCTTCCCTTCCAACAGCCCAGTGCACTGGGGGAAACTGGCTGCAAACTGGCTGGCCTTGTGGCTTGCTCTGCTTCCAGGAGGGAAGTGGGGGAAGCAGCTCCCCCCTCTGACAGGGCCTGAAGAGCCCAGAGGGGCAGACTTGGCCCCCATGGGCAGCTTTGGCTGCTGTGATGCCTCCTCAGCACCTCTGTTTGCCTGGCTCCTGCTCTTGAGAGCTGCTGACAGGTCTGTGCTCCAAAGGAAGCTCTGTGGTTTGCCTTTGGGACCGGTGGCAGACTCAGGGTCAAGGAGATGCAAAATCAGCACAATGAGAAGAGCAAGGAGAGCAGGGGGGAGGCTGCCCTTGCTTTGATCACTGGAAAGGTAAAGCAAAAATAGAGCTTAAAAGCCCAGCCAGGCAAAACAGGGCTGCAGTGGTGCTGATGGTTGTGTTCCCACAGGCTCCTTTCCTCCCCCACAGGGGTCAGCCCTGGATGTACAGGTTTCCTCTGCTGGACAATGGGAAGCTGCTTCTTTTAGTAACCCCCTTTTCAAAGGGCCTTGAGCCCAAAATGAGCTGCATCTCTTTAATTATTTATCGGTGTGGCTGATCTGGCAGCTGGGTCCTGCTCTCCCGTGTTCACTGGGGCTGGGCTTTTAATCCCTTTAAAGCCAGCGAGTGGGGAAGGGGAGGTTGGAGTCTGCTCCCCAGGGAAGGAGCTGGTCCGTGCCAGCCATTTATCCAGGCAGCACCGAGTGCTCGTGGAGAGGGTTTGAAATACGGTGGCTGCTTGTAATGAGCTGCTGGTGCCGGCGGATAAATCACCAGCACGATTTAATTATTTAATGCAGCCCAGTGCTGGGGATGCTGTTGCTTAATTGGAGGGGAATGCGATAGCCAGGAAGGAGTAGGGCTGAGGCCAAACCTGGCCCAGTGCAGTGGGGATGTGCTGGGTTCCTCCAGCATTTTGGGAGCAGGGAGCTGGAGCAGAGGGGGCTGTGCTGCTTCAGTCTGCACGTACCTGGGGCACTGGCCTGTTAATGGCTCCAAGGCCACCCAGAGCTTTTGGCTCTCTTGTCCCTTGGCTTTTTTGTGTTCCTGGTGTGCTCAGGTCTTGTCCCAGCCTCTAGTCTGGCTCAGCAGCCAAGTGCCGAGGTCCTGTGAGGTAGGTGGATCCCTTTCCTGCCTGATCCCGCTTCCCGCTGGCTGATCCCACCATGTCCTTGGGGTGGCACCTTGGGAGTCAGTGTCTGTGGGAGGCTGTGTGTGCCATGAGACCCCTCCTCCCGGGAGCAATCCTCAGCTGCAGCCGTGCCCATCTCTGCCCACCCCCTTCCAGTGGCACTTCAAGGGCTGGAAACTTGCTGGGCTCTGCTGTTTCCTTGTCCTCCCGGCAGCAGCAGCAGCAGCAGCGTGAGGAATTGAACCACAGCCCAGGAGACCAGCCGGCTTCACATGGTCGATGCCTCCAGCAAAGTCAAACCAGCCGCTGCTGCCGCCTGTCCTCTTTGTCCCCTTGAAGGAGGAATCCCCTCTGGAGACAGAGGAGCCTACATTGCCCGGGGCCTGGCCAGCTGCTGTGGCGGCTGACGGCTCTCCAGCTGCTTGGAGTCAGGCAAGGAGAATCCCAGAGCCTCTGGCAGGCTTGACCAGTTGTCAGCAGAGCCTCCTAAAAGTGTCTGGAGCTGCTAAAAATGCTGCCTGTGGCGTTGGCTCTTGGTGTGTGGGGTGTAGCCATTCCCCACACAGGGAGAGGGTGTGCATTGGCCAGCCTTGGTCTGACAGCACAGATGCTGTGTCACCTACTTCACCTCTCTTTTCCTTCATGGCCACTCTCATACATCCTATACATGTTCCTCACTTACAGAACTAGGTGTAAGAATCATGACTGTTGTCTTGCTGTTGCTGTTGTCTTCCCATCAGCTTCGTGTTTGTATTGAGACATTTCTCTGGGAGCCAAGAGCTTCTTCTCCTGCCTGTTCTGATGGGAGCACTGGTGGGCAAACCAGGCTGCCTCTTCCCCTGGATAGGCTGTGTTTTGCCACATCCCTGGGCTGAGGGATCCCTGCCGTGGTGGCCTGGCTGGTAGGAGTTTGAAGCAACAGGAGTCATGCTGGGAAGGTTGACTTGATGTACAGGCGTGTGGTGGTTTAACAGCATTGCTGCTAATCCTGGCTCCTAAGAGACACTTCAGGACAATGATAAGAGCCTTGAGAAGGGCCTTTAAATCACATCATCAGCTGTTGGTGAGGATACACGGTGCTGTATCCTGTGGAGAACGCAGGGCCCTCAAGATGCAGAGCCTGAGTTTTGTGTTGGAGGCTCCTGAACTGTGTAGCACTTCCCTCCTTCTCAGCCTCTGTGCCCCACAGCCAGGAGCTTGCTGTAGGTCTTCTCTGAGAGGGTTTGGAGCACAGTGCTGTTACAGCTCGTGAAAGACTATGGGGGCAACTGGAGAGTCTGCCTCATGCTGGTCTTTGTACTGGACTGATCTCCTGAGGGGAAGGATGGTTTTCCCAGCCCCCCTGCATTTTGAGGAGGGTTGACACATCCCATTTCCACTTGCCAGCCCTGGAAAGAATGGTGTGGGCTTTAATGACTCCAATGCAGGGAAGAGGTGTCAGAGCTGAGGGACTGCTCTGGTTTATGCCACTGTGACCCCTCATCCTCTTGCTCTCTGTAGCCCATTGAAAAGCTGGTGGCTCTGCTGAACACCCTTGACAGATGGATTGATGAAACCCCGCCAGTGGATCAGCCTTCTCGCTTTGGGAACAAAGCCTTCAGGACCTGGTATGCCAAACTAGACCAGGTGAGTGTGTGTTTCCTGTGTGGTGGTACCTGCAGCACCCACAGAAGGGCGGTGTGTCCAGCAGGGATGGCAGAATGGCTCCATCGCTGTGTGGCAGCCAAGCAGCCTGTGGAGGAATTGCCCAGATAAGCTGTTAAGGATCCACCTCTTGAAATGAATCACTTACCCCTGGCCTGGTGCTTGTCTTTTCCTCTTGTGAGAGCATATGGGCCCTGTAAATGCTCTTGGCTGGGTCTCCAAGTTCTGGATGAGCCTGGAGGGCTCTCCAAGCCCAAGGAATTCCTTTTCTTTTTAACTGCCCACTGTGTCACAAAATCAGAGAAGTGTTGGGGAGACTGCTTAGCTTCCTCCAGCTCAGAGCACTTGCCCTGCACTGGGTGCTGGAGGTGGCACAGTCCCAGTCTCAGCAGCAGAGCCCTTGCAGCTGCTCTAGTGCTGCTTTTGTCCTGGAGATGGCTCACTGGGTAACTGGGTCAGTGGACTTGGATGCTGAAGCTTTTCTGTCCTGCAGGATGCATGTGGCCTGGGTAGGTGTCAGGCCAAGTTTTCCCTGACTTTTTCCATCTCTGGGTATGACTTCTTCAACAGGAGGGTTTGCTCCTCTCTCGTGCTGGCTCTGGGCGCTGCAGGAGAGCACCACTGCAGCTCCCCCACTGCAGCAGGGGCTGAGCACAGGGTGACTTGTCCCTTGGGACTGTGGCAAATCTGCACTCACTCAGGGAAGTCTTGTGTCTTTCAGGAAGCAGAAAAGTTGGTGGCAGCAGTGATTCCCAAGCATTTGGCTGATGCTGCCCCAGAAGTGGCTGTGTACCTGAAGGAATCCGTGGGGAACTCCACCCGCATTGACTATGGCACAGGTACCTGGGCTTGCACACTGGCCAAGGCTGGGCTAGTTGGGAAGGGACCCTTTGGAGCCTGGTGCTGCATTAATTTAAATGTTATTACCACTTTTTTTAGTTCCAGCTTGAAACAAACACCTTCCTTCTGGGCCCCCTCACCCCTCTGTCCTGTGTGGGCTGTGACTGAGAGCTGGGGCTGGGAGCTGTGCTAGAGCTGTGACACCCTTTCACATCTCACTGGAGGAAATGGGAACCAAGCTGTTCTGGGAATAGTTGTAGAAACTGCTTCACTGCATGCAGGTGTCCTGCAGTAGGCAGTTTTAAAGGGATAAAATATAATGGCTTGAATTGGAACTAGAGTGAGAACCGAGTTCATGTTCAGTGGGAGGTGTCCTGAGCTCTGGTTCTCCCTAGAAGTGACATTGCTGCTTACAGAGGGTCTTTGAAATCTGAAGGTAGAAGCATTTTGCACCTAAGGAGGCAGTGAATTGCAGGTTGAAGTAACCACACTGGCTTCAGCGAGTACAGAATTGACTACACACTCTGCTCCTCTCTCTGGAGGACAACTGTGCCCTCACCAAGAGGCAGGAGAGTAGGATGCTGTGGGTGCAAGGAAACTTGGGCAGGGAGAGGAAGAGGAGGCTGTGGGTAAAAGGCTGAAGAGCTGGAGGTTGTGCAGCGCTGGCTGCGGCTCACTGGCACCAGGGGGAGATGTTGTCCTTGGAAAGGGACTTACTGGATGGGGTTTGGTCAGCTCAGAAGGAAATTCAGCCTCTTCTCCCCTCCTGTGTGTCCCAAGCCAGAGGCCCGTGTCCTTGCTCATAGTGACCAGACCGTAGGTGCATTTTGTTCCTACATTGGGAGCTGCACCTGCCCATAGTGTGGAGCTGCTGATCTTGTACTCTCCCTTCTTCCGTGATCCCTTCCACTAAAAGACATTTCTGGGGTTGCTGCCCATTTCTTTTCCTTGGTGGTTGTTTCTTTTCCTTACTGTTAGCTGGAGGACCAAGCTGCAGGGGCCCAGCCTGAGATCCCAGTACCTTCTGGGACAGACTGTTCCTGGCAGTGTCATGGGATCTGCATCCTTCTGACACAGAGATATTTTTGAAGTGGGAGGAAATCTGTTTACTTGCAGATGTGAGGTTCTCTTGCATCCCCTGAGCAGATGACTCTGCGGTGCTCCACTTCCCCTGCTGTGCCAAGCTCCTGGGAAAGTCCCTGCCTTGCTCCCAGCATGCCCAGTGTTGGAGCTCTTTTTCCTTAAGAGTCTTTTCTCAAAGTGAATAATCAACTCATGGGTGTCTAGTAGGTATAATTTGGGTGGGTGCTGCATGAGGATGAAACATCGTCAGCTCAAGGCATTCATAGTGACAACAGGGTTGAGAGAGGACTGTGACTGCTGTGATTTCTGAAGAGCTGTTGTGGCGCCCACAGAAAGGTTGTCCTGAGGGCCAGAGACACCAGTGTCATGTCTCTTCATGTCTTTTCACTCCAGGGCACGAAGCTGCATTTGCAGCCTTTCTCTGCTGCCTCTGCAAAATTGGTGTGCTCAGAGTGGACGACCAGATGGCCATCGTCTTCAAAGTGTTTAACAGGTGAGGTAATGGGAGGAGAAGGGCTGGAAGTATTGGGCTGTTTGGGGGAAAGGGCAGAGTGGGAAAGCTGAAGCCAATTTTAGACAAAATTATGAGCAGATGTACTTTTTAATGGACTGTACACTGACCTGTTATAACTATCTCCAAAATAGATGATGGCCCCTTGTCTATCAGAGGCTGAGTGTCCTTCTGGAAAGTTACTTTAGTTGAGCACAAGTTACTGAGCTCTCTGGGTGAAGCTCTTGTGTTTTGTGCTAGGCAGGAATATCTGATCAGTGGATGTAACATTTCTTCAGGCATCAAAAATAAAAAATCCATGCAACTAGCAGGCTTCCACTGCTCCTCTAGATGTGTTTCCAGCCCAGGAGGTAAAGTTGGTAGTGATGAAACTGGTGGATTGGGTGTTTGGAGTCCAGAGATCTAATCCCAGCTGTATCACTGTTTGGTGGCATGGAAACAATTTCCTTCAACAGCACTTTAATTTTCCACCTGAAAAGTGGAAGTAGCAATTGCTGTAAGGTGGAAAACTTTCTGAGCTCTTTTGGAAGTTGTTGAAGGAGAGTGAACTGTCAATGTTTTCAAATAACAGTGGAGATGGGGAAAGATCTGTATCAACGTAAGACACTGCAGGTGAAATAAACCCCTGCCACTGGATTTCTCTGTGAATTTGGTGTCAGGTACCATCAGGCTGCTTCCTATGGCAAAGGAGCTGAATATATATTGTATGTACTGTGCTGTATGTGGAGGTCCTGCTTACAAAGGATAAAGCTGTGTCCTTTTCCAGACTGGTTGTTCTTCTCATGTAAGTCAAAGGCAGAAGAAGGCCTTGTCTTAACCCTTCTTCTCTCTTTGGTCTCAGGTACCTGGAAGTGATGCGAAAACTTCAGAAGACCTACAGGATGGAACCTGCTGGCAGCCAGGGCGTGTGGGGCTTGGATGACTTCCAGTTCCTGCCTTTCATATGGGGCAGTTCCCAGCTGATAGGTACTAATACAGATCTTCTCGTGTCCCAGCCTGCCCTCTGCCCCATCTGTCTAGGCTGCAGAGATGATGGGACTTGGGGCTGACTTCTAAATTCAAATCTGTCAAATTTGTGCATTAATGCAGCAGAAGAGTTTTGGGATTGGTTTTTTTTTTCTTTTCCCCCTCAGCTTTTCAAATAAAGCAGGTTGCTTAAGTTGGGAGATGGAAGTGTTCCTTGTACAGTACATTTGTCTTTATTGCAATGACTACAAGCTTTTTAAAAGGAGAGTCTCGGGTTTGGTGCTAGAAAATGCATTTTCTGCCCTGGGGAGTTTTCTCCCTGCAGAGGCACTGGAGGGGGAGACGAGATAGAAGGGAGCAGCTCTGTGCTGACTTTTGAAGAGCTCTGATGGGAAGATAGTGTTTCAGGAAGAGGGGCAGGACAGCACCTGATTGAACTTGGTCTCAGAAGGGGGCTGCCTTACAGGTTGTTTCCTGTTGTCTCTTACTCTTTTTAGACCATCCAAGTCTGGAGCCTCGGCACTTCGTTGATGAGAAGGTGGTAAACGAAAACCATAAGGACTTCATGTTCCTAGAGTGCATCCTCTTCATTACAGAGGTGAGGAGTGGAAGGTTTGTCCCACAGGGACGTTCTCTTGGCATCAGATACTTGGCTCTGGCTGTGGTTTTCTGTTCCTCCTTTGCTGCTTTGTTTGCTGTTGTGGAACTGTGCAGATGAACTGTTGTTGCATGTCTGAGGTGCTCTCCTTGAATGAGTTGAGACAGGGATGTTGAGAGGAAAGTGTAATTAGGCTGGATGGGCTGTGGATGGTAGTTGAAGGGAGTTGTAACAAGAGCAAACAAATAACCTTGGATCAGTCAGTGGGAACTTGGATGGAGAAGGCTGGTTCCTGCAGATACTGTAGGAAGATGAAGTAGGAGCTGCAAATTGACTGGGCTTGCCAAGACAGCCTCCCTTCCCTCCAGCCCTTGGGTGCTGCTTGGCAGCCCTGGGCCACCCCTTGCTTAGGGCATGCTCCCAAACTTCTGTGCTGCTCCTTCTCCTCCAGGTTCTACCAAAAGCCCATTAAATGCACCTTATTTGCAACTGACCTAGAGCAGGGGGTGTGCTGAGACTCACCCAGCTGGCAGCTCTCTCAGGACTGGGGATCTTCAGCTTGTTGCCAGCCATGGGCAGTGTCTCAGTGAGGGAGCTCAGGGCTTTCTGCCCTCAGCATCTGTGGAGGAACCAGCTGTGCTTCTCCCGGCTCCCTCACAGTCTGGAGAGGGAGAGCAAGAACTACCCGCTCTCTTGTGGTGAGGGATTTCTTGTCTCTGGCAAGAGGGAGTTGATGGGATTAATTTTGAAGGACAGAGTGCGGTTCTTCCCCTTTGTTCTGTTCACTTCCCCCCCTCCTTGCCTCTCTAATTTAGTGATTAGATGAGAAGGGAGGTTACAGACTATGAACTTAGCCTTTCATGTAGGAAATCTTCATAGGAGCCTTTGGCCCAAACCCCAGGAGGTGCTGTGTCAAGTCCTGCTGAATCTGGTAGGGTTTGTTGGTACTCAGCACCTCACAGGGTTTAACCCTTAATGCCAAGATAAATCACGCCACGGGTAGTAAAGAGGTGCTGGTGGAAGAGATCAAGATGAGGACAGGAAAGCAGGAGCCAAGATGGTCCAAGATTTATTTTAGTTTGGGCCTCTAATATCCAGATAGTGCACTGACCTGTTAGAAACAGAAAAACACATCTTTTGACATGTGTGTAGAAAATTCTGCAGCGCCCAGATGACAGGTGAAGTTTAAAATACCCAACACCATCCTGCTGCTTCAGGTCACGCTGCTTCTGCCTGCTGAGAGTCAGCTTTTTAGCAGGCTTTTAAAATAAGTGATTTGAGTTCCTTTTTCCGCACATTTGTCGGGAATCATGGAATTCAGTGTTTCTGCCGAGTTCCTCAGTGCCACCTGGTGGCAAGGAGCCCTCCTCTCGGGCCTCCTGCCGTGAGCCTTAAGGGACAGCAGCAACCTGCATTACCAAATGCATGGTATGTTCAGTCCACCTCCATGCAGGCACGGGTTCCTTTTTATAAAGATTTTGCTTTTAAAATCTGGTTTTTTTCCCTCCCAAGTGCCCAGGAAAGCTGTAACTGCCACTAGAGGGGGTGAGGCAGCCTCAGCACCCTCCCAACGCTTTCTCTCCAAAATCAACAACAAAACATAATAGCAGGGAAAAAAGATAGAAGGGATTAAAGTCTTTAATAAATGAACGATATTATTTTCTTCTGAGCTTGTCAGCTGGAAACAGCTCTCCTTTAAAGGTGTTAAGCACATAGCAAACACCACAGCAGTTCCCGTAGTGGGTCTGGTATGTCTTGCTGACATGAGAGCAGGTTTTGTTTCAGCAGGCTACAACCGAGGTAGGTTGTTTTCTGTCAACTGAGAGAATATTCTCTTGAGCAGATATTGTTCTCAGCCCCTGTTGTGGTGTTTGCCACGTGTGTATTTAAACCTCAGGCTCTTAAAGCAGCAGCAAGATGATGTCCAGGCTGATCCCACCACGGCATCCTCCCCACAGCTGCGCTCAGGCACGGCAGTGAGCCTTGCATGAGCTGGCCTGGTGTTGAGAAATCTGTGGGGTGGTTTTGGACCTGAACACATGGTTCTGGAACAGGGTGAGGTTTGCAGAGCTGGCTGGGACTCAAGCTGTTCCCCTGCTGCTGCCTTTGCCTGTCAAAGTGTGCTGTGGGGTGTGTGTGGTACCTGCAGGTGTGAGGATGAGGTGCATTTGGAGCATCTCTGCCCAGGGGCTGTGGAGGGCAGCAATGCAGGGCTGCCTGTGTGTGTGCAGATGAGGGGTGCTGGGTGCCCCCCAGCTGTTGTGGGCGTTCAGTGCACTCGCCCCAGATGCTCCTCAGAGAGCTCAGGGCAGGCAGCAGGAATTTCAGCTTCAATCTGGCTTCTAAATTTGGAGGTTTGGGAAGGGAGGGCTCGGGTTTCTGCTGGAAGGGAAGGAGCTGACAGGAAAGCACGGCCTCAGCCGTCCCCCTCCCCCCTGCACTGACAGAGGAACCATTTACAAAAGGCCGATTCTCTTGGGAACCGAGAGGCAGGAACGCCGCGTCTGTGAGTAATTTCCTGCTCAATATGGCTGCTCTGACTCACTCTGTTCCCCTGGGGTCACTGCGGGACTGCAGCGCTCTCGCTGCCTCTCGCTCTCCCCCCCAGCTCTCCCTCTTCGCCCTTTGTGGCTGGAAGGAGATGGATTTTTTTTGTTCCCCCTCTCAACCCTCTTATTTTTCCCTCCCCAGTGTGAAGCCATAGCAAAGCCATCCCTCTCCAGGTGCCCTGGGTGAGGAGGGCCACAGCGATGGCCATGCCAGCCCTGCCCGCCTCCTCCACACTCTGTCACGCTCACTCCAGCTTGGGAAGGGAGAGAAGCAAAGCCTGGTGGTGGTGGCTGGTGCAAACTGTGCCCCTCTGAAGGGTGGTGATGCCAGCAGAAGGTTTGGCATCAAAATTCATGCAACCAAAGCTCCTGTGCGGGGAGGAGGTTCTTTGAGGAGCCGCCTGGCACGGAGCTCCCTGGCCTTGGGTGCCTGCTGGTGCCGAATCTCGGCGCTGGATAACGCGCCGGCGCTGTCGGTGAGCACCGTGCTTTGTGTGCTTACACGTTTCATCCTGTACCCACGAGGAAAGCGTGTGGTGTAGGGGAGCAGGAATGGCCAAGCGGCTCATCCATCATCCCCCGGCTCCTGGGAACCACCGAGGGGAAGCGGAGATGCATCCGCGCCCTCCCGGCACCGGGCAGAGCTACAGACCCACTTCCCCTGGTGCTCCCACCCCAAGGTCAGCGGGTGTGAAACATGTCACAAGAAGTGGGGGTTTTTTTGGGTCCCCCCACCCTTTCCCTCTCTTTCTTTCTCTGCCTCAGGCTGGTGCCACACAGGCATTGCAGAAATTTCCCAGAGCAGATTGATTGGCTCTGCTTGCTTTTACAGAGAGGTTCTTTTGGAGGCTCTTTTCCCACCCTCTCTCCCGGCCTGTGTGTGCGTGGAGGGAAGGGGTTAGTTGTTCAAACCCCAAGTCGTGAACGAGAGTCCAAGAGATTCCTCTCTCCCCACGCTCCTTTTTAGCGTGAGCTTCGGCCTTGTGGTTTCTGATGTCATGGGAACTTCGCTCAGTCAGAGTGGCTGTGTTGTATTTCTTTTTCTCCCCGAGGGTCTGTTTTTGTTCATGGAGAAGAAGGGGAGACAACTACCCAGGGAATCTACATGCAACTGTCCCTGATTGCAGCTTCACTCCCTGCCCTCTCTTCTCCAAACTGCTCACCCTGGGAGGAGAAACACTGGAGTATGAAAAAAAATAAAAATAGAAATATGTAAAGCATTTGCTGCAAGGCAGCAGCTCACAGTTCTGGAGCTGGTTTGGAGAGCAGGACTGGAGTGTGTCCCCTCTGCTCCTGCCTCCCCCAGAGCCCTCCTTAGCTGGAGGCAGGTGTGGAGTGGGCTGTGGACACAGAGCTGCTGTCAACCTGCACTGCCCTCTGTATTCAGGGAAGGCAGCGCGGTTGTTGCTGCTGCTTGTTGTTGATCTGAATGGGGAATGAGTCATTTTCTTGGAAAGCCCAGCAGAGCTGCACTGGGAGGTTTCTGGGTAGAATAGGAACAGCATTGAGCCAAGCTCTACTGGAGGGGAGAACGGGACTTATGTGGGGCTTTTTTAATGCAGTCATTAAAAGGGAGGTGTGCAGGGGGACCTCTGATTAGGAAAGCGTGGCAGGAAAAGGCTTAATTTTATCAGGGAAGGAGGGGAACTGGATTGCCACGGCTTCATGTGATGTGGCCGCAGCGGGAGGGAGCGCGGAGGGAGGGAGGGAGGGAAGTGGCAGTGAGGTGGCTGGTGCGTGGGTCACAGGGCTTGGTGGGAATGTTTGCTTGGAGAGAGTGTGAGCGTGAGTCACTGCTGGTGCACGAGCTTCCTGGCTGGCCCGGCTCCCTCAGCCCTGTGCTCGGGTCTCTTTCAGATGAAGACGGGCCCCTTTGCCGAGCACTCCAACCAGCTCTGGAACATCAGCGCCGTGCCCTCCTGGTCCAAGGTCAACCAGGGCCTCATCCGCATGTACAAGGCAGAGGTGAGCACTGTGAGCAGGGGAAGGCTGCTGGGCCTCCTCCCCTCCACAGCACTGTGGGTCAGCTCTTGTGCTGCTCCTTGGTGTAGGGACCCTGTCACAGTCATTGGCTGCCCCTTGCTCACTGAGCCCTTGGACAGTTCAGGTGCTGCTGGCTAGAAGGAAGCTCCTGCCTGCCTAGTGTTTGCCCCAAAACCAATCTCAAAATGGCCATTCCTTGCAGACATGATTTTTGCCATTTCTTGTCTTCCCATAGTGCAGGTTTCAGGCCTACAAATTAGGGCTGATATCTTGACCTCCTTATCCGTCTGGTCCCCCCACTATTTTACCAGCTGGAAGAGACTTAGTTTAAATTGTCATCCCATGTTTTAAGGGCCCCAGAGCAGGCTGAATGCTTGCTACTGATCTCCCCTTGCTACATGTCCTGTCCATGGCCACAGCCACCTCCCTGGTTTGGCAGCCCTCTGCCCACCAGCACTGGCGCTGCCCTAGACTTTCCTGGTGAACCCCTGACCTGAGGAACCGGGCAGTTTTGGCTCTCCCTTATCTATCCTTCCTGCTCGAGCTAACCCTGAGCTTGAGGAAGCAGGACAGGAACTGCCACATCTGGGCCTCTGGAGGGAACATCTCTTGCTGGGCAGGATGGGACAGTGCTGGCTCTGCAGGACACACTGACTGTGCCAAGGGCGCTGAAGGAGCAGAGATGGTGCAACTCCCTGGTGCACCCAGTGGTGCCTGAAGGAGTTAATCCCACCCCCTGTGGTCTGTGCTGGTGACAGACTCTGCTTCTGTTGCTGGGACACGGGGCTGAGGCTCAGGGACAGCTCTGCTCAGGCCCAGCGCACAAAGGGGTTAAACTGTGCCGAACTGCCGCTCCCTCCCCCAGCCCTTCCTCTGCACTGCACATCCTGTGTTTAGGTTCCAGGCCACATACCTCTCTAATCTGTGAGGTGTCACTCCCAGGCCCGCTGGCTCCTTCCGCCCCCAGCTCAGCTTTCCTCCCAGCCTCCAAGGAGGAGAAGCGGGGCTGGGGGTCGACCCCCTTGGCTGGCTGCTCCTTGGAGGGGTGCCCCGGGCTGCTCCTCAGAGGGGGAGGTGCCCCTGGGCTGCCCCTCTGAGGCTGCCCCTGTTCACAGCTCCCTCTCAAGGGCTGGAGACACTGCCTGCTGGGAAACCCTGAGCTGGAGGCTTTTTTGTGAGAGCTGGGGGGTCTGAAGGGAAGACCCTGTGAGTGCTGTTAAAGTGAAACGTGAGTCCCCTGAATCCTAGAGCATCAGTGTGGTTTGCTCCTACCTTGGCAGCCCTGCCATGGTCCTTCCTTTCCTTTGGATCAATTCCTTTGCACAGCTCTCTGGATACTCCCCTGGCATCCCACATGCCCCAGGATGTTCAGGTGCTCCTGCCTGGTGCCCCACATGCCCTGGGCCATGTGGTGGCTGCCACCTGTACATGACTGGAGGGACTTGGCAGTGGTGTGCCCACGGTGCAGTGTTCATGTCTACTGATGTCTTGGGGCCACTCTGTGCTGGCAGATCTACCTGTGCCCTGGCTGGGGACAGCACAGCCTGGGGATCCTCTGAAGACTGGGAGATAGTTTGGCTCTTCTAAGTGCACCCAAGGCATGGCCTTTTCTGGAGGCCTCAATCTGTTTTGAGTAGCAGGTGACATTCTGTATGAAAATGCTGGATCCAGTAGTGGTGGATTTCTAGAAATATCTTGAGATGTGGCTGTGTCGAGGAGAGAATGCAAAAACTACCAGGAAGGGTAATGACACAATTTTAGGCTAAGGTGTAAAAAACATTGAGTCAACCAAAGAGCTTTAAATTTATTTTTTTCCTCAAGGAATATTTGACCAGTCCTAAGAACACATGATTTTTGTGCAGCAGTGTCTTCTCCTGGCACTACGTGGTGCCTGTGTTCACCTGGATGGGCAGAGGAGAGGGGGGGACTCCTGCTGTGAGGGGTCCTCACTGGTTCTTTATATATAGATATATTATATCTTTATATATAATCTACTCTGGGGAGTCTCCCACCCCACTGCTGGCTCAGCCAGTTCCTGCCTGGCTTAGCTGAGAGGAGGGTGGATGTGGATGTGGACATGGCAGTGTGGCTGGGCAGGGCTTTCAGTTATGGTGTGCCCGGCCATGCAGGTTACACCAACATTTACAGCTGGAGGATCTCTTTGGCTGATTTCTGGGAATCACACACACAAGGTTCAGGAGTCACTGAACCTTCATCCTTTGGGTGTTTCAGGCCGGGCACTCAGTCACTACTGGAGGTCTGGTCTGTTTGCTGCTGGCTCCCAGTGCATTTCTGCTCACTGTGCCCAGCTCTGTAGCCCTCACCAGTGCAGTCTTTCTCCAATTAGCCACTGCCAACATTAGCAGAAGGGAAGTCAGTGATAGCCCCCGAGTGCTGACATTGGTCTTTGTCCAGCTCAAGGCAGAGCCTGGAGTGTGTGATGGCAAAGAGAAGGAAGGTTTGGGGTTGCGATGTTGCTTTGTCTGACTGGCAAAGGTGTCCTTTTATTTATTTTCCCCTCCCTTCTCCCTGCCCCTCTGATGCCCCGTTGTAATGAGATCGGGTGAAATCAGACACTCAGGTGGAGGCTCCAGCTCTGTAACACATCTGAGCTGGCTGGGAAGCGCCGGGTGCTGGACGGTGCTGACCGTGACAGGGTTTGAGTGGAGGCACAGCACAGCCAAGGGGTCACTGGCTGGAAGCAGAGCAGGAAAAATCAAATGCTCACTCACAACCTCCTTTCACTTGGTGGGAGTGGGGCAGCCCCAGACTTGGTTCCTTTAAAAAGCTTTGTCTCTCCTCTGTCTCCTCTGTGGGATGACTTTAAGCAGCCGACAGAAAGCTCAGGTGTGTCCGTGTGGCTGGGAGCTCTGGTCTGGATCCAGGCGCTCCAGGGTGCATGGGCAGTAGACTGAAGACAACATATCTTCAGCTCTGTGTGTTTATGAAATCCCAAATGTGTCTATTTATAATGTAATCGGTGAAGATGTGTTCTCTTGGAAGTCCAAGGGCTTTTCTTATTCTCTCCATCAAAGACAAGTGAAGAAGTCGACAGAATAGAGTGTGGTTAAAGCAGCAGCCTTGATGTTTTTCCCCTGAGCCTGCTTTTGAGTCTCCTGACCTTTCCTTCTCTGCAGTCAGTCGGGAAATACTTTCCATTGTAACTAATCTAGTCCCAGTTCCATCTTTAAAGGTTGGACTTGGTGTGTGAATCTGCTCCCCAGTTGAGTCCCAAGCAGACCTTCAGCATGATCAAGATGATGGCAAGAAGAAATAAGCTTATCCCCTCCACTGAGCTAGTGTTGGGTACATCAGTTTCACCCACATGTGATGCAAGGAGGGTTCTGTCTCTTGGTACCTCTAATAATCCAGAAAATTTGTGTTAGTTCTGCTGGATACAGAAGGAAAAGTTTCTTTGCTCCTCTCTTCTTGGGCTGGCGATGTGTTAAGTGGAATGGATACCCCTTCTTCCCACTGGTAGTTAAGTCTCTTCATCTGGAGCCCAAACCAGTCTGGTCTTCCATGGGATTCCTTGGATCTAATTGGACTGACATTTCTAGCTGTCAGCATCTCCGGTGTTCATTTCTCTCTGCTCTTCCCTCACGTCACTGTTGTCCAGTGCTGCTTCCTCTGAGGATTTGTCTAAGTGGTTGTGTGGAGAGATGGCAGCATCTCTGAGCATTAGGAAGCTTTGAAGGTGACGTGCCCTGATGGTCACAGGACTTATTTCTCCTTGGTGCCTTGCCATGGAGGTTTGTGGTTTTCTGCCTGGCTGTTATTCCCCAGGAGTGGATACAGCCGTGCTGTACCTTCACTACTTCCAAACTTGTTTTGGATCCAGTGTGCTTGTGCTTGGAACCAACTGTCTGACCTCTGGCTCCGAAGGGATTACTGTAGGCCTCGGTTTCTGAGCACAAATCCTCCTGCTTGCCTGTGACTACAGCTCGAGGGCAGGGTGCCTGTGCCTGAGTCCTGCCTTGGAGGAAGAGCTGTCTGCAGCACACTCTTCCTCACCAACCCCAGAGCTGGGGTCTCCCCTGCTGCAGCGAGTCCAGCTTGTCCCCCTGGAGAGCACAAGACTCCTTCCTATGGAAAGGAGAGTTGTAACTGCACCATGGCTCTTGTCTCCCTTTGGTAGGAAGGAACTGTCCTTCAAAAAAGTGCCTGGAGGAAAGAGTTGTGCATTTTGTCCCAGAGATCTGCCTGGGAGGCCGCTGACTGTAGGCAGGGGCCAGTGTGGCCATGACACCCTCCTGCCTGTGGGGAGCTGAGCAGCATCCTGCCCACCTGGCTCTCTGTGCCAAGGAATTACTGGGACTAGATGGATTCCTCTTAGCTGGTATCTGCTGGGCTTTGGTTGTACGTACTCCCTATCTCCCGTGGAGTCCCATCAGCAGATCTGTTCCTCAGCTGGGTGCAGGGAAAAGCCTCTTTTCCCAGACACTGAGTTTGGGGTTTTCTTCTCCTCTTCATATCATGCTGTCTAGGGAGGGAAGAACTTGCCCCTCTGCCTGTAGCAAAGAGGTGGCCACCACCTCACCAGCCTTGGTAATGAGTCCCTATTGCAGTGCAGAGGGGTGTCTGTGGCCCCTGTTCAGCACAACGAAGGTGGGTGATGCCACTGCAGGCACAGCCGCGGGGCTGATGAACACACACTGCCGAGCTCTGTGTGATGGAGGTGAGTCTGCCCTGTGCCCTCGCTGAGCTTTGGGCACTCTGAGTCTGCAGTGACTCAAAACCCAGAGTTCTGAGTGGCTCTGGCAGGCAAGCACTGACAAACTCACAGTCCTGACCTTCCTGTCATTGGGATGGGGAGTGGAAGGGCCCGTGCCCTCACAGCCTGGCTCGCCCTGCACAGAGGAAGAAGCAGCAGCTCTGAGCTAAGCTCCCTTGTAGTCGATGTATATAACTGATCTCTGATCCATTACTGTTCAGTGGTGGGTGGGAATTTCAGGAGTGAGGGGTTGTTGAGAATAGGATTATATCTTAAACTATGGAAGCAGAATCACTGGTTCTTGTCCATCAAAGACCTGAGAGTCTGGAATGCGGTTTGGGCAGTGCCTCGCGGCTGCAGGATGGTGCCTCAAACCTGGAGTGTGAGCACTGGCCTGGGGAGGGAAAGTCTCTTCCCTGGGGGGTTCTGTAGTTCTCAGTGTTTGTAAGGTGAAGCTCTTCAAAGAGATCAGCTCGAGCAAGGAGAGTGGTGAGAGAGAAAGCTGCTGACATAGACATGCTGCTTCTGCTCATGCTCCAGGCCTGAATGTCAGTAAGCAAAAGGCTCTGGCTGAAGGGAAGGGGATGGGGTTATGAAGTGTTACTGGCCTGAGGAGCCTGATAGGAATGTGGGGGGAGACATGGAACTAATCCCTCTGCCTTCGGCTGAGCTGCCCTGAGCTCGCTGCCTCCTGACCCTGCGGGCAGGATGTAGCTCTGGCTGCCTGTGTAAGGTGGAAATGTCTCCTGAATTCACCTCTCTTTATCTCCCCTCCTACAGTGCCTGGAGAAGTTTCCTGTGATCCAGCACTTTAAGTTCGGCAGCCTGCTCCCCATCCAGCCTGTGACATCCTAAGGAAACCACGGGAGGAGCCGGAGCAGCGGAGGCACAGTGCAGTGCTCTTCCTCCTCCCCTCACCCTCTCCTCATCGCCCTGCCCATCCATTCCTGCACATCCTCATCGGCAACCACAGATCCAAAGCACTCGCTGGCCTTGCACGGGAGACGGGATGGACCCTGAGCAGCTCCCCCTGCACATCCTCACCACGGAGATGTCTCGCCCTCGGCCAGGCCAGGGCCGTGTTTATCCACGGCTGCCGTGCGCAGCTCCAGGCATGGGAATGGGTTTGGGTAGGGGCTGCTTTGCAGCGAAGGCCCTCTGCTTCCCTTCCCAGGAGGAAGGGGTGTGGAGGGGAGGAAGGCACGTGTGGGTGTGTTGGGCAGTGGCAACTGCGATTTCCCTTTTGAATTTCATTGGAGTTTCCTGTTGCTGTTTGCTTTGGGAAACCACCGCACGGGGTGAGGTGTGAGCCTGTGTGTGTCTGTAGGCAGCCAGCTCTCCCTGCTCAGGAGGTCTGGAATGGGTAAAGGGGGTTATAGGGAATGTCTGTGGGTTGTTGGAAGCCCAGGGTGCCATCTCTCCCTTTTCTGGGTAAGGAAAGCCCCCTCCCTCTGTCTCTTCTGCAAGATTCCCTTTCTTTCCCACTAGCACCTCTTCTCTTAGGTGAAGCTGGGAACCTTCTGGGCTGTGGCTCTGGAGCCGGAGACAAGGTCCCTGAAGGGACCTGGCTCTGTGGGAACAGCTATGCAAAGACACTGCTCAGGCTCCCTCTTAACGGGTACAAACCCTGACACGTTCACACACATCCATGGCTGAGTCCAACCTGCCCTCTGCACTCCCTGTGCTTTGCTGCCCCAGGGCTGGGCTGGCCTCAGTGGCACAAGGTGACCGTGGTTGCTCCTGCTTGGTCATAAATTGTAGTGACAGCCCCATAGCAAAGGGATTTCCCCATGGAGCAGCATGATCCCAGCTCTTCGAGGGAGACATCCCCGGAGCACAGGCAGCATGAGAGGGCAGCATGTGGCTTTACATGCATTTATGTCCCTGTGCTGGAAACAAAAAGCATAAATAGCCCAGGGCAGCAGATTATACCTGGAGAAAGCTCTTTCTCTTTGTCATTCCCTGCTGGTGTTGCTGTGCTGGACCTCAGGCAGAGGGACCAGACTTCCAGTGCCACTTCCAGTTCCAGCAGCATCTTGAAGGCAGGTGGTCTGGATCACACCAGCAGCATCACTGGAGGGCAGAAATGGCTGGTGCTGTCTTTGAGATGAGCTGTTGTATCCACAGGTCTTGACCAAGGTGGTTCACAGCTTTGCAGCTGGAGAGGAGATGCTTCTTCTTGGGGTTTCTGGGCTGGGTGTGGGGCAACAGGGCTCTGGTCTGGTGTTTGCTGAGGAGCAGGAGCAGTAGGGATCCTTCCTCTGGCACTCCTGCAGATCATGGAGGGGGCAGTGGGGCTGCTCAGTGCTAGGCTGCTCAGCTTTTGCTGCTGCTTTACTGCTGGGGAGGGGGAGAGAAACCTGCTTATGATTTTTTTTTTAATTATTATTTTATTTTTATTTTTTCATGATTTTTACCAGAACCTACTCGCTCCCTCTTGTAAAGGTTCTCACAGGCGCTCAGGGGAAGGAGAGCAAGAAAAGAGTCTAAATTAGGAGGCAGTGAAGTGTCCACAGAGCTGAAGTAGAGCTTTCTGGCACTGCTGCTGTCCTGACTGCTCCTGGCTTGGCCCTGGGCAGGGGGTGGGGGACAAAGGGCTTTTGACCTGCCTGAAACAACTTATAAACTTGTATTTTAAATGAAAATGGAAGACTGGGGTTAAGTCTATTTTACTTCTGAATGAGATGTGTTTTGTCTTGGCTTTCCGAATGGATCCACTCCTGGAATGATGGTGGAGACCCCTGTGCTTGCTGGGGCTTGATGAATCCTTCTCCAGCAGAGCAGCCCGTGCCTGGCATGGAGACCCTCAGTATCTCCACCCATGTCCCCTCACACTGCTGTGTGGCTTTTGGCAACTGTCCCCATGCTTTAAATGGCTGTGTGGCTGTGCAGCATCTGGCCAGCAATGGCTGAACAAAAGCCTTTGGTTTCCCAAGTCTGCCCAAGGGTCGGGAATGCATCTCTCCTGGTCATCTTATGGAAATGGGGCTTCCATGCAAAAGGATGGTTGGAAATGTTGACATCCCTGCATGGGAGGGACACCCAGAATGTGGAATACAGCACCAAAGAATGGTGGAGAGATGCTTCCTTCTCCTGCAGCTGCAGCCACTGCTCCCTGGGGATGGTGTCCCTGGGCTCGGGACCTGCGGAGGAGGTGGGAGGAGGCTCGTGCAGAGCTGTGTTTGTTGCTTGCCTGAGTCTGCACATTAGTCCTGCTGGGTATTTTGGGACTTCAAGCAGCTAACTCTTATTTGAGTCTTATCAGCCCGCTTGGGATGTGCCCCTGTCACGTGGCAGCCACCTGCTTGCCTCCCTCTGACTCCCACAGCGTCCGTCACGGCTTCTCGGGGCTCCGCTCCTCTCCTGGCACATGCACACGTGTGGCACCACCCAGGGCTGCTCCGTGTCCAAAGCAGCACTTCCCACCTCCTCCCGCACTGTAGTTTGAATTAAAGTCTCTGTGTTTTGCACCAGTGACTGTGTTGGTCTCTCTCAGACTGGGGTTTGCTCCCACTTTGGGAGTAGAGCCAGTGAAGCCGAAGGCCGGAGCCCTCGGCACAAGGAAGAGGCACTTGCTGTGCTGGTGGTTGATCTTTTGCTTGCACCAACATGGACTCCTTATTTACTGCATGATCAAGTGCATCCAGTCTTTGTGTCCTTCCTGGGTGTCTCTCTGTTGTGTTGTATGTTTTTATTTATTAACTTTTTTGCTGTGCCCACCCCCCTCCTGGCTGGGATTTGTCAGGTAGGTGATGTGCAAAGCCTGATCCCAGGCCAGCAAATACTTCTTGAAGATCAGAGACTCTCATGACCAAAGGACGTTTGAGCCTTGTTTCTGAGGCAGGGTGAGAACTGGAACCTTTTTCTTCAGATGTTTTTCGTGTCCTGCTGTAGGAGCTGACTCAGGACTTCCAGCATCAGTTTAGTTCAGCAGCTTTGTTGGATTTATATTATACCTGGATTAAATTAAACCTGGACCTTCTCACGAGTGGTTGGAGGTAGCGTAGCTGTGCTGAGCAAACGCTTGTTTCCTTGTCTCTGGGTTACATTGTCTCCATCAACAGGGGCCAACTGTGCGAGCGCGTGTTGCTAAAAGCGGCAGCAGCGTGGAGGGATGGATGGTGAGCAGAAATGTCATCTTGGATCACAAATGTTTTCTTTGAAGGCGCTTGAATTCGTCTTGAGCGCGTCCCTTAGTGAACATGACGTGCAGTGAAGGGGAAGCAGACCTAGCGTGGGTTTCTGGCCACCTTCCCCCTCAGCCCACTGGCCAAGCCAGTTTTTTTTAATTCAGTTTTCAGAGCTGGGGTTGCCACACGTAGGGCAGTTTGTGTTTCTGTTTAACAGGTGTTGCCTTTGCAAAGGGCAGGTTTGCAAATCGCCGTCAGCCTTCCCCTCTCTCATTCTTCACAACCCTCCTTTATGGGTGATCGCTCATGGCAGCCACTTATAAATGAAGTAAGAGGTGAGAGAAGGAGCCTCATGCGAGGTTGGGAGTAACAGAATAAAAACTGCTTGATGCCATTGTTGCTGCATTAACTTGTCCCCTCACGTGGTGCTGGGATCCTGCTGGTGAATAAACAACGCAGCCCCCAGTGCAGGACCAGCAAAGTCTGAGCTGGCACTTGCCAGCATGAAGGTGCCCTTTGTACCCCAAGGACCTGGAGCTGAACCATGCAAGAGCCCTGGAGTCTTCACCCTATCCCTGCAACTGCACTGACTTCCTTCCTGAGAGAGGGAAGGAGGCAGAAATGGGTGGGAGAAGGTGGAATGAGTGGTTAACAATCATTGCTAATGTGACCTGGACTCTCCCACTGGCAGGTTGGAGAAAAAACTTGTACATTTGAGAAGCTTGCAGGGATCTCGTTGCTGCTCCACCAAGGACTCTCCTGGCTCAGCTGTAGAGTTTACAGGGCTTCGGGAGGTCGTTTCATGCTCTAATAGCCAAGAGGAGAGATCTTCATCCTTTAGCATTGTTTCCCCTTCAGTGGATGAGCACTCTTCCCATTGACATTGGAGAAACTCTTTGAACGTCCTGGGGACAGACAGGTCTTGTAAAATTGTGCCAAACTTCAAACTAGGATGAGCCAAATTGAAAAAGGGCCTTCACATCGGATTCAGCAAGGGTGGAACCGTGACAGGTATCCTCAGCTTGGAGATGCACTTGTACTGGATAGCACAGGGCTGTGAGCAGGTTTTAGAGGTTAGAAAAGGCCTTCCAGGGGGTGGAGTGGGTGCTTCTGCTTGCTATAAAAAGCCTGGGCTTGGGAATGTCTCCATCGACCGGCTCAACGCAGGGCGTAAATACAGTTGTCGCTAAAATTGGAACGAGTCACTCCCCATGTTCCCGGTTGCAACTGTAACACGGATAATAAATAACATCGAAATCCCACATCAGAATTCAGGCTCCTTAATGCTCAGTGTGTGCACACCCATGGAAACAAAAAATCCCAGGATTGGGGTCCTGCAGGAGAGGTGCAGCGAGGCCCTGATACAGCAGGCACCAAGGTGTGTGTGAGTCCTGAGCACATCCTGCTTCCTTTTATAAAGTAGATTAAGGATGTGCTCAAGGATTTGCTGACCCCGTAAATGGAGAAAGTAGAGAAAGCAGAGGAGCAGTTCTTTATGGGTTCTTCTATTTTTAAGACACCTGGGAGAGAGAAACCCAAGCAGCCTGCACTGCACAGGTCGAGGTACCGAAATTATCCATTTGGACATGAATTCCTCCCAGTTTTATGTGTGGAAACAGGTGGGGTTTTCTGAGATGGTGATGCCTGTGATGCTGGAGCCCAGCCTGGTGAGTAGTTGTGTGGCTGTGACCACTTGAGGTGTGCAGAGCTGATGACATTAACCACCACCACACTTCTTTAGCCATCATGTAGACATGATGCTTTGGGTTTCAAGTGCTGATGCTGCTAAAGGAAAACTGTTTTACTGTTGCTAAAAGAGCAAAGCATAGCAATATTCCTGAGTCTATGTGTCCTGTAATGGGTCTAAACTATAGAAAATTGACTGCTGTGGTGTTTAGAGAGAAATTCCAGCTAGATTGTAAGATAACAGAGCATATTCTTTTCTTGGATACTTGCTGATCACCTGAAGTGACTGCTTTGCAAAGGGTCTTACTTTTCTGTGTTTGGAGCATATACCTTTAAAAATATTAGTTTAGGTATTACATATCCCCTTTGAAAAAATTCCCTTGTAGGCAAGAATAAAACTTACAAAAAGGCTGTTACAGAGATCATCAGCTCTCTATTAGATAGCTTGGAATATGCTCCACTAGCACCAGAGTTTAGTCTTCTCCAAATTACTGTAGAGGATTTGACTGTATCTTGCTGATCCATCCACATTTTAATTTCCTCTGCACGGATACATATTGCAGGATGCTGGAAATCCCCAAGCCCACTGGAGCTGCAAGACTGGATGTTTCATCCTGTAACACCAATAAAATGTTAATGCATACTAATAGCAACAGCAAAGGGGTTTATGGAGCGAGCTTGGAAGTATTTTATAATTGCCAGGGTATCTGTGTCACAGAGAATTTGGGGTTAGAGCCATCAAGTGTTGCACTTAGTCAACACAGGAAAAGAAAACCCCTCAAATATACCTCAAACCTACTAATTTTTATAATGAAAGGGGGGAAGATGGGAGATGAGCCCCTGGGGAGAGAGTCAAACATAAATTGCATATATGTGAGAGAGCTGCCCACTGGTTGGGATGGATTTAGGAGAGTGGGGACACTGCCTCCCTTTCCCACCTGGACACCAAGAATAAGAGCACCATCCTGCTGTGTAAACCCAGTAAATCTGGGCATGAGGTGACATAAATTCATCAGTAACATGAAATCCAGGGAGCTGGGGCAGGTTTGATTTCTCTGCAGGTTGCACTGCCTGGCTGCAGCACCTCACCCCTCCCAGCAGCTCGTGTGCCCCCTCAGCCCAGCCTGGGGGTGTGGTCCTGTTTACTGCAACCTGAGGTACCAAAACGAAGGTAAATTTGAAACTGGGGGCAGAGGGACCAGGCTTCCTTCATCTTGCAGCGTTTCCGTGTTCTCTGGTTCTGTGGGAGCTGCCAGCCTGTGGTTGTACCTCTCATCCTGCCTGTCCCAAAGATGCATCTGGGATGCTCCAGTCTCTGCTCATTGGTGTTGGGAGGACTGTGGGACAAAGAAAGGAGCAGTGAGGCTGCAGAGATCACACCCTGTCCAGAGCACCATGTGGGAATTGCTGATCCACCCCAGCTGTCTCTCACACTGGACCAGAGCATGTGGCCTCCATGGTCCAGGGGCAGAAGGGGAAGAGCCTGAATGACCACAGAGCTGCTTGTTTGAAGAGATGTGCTCCAAACCCTGGGGGTTTTCCAGAGTCAACAGATCCCGAGCCAAGGTATAAGCCAGAGGCATTGCCTGACCCGGCAGGCACCGGAGGGCCAGACTGAAGGAGCTCTGCATGTAAATGCTCCTGAAACAACATTAGGCTGAGTTAATCCAGGGGTAACTCCAGAAGGACAAACTGAAGGCTCAATCCTCTCCTTATCTCACATCACTAAGCTGGAGGACCGAGCCCAGGGCACCCCACAGAGCCTGGGATGTCCATGTCCTGGCTTCTGGGGCTTTTTGGCTGTGTCCTTTCCTTCTGGTTCATATGGGAGGGGAAGAGCCAGGATGTTTGTGGTACTGTGGGGAGCACAAGCGTGGCCTTTTCTGGGGTGGAGGTGGGTGACGGAGCAGAGCAGCCACAGAGCCTGTGTGGGGGGGTTGTCCTCTGGCCCTGAGGGTCCTCCAGTCACCCCAAGGGCTGCTTTGTCCCTGCACAGGGTCATCCTACATCCCTGCCTGAGTCCTGCTGGAAGCTGTCTGCAGAACTTTCCCTGGTGCTGGTGAGGGTGAAGCGTGTCCCTTGGCACATGTTTTGGGCTGGTGTTTGCTCTCCATCACCAAAACAGACGGAGTTGTGAGTTTATGAAATGTCCTTCCCTGAGCTGTGCATCTGACCAGCCCTGGCTCCCTGCTGAGGGGGAGTTCATTGAAGTATCCCTGAATCCTGAGCACTCTGTCACCCCGTTTGCAAATGGTGGAGCAGGAACTGGTTCCAGTTTGAGGTGTGCAGCTCAAAATGCTGCTAAGCCTGTGCTCTAACACTGGCAGTGCCAGACAGGGGCTGTGGTGGCAGCCACAGGAGGAGGAGGAGGAGAAGTGGGCATGGCATGGGCACAGCAAGTCGTGGTGGTTGGTGTTTTGTTCATCCTCACCAGGGAGCAAAGGAGAAACAAAAGCTGGGGCAACACAGGGCACCAGGCTGGCTGGGCGAGGAGGAGACAGAAATAATTGTGCAGAGTTTCATCGTGGAGCTTGAAAAAGGGTGATTTTGTGAGCGAATAGTCAACCTCCCAGAGCAGAACTTCCCCGTCTCCAATTTCAAAATTCCATTCACATCAACATCCACTTTCATGTTGTAAAACCTGGGGAAAAGGGAAGGGGAAAAAAAAGCAGCTTCACACATTTCAATGCAAGAGCCTGATTTTGGTGAGGAAAATAAGGTGAGAAGCACTGCTTTGGGAGTTGTTTACTAAAAATCAAGGCCCCCAGAAATGAAAGTGGCAAAATTATCAGGGAGTTGAGGCATGTGGGGCTGCCCTGAAGTCTGAGGCTGCTCCTGCCCATTGAGGCTGAGCCCTGTGGTACCATAAAGTGGCTGCTGGAGTTTTCCGCATTTGAAAGGTGGGAGAAGGGCATGGTGCAGACGCTGTGCTCTGATACATACGAATCCTCATGAGTTTGGGACAACAGGAGTGGGGGGGAAAAATGCATGGATCTGGCCAAATGGGGGACCTGCCAGGGAGGAAGGGACAGCTTCAGTCCCATAAAAGGGAGGAGAGTTGCAAGGAGCAGGGATAGTCCAGAGAAGCATCCCAGACAGCATGTGGGGATCTCATCACTCCAGGGAAAGCCTCTTCCCCTCCTCTGGCAGCACCACAGGTGGGGTTATTGCTCATTCACTTCAGGTGTAGGGCAGGTGCCTCTGCTCAGCTGGGCCAGTCATGGGGCCAGGAGTGAGGATAAGAGCAGGTTCTGGGGGGGTTCTCTTTTCTGTGCTCCTTTTCTTAGGACCTGGAGCCAGTTGGTGCCTTCCCTGAGGAAGAGGAGCTGAGGCAGCCCTCCCTGCCCTCTGGGTTTGGCTGACTCCATCATTCCATGCTGACCTCCATGTGCTGTTTGGCATTGGCCAAGATCTTGGATGAAGGTCTTGCCTGCCTGGCATAGTAATCCCAGAGAATGGCTCAGCTGGAAATGCTTTTTTTCCCTGAGGAGCAGCTGGAAAAGCCTTCACCCTCTGAGAATCCTGGTCAGCAGTGCTGCAAACCTGCTCCAGGTCCCTCTCTGGGTGACCAGGATCACCCCTGCTTTGCTGCAGGGCTCTGCCCAGCTTGTGTCTCTGTGGTGCAAGTAAACCCCCAAATCGTCCAGTGTCAGCATCTTCCAAATTCTGGGGGAGGTTTTTGCTTCTCCTGCTGTAGAACTGAGATCCTGGTGCCTTGATGGTGGTGGTGGTGTGTTGCTGAGATGGCTGCTTTGTGCTCAGTGGCTGCTGCTTGTGAGCAGAGTGCTTTTTACTCTAATTTTTCCATTGTGCTGTTTTGCTGTTCGATGTGAGGGACAGCAGCTTCTGCCACACAACTGCCGCCTCTTAACTTTCCCAATGTGTGCTGGTAAATCCAGGGTAGGCTTAACTCAAGGACCAACATTAATCATCAAATCTATAAGCAGGATATAGAAAGGCCAAGTGTGAATAATTACTGCTCAGGTGCTAATTACCCAGGCCCAGACCAAACCCCACACCTTAAACACACTGCTAACAGGAGTGGCCTCTGGGTCCTCCCTTGCTCCCCTACTGCTCTCTCTGCAGGGGACTCCTCCAAACAGCTGCTAACATGTGCAGATCCCAAAACATTCTTCTGTTCATTTGGATTTGAGCTGGGGAGATGAGATGGTAGGGATCTGACTCCCAGGCAACAGATGGAAGGATGGACAGATCCTGCACTGGGTTTGGCAGAGCACAAAGTTGCCCTTCTGGGGATGTGCTGCTGAGACTGGGTACGATCTTGTTCTTGGCACTTGTGGTTTAGGAGGATATGGAGCAGCTCCAGCTGTGGGTCAGCACCTGGGAATTGGTGCCTGGCTTGTGGTGCAAGGGTGAGTTTTCCTTGGATACATGTCCAACCCCTCCCTGGGAAGCTGAGGACTGGGGGTGAGCTGGGCTGGCAGCCTGGATGGTGAGAGGGGTCAGTTCTCTGTCGCTGTGTCCATCCTTGCCCCTCCTGTGTGGAGGGACCTGTTGGATGTGTGGTGATGTTCTGTTCCAGGCTGAGCTGCTCCAGTGGCATTAGGACTTATCTAGGCTGTTGGCTTTGGCACTGGATCTAATCCATGACTTCCTAATGCCAGACTTGAGCCCTCCAAGCTCCCGTGGGAGCTGGGCAGAGCCCAGTGACTGCTGTGTGTTGGGTCTGTGCTGACCCTCTGCTGCTGTGAGCCAGCCCAGCTCTGCAGCCACCGCTGTGACAGCCTCTAGGTTCGGGAAATAATGGGAGGTCCGGACCCTCCTGGGCTCTGCGAGCAGCCGCTTTCTGCCCCTCCTGGCTGCTCTGCCGAAGGCGGCTCCCGGGAAAAGCGGGATGGGCTCAGGCGCTGCTCTAGCTTCGGGTTGAATTTCTGGCTCTCCTCGGGGCAGGGTGACTCTTCCCCCAACCAAGGAGGTTCAGTGGAGTGACACTGAGGACACCGCAAGCACTGGGTCTGCTTATGGAGAGCGTTTTGAGCTGTGAAGGGAAAGGCACAGCTGGGTCGCAGCTGGCAGAGCGAGCGGTGTGTGCACAGAGGCGGTTCCCTCTGCCCTGGCTGCCCCCCGACTCCCCTCGCTCTCCCCCATCTCCCACCTCCCGCGGTTCTGTGCGAGTCAGGCTCCATCTGCCCCCTCCGCAGGACCCCTCTGTGCCTTGTTCCCACTCCGGGGCTGCCGGGCACGAAATCCTGGCGGTGCCCGTTCACCCCCAGCCGAGAGGGCACTAACGGGACAGAGGACACGGGAAGATTTCTAGGGTCAAACTCTTTGGCTTCAGCACCACCGTCTGTAAGGTCGGGCAGCGCTGTTGGACCGCGCTGGGGGCAGAGCCGGGGTGGGGACAGGCGCTGACATGGGAGCGGTGCTCGCGGCTGGGCTGGGGGGTCTGGCGGTGGCAGCTGAGCTCCCCCAGATTTTGGGTCCTCCACCCTGCTCCAGCCCATCTGTTCTGCATCTCCACGCGGAGTCAGGGACCGGAGGGGTGGGAGGCGAGGTGGTTGGTGCCTACCGGGGTGTGTGAGGGGCACAGCCCTTTTCCCCGCGAGCACGCAGGGGGTTCAGCCGAGTTGCGAAGGGATCAAAACATTTTGTGCCTGGAAGACGAGGAGCGTGTGCGAGAGTGAGGATGGGCTTGTGTTGGGGGGTGCAACCTTCCCCTGTCACCTCCCTTCTAGCCTGAATGCTTCTGCCATCATGATTAATTTATCAGGTACTTATGAATATGCAGATGAGACTCTGGTTTCCAGGCTCTGCTTTCAGGAGAGGCTGTGATGGGCTTTCTGCTGCTGCCGCCTTCGTAAGAAGAGAAATGTCATGTACCAGGGTTTAAAATAAATAAATAACTGCGCCAGCGAGAGCGTGTGAGTCTTCGCGGCTCCGCGGAGCTGTGGGATCTCCTCGTTCCTCAGTGACGGGGATTTTTTGAGTGTCCCTGTGGCATATGCACCCCGACACCCCCTCCCCGCGTGTGTACCAGTGATGCAGAGGCGGCTTTGCCTTTGAAACCTTGAGTGAAGCCCCAGAAACTTCCACTGCGAACGCGGGCGAGGGTTGGCTCCCCCCAGAAGAGGGGAGGTTTGTAGGGATGGGTGCGCCTGGATGAGTTCCTAAAGGAACAGGGGTTTCTGCTGGTGATGGTCCCTGTACCAGTGGGAACCCCAAGGTCTGGGAGATGGGGAGCGGTGTGGGAGGGTGATGGTTGTGTGCATGTGGCTGTTCGGCTAAAGGAAGCTCTGCCCCTCTCCGGCTGGGCTGCGGGACAGGGATTTGGGTTTGGGATTCAGCACCCGGCTGTGCTGACCTGTGGGCGCCTGCAGAAGCACCTAGATTTTAAAACTTCCCCCAAATATTGCGTGCAGCAGCCAGGGCTGTGGATGCAGGAGCGGCTGCTTCTGCTAACCCCGCGGCCGGGGCCCCTCTCCAGCCGCCTCCGTGCTGGGAAGCTGCGACTCCCGGAGCAGTGGAGCGGGATGGGGCCGGGTGAGGCCTCGGGGGTCCCGGCCCCGGGGCTCTGGGGGGAGGAGGGGGCTTCTCCACGGCCCCATGGGTGAATCCCCCCTGCTCAAACCAGCCAACTCCTGGGTTTCGCAGAGCGCTTGTGCGCTCAGCGGTGCTCCCGCAGTGCTGCTGCGCCTGGGCAGGGGGTTATGTGGTTTATATTTTTAATTGCAATTTTTCTGGGGGAGGGTGGGGGGGAGTTATTTGGAGGAGCGGCAGGGGAGGGGAGCGGGGCTCAGCTCCACGGTGGGAGCAGGGCGAGGGGCAGCAGCACCGGGGGGTGGGCAGCGCGGCCTTCCCTGCCCCTTCCTCTGCCCCACGGGGGGGGGTCGCGGCCACCCCCGTCCCTCGCTGTCCCCCCGGCCCCGCACAGCGCTGCGGGTCCCGCGGTGGGCACCAGGCGGCGCTGCGGGCGCGGAGCGGGCGCGGGGCGCGGAGCGGGGGCGCAGCCCGGGCGGGGGGCTCCGCGCTCCGGCTCCTCCGCACCGCGAACCCCCCACCTCCAACCCCCGCCCCGCTCCGCGATCCCATGTTTGCGGTTTCTCGCCCCCTGGAGAGGGGAAGGTTGAGCTCCCGCGGTGATGCGCGGGGTTGCGAAGGGGAGGGAGTTGTCCGTGTGTTGGTTTGGGGGGCTCCTGAGGATGCCGGGGGGGTGCTGGAGGTGCGGGGGTAGAGGGGCGGTCCGGCTGTGGCGTTTGCGCTGAGTGCTGGGAACTGCGTGTAATGCACGGGGTTAAAAAAAAATAATAATCCTCCCCTCCTGAGGTGGTCGGGAGGGGGATGAGGAGCGGCCCCGGCTCGTTCCTGTGGGGTAAAGGAGGGGAGGGGATAAATACACATACACACAAAAAGTGGGGGGGGGGGGGGGGGGGGAAAACCCCCCCCCCCCCCCCCGCGGCCCCGCGCGGGGATAACAAACTCCAACTTAAAAAAAACTTCCCGAGCACGTCGGGGGGCGCGGAGGCGGCGGAGCTGCCCAGGTGCGGGTCGGGGCACGGCCGGGGGGTCCCGCTGCCTCCCCCCGCCCGACCCCCGGCCCCTTCCCCACCGGTCCCTTCCCCACCTGGGACTTGCCTTGCGCGGCACCGCCAGACCCAAGGGGGGGCTTTTGTTGCGTCCTGGCAGCCGGGGGGGGGCTGCGAGTGAGCGTGTGGAGGAGAGGGTGAAGCTGGATGGTGTTGGGGAGGGGACAAAGGGGTTTTGCTGGGGCTGGGGGCGCACTGGGGTGTGGGAGCCTCGGCAAAGGCTCCCCCGTGCAGAGGGGAAGCGGCGGCTCAGGAGAGGGGCTTCCTCGGGCTGCGGGGTGAAGGAAAGCGAGGGCACAGCAACTTTATAATCGACTTTTTATTAAGATTATAAATTTAAACAAATCTGAACAGTTTTACCCGGTGATATACAATTCCATATGCACAAAAATACAGGCTTACAAACAAAGAAAAAGAGGAGGAAAAAAAGAAAAAGACCCCAACAGACCGTTTGGCAAAGCATCCTCAGTTACACACAGTGCTGATACCGTGAAGTTGGGAGTGGGCAAAAAAAAAAAAAAAAATAGAGGAGGGGACAACGACCAGAAAACCCACCTTTTTACAACAAAAGGTTTTTCTTTAAAAAAAATAATGTAAAAAAATCAAGAGACTCTACAGGAGACAGATTTCTTCACAAGACCAAACAATGCTGGTTTTATGATTGGGAAGGCTGAAACCAGAACAGTTGAACTTAAGAAAAAAAAAAAAAAAGGAAGGGGGGAAAAAAAAAAAGAAAAAGAGTCAGACCCGACACACACACCGGAGACGTGAGTCGTGTTACCTGCGGCATCACAAGCACACACCGAGGCGGAGACTCGGGGCTGTCGGGGGTGGCTCGCCCCCTCCCCGGCGGGGCACAGCCCGGAGGGACCCCCGGTTTTTGCTTTACCCCCTTCCCCCCCCCCCCAAAATTCAGGTTTCGGAACCCTCCAGCGCTCCCCTGGCACAAGCGGTGGGAAGAAGTCACATCGCACACGTTTCTTCTGGGAGGAAAGTTGAAATGTTTTCATTTCTGCCTTTTTTTTTTTTTTTTCCGCCCTTCCTTTCTTTTAAATAGATAAAGAAACGCACAAAAGCGAAGGGGCAGCGGCTGCTTTCCCCTGCCCGCACCCCGAAACCCACCGGGCCGGGGGCGGCGGGACCCGCGGGGCGGCCCGGGGCGGGGAGCGGGGCCGGGGGCGCTCCCGCCGCAGGGTCCCGGGGCCGGTACCGGCTCTCACGTGGCTCTACCGGCCGCCAGCACCGGCCCCGGGAAACCCGCCGCGAAGAGAACCCGAGCGGACACAAAGAGGATTATTTAAATAGGTGCTTCGCTGTTGTTTTTTTTTTGTTTGTTTTGTTTTCGTTTGTTTGCTTGGCTTTTTTTTTGTTGTTGTTGTTTTGTTTGTTAGTTGTTTTTTTTTTTTTCTCTCATCTCTGCAAAAATAAAGTCCCAAGGTCTTAGATTTTTTTTTTCTTTATTGTACAATTTATAAAACACTAGCGTGGCTCTGCCCTCCCGCCTCCCCTGCGCACCCCTCGACACCCCCCCCCCCCCCTCCCCCCGCCCCACCCCCCCCCCCCTCCTTATTTTCGCCGCCCCCCCCCCGGGGCCGCCGTTCCTCGGATCGCACCCCCGTTTTGCCAAGACCCCCCCCGCCCCCTCTGCTCCCCCTCTCCTCTCTAAAACGCGACGATGGCCCGAGTCCAGGCTCCCAGGCTCGCCAGCGCCTGCTTGCTGCACAGCTGCCCGTTGAGGGGCTGCTCCGAGTCCGCCTGCTGCCGGCTCACCAGCCCCGTGAAACCGGAGCCGAAGATGGAGATCAAGTTGGAGATGTTGGAAGAGTCCTGGGGGTGCTCGGCGCTGTACTCCTCGAAGCGGGCGCGTTTGGTGCACGGGGCGAAGGGGGGGCCGCCCGCCACCCCGCCTCCCCCCGGCTCCCCTTCCTCCACCCCCTCCTCTTCCTCCTCCTGCCCCGGGTAATACTTGCGCTTGGTGCCGGGCGCGGGCGGCGGGGAGGCGAGCCCCGGTGCCGGCTGGCAGCAGCAGGGGCACTGCGAGCAGCAGTCCTGGTGCAAGTACCCGTTCTCCACCGTGGTCACGACGTGAGTGTCCAAATCCAGCACCGTGGTGCGGCTGCTACAGTGCGGGGCCCCGCCGCTCCCGAAGTCACAGCCGGCGGCGTAGAGCAGCCCCGGGGCCGCGCCTCCGCCACCGGGACCGGCGCTGCCGGGGGCCCGGTAGAAGCCCGGGGACGAGTCTCTGCAGGGCGCTCTCTGCAGCTCCGGGGGCGCCGCGCACACCGGCACCTCCAGCAGCTCCGCGCCGCCCCGCGCAGCCCCGCAGCTCCGCGCCTCGCGGTCCTGCGTGTCGGCGGGCAGCGGGAGCGCCGCCAGCTCCGGCGGGGCGGCGGCGGCGGGCGGCGGGCAAGCGGGCATGGCGAGGAGCGGGGCGCCGTCGGGGTAGTGCTGCTGCTGGCGGCGGTAGAGCTCGGCGTAGCGCTCGCTCAGGTAGAGCTGCCGGGCGTTGCGGAGCACATAGGAGACGAGCAGGTTCTTGTGGAGCTTGATGCCGCCTCGCTGCGTGCGGGAGCTGTGGATCTTCCGCAGGGAAATACTGATCAAACTCTGCGCATCGAGGGTGCACTCCATCCTCCTCCGGCCCCTCAGCATCGGCTCTCGCCGCCCGCGCAGCCAGGCACCCCGGCCCGCATCCACACGGCAGCCGGGCGGGTGCGGAGGGTCTCAAGGAAAGGAGGATAAAGAGGCTGGGAAGGGAGGGGGGGGGGAGGACCAAAGGGGGCCCGCGGGCGGTGGCGGGGGAGGAGCTCGGCGTAGCACTCGC
>NW_020884901.1:5433062-5492758 GCF_003945725.1 Corapipo altera | reverse complement strand
CCGCCCCCGGCCCCCCCCCCCTTGCCCCTGAGCCCGCCCGTACCTGTCGCGCACGGGGCACTGAGCGCCCGCCCGCGCGGCCCCCGCCTTTTATACCGCCGCGCCGGGCCCCTGCGCTCCGCCCCGCTCGGCGGGCGCGGCCAATGGGCAGGCGGGAAGAGGCTTGACGGGCGGGCGGCGCGGCCAATGGGGGCGAGGCGGGCGCCTCGTGCCGTTCAAACGGTGGCGGGCGCGGCGCGGCGCGGGAGGGCGGAGGGGGATCGGGGTGAGGGTCCCGCCGGGCACCGGGGGCGCCGGGGGTCCCGCCGGAGTGGCGGTGGGGCCGCGGCTGTGCCTCCCCGCTCCGCTCCCCTCGCACAGGTGAGCGGGGGGCGGTGCCGGCCCCGGTGGGCGGCCCCCGAGCGGCCGTGGGGGCGGGGGCGCGGCACGGTCCACCCCGCCCCGCTCTTCGGGTACCCCACGCCCCGCTCTGTGACACCCCTGTCCCCAGCGGGACCCCCGGTGGTACCGGCATCCTCAGCGCCCTCTGTGAATGCCCTCTCCGGGGGTGCTGGAGGCTGCCCCGCTCCGCTTTGGGCTGCCCCAGCCCCGGGCGTTCCAGGGTCAGGTGTTGGGGACACCCCAGCCTGGCCGGGTGGCCCCTTGGGGATACCCTCTTCTCCCGCTTGGAGAACCGTCACCCTGACTCCCTCCGAGAGTCAGGGCTTTCCCCCGATGTAGGGGCAGGACCGTGCATCAATCACTGCTCACAAAGTGCCCCAATCACACCTGATTTCCCCCAGCTGGACCTTTCACGGGTTGTTGCTAATTAAGGGCTCACCTGAATTAATTAAGAGCCCACTTTGGTACCTCCCATCCCACATAGCTGTGTTGGCTCTGCAGGGCAGTGTGGTCCTTGCTCCCCCTCACTAGGGGATGTGATGGGAGCGGGCTAGGCTGGCTTCTGTGGGGTTAAGGGGAGCAGAAGCTCAGGGATTAATTTAGTGGGGTGCAAGGGCTAAGGAGTGTCCCCACGTTTGTTGCTGAAAGGACCTGGTCACTGAGACACCCAGCTGCCTGCCCGGGGAGCAGCAGAACTTGGGGAAGCTCATGTCACCACAGAGCAGCAGCCCTTGGCCAGCAGGTAAGATCTGGGGGTTCTGGGGGCAGGGGCTGTGGTGTTTGGGTGGGAGAAGGGACTGCAGTGTTGGGACAATGGGAGCTACTTATGGAACAGCATCTTCTGTAAAAAGCAGAAGGCAGGGGACAGAGGAGGGGGTTTCCCCTTGGCTGCAGAGGTCCTCCAGGCTGGGTGCCTGCCCTGGGGGACACACTGGTGTACATACCTGAGCGGTGGCTACAGGCAGTCTCATGTCTGCAGGTTGCGGAGAGCCCAGTGGAAAGAAAACCTCTGAAGCCCTTTCTCCTGCTGGTGCAGCCCAACCTCCAAACCACAGGGGCAGGGATACAAGGAGGTCACTTGGGTCATCAGCAGTGGGTCAGGGCACCGTGCCAAGCCTGTGTTGTGGGGGGATGCTCAGAAGGCTTTCCTTGCTTCTTGGCTTGGCTGGACTCTGCTACCTTAGCTTGACCATGTCCTCCACCCAAGGGAATGGGAGCAGACCCAGCACCACAGAGGATTTTGTCCCTGTGGAAGGGCAGTTGGGGCAGCTTGTTGTCCCCTGAGCAGCAGCTGGCTAAGTCATTCTTGCTCATAGAGAAACCTTCTCCACAGTCTGCCTTCAGCCACGCAAACTGGGGTGAATGACACTCTGTGCATTCCCAAGCTCTTAAAGGATGCTCTTGACCTGCTTTCCTTGCTTGTAATGTGGGAAGTGATCACAGCCCTGTCCAGAGGGGTGGCTGTAGCTCCAGGCAGTGGGTACAGGCAGTGTTAGAGATGGGGGATTGTGCTGTGTCCTTCCCTCCTCCACCAGTCTCTCTTCCTTGCAATTCTTCTTGGCTGTAGGTTGGCTTTTCCAAGGCTGTGGCTGCACAGCAGTTGGAGGTCCAGGAGGTGATAATTGGAACTGGTCTGTGCAGATACTATGGGGTGCAGCATGACTGGGGTCTGGCCACGTCACACAGACCAATGCTGAGCTTTGGGTGCTTTGGTAGCTGGAGCCAGGCCTTGCTCCTGCCCAGCAACGTCCAAGGCTCTGCCATCATGGAATGTTGGGATTGGTGCTTGTGGACTGAGCCCCAGCTGCGGCTCTGCAGCATTATCTGTGGCCTCATGGGCACTGGGGAACCAGGGCAGTGTGCGCTGCTGCTGCCAGTCTGTGTCACATCCTCCACCCAGCCAGCGCAGGCAGCGATTGCCTCTCTTGCTCAGCTGGCATTTGCTGCTCTCTGGCCTATCTCCAGCTGTAAAACTACAGCCTAGGTGGTCAAGATTAAGAGCCTGAATTGCCCATTGACCAGCTGAGGTGGGGTGGCTTGGAGGGCAATACTGCCAGCCACAAAGACACCCTCTGCCTCGAGCTGCTGCTCACCATCCCACCTCTGACTCGCAGCATGGCCTCAGGACACTGCCCAGTACCATCCCTCTGCTCTTTAATTGTCATCTGGCCCCACTGGCCTCAGGTTATGCCTTTCAGTGAAGGGTCAGGTGGACTTTGCAGGGCCCTGCTTGAAGCAGTGCTGGGTTTAGGGAAGTGCAGAGGGTGATGCATCCTCGGGGCAGGCTGGGCATCACAGGGCAGCCCTGACGTGGGAGCTGCTGCTGTCTCTGGCTGTCAGAGAAGTGCCCTCTGCTGTAACTGCCTGAGAAGCTTCGTGGCACCAGGAAAAACCCGAGAGCACAGCAGGAGCCTCTAGGAGATGAAGACGGAATTAAAACTTTAATCTTATTTAGATTCTGGGTAATTAATATAAAGGCTATAAAACTTGGGCCTGATCCCCACACTGACTGCTGGGCACTGTGCTCTGGATGGTGAGGCTGTGGCAGCTGCAGGCTGGCTCTCCTCCCCGGCTGGCTCTCCTGGCAGGTGCCAGTGTTTTGTTTGCAGACACGGTGGCTTTAATCCCGGAGTCGGGACGGGCTGTGCGCTGTGAGAACTGCGCTGCTTCAGTTTGGCCTGTGGACTCCAAAAATCTCCCAGAGACAGAAATCTGGCTGATACCTGTCTTGGCACATGGCTGCAAGCTCTGCTTTTCTAAAGAGGATAACGAGTCCTGTCCATTTTCTGGCTCTGTGGCAGCAAGCTGGGGCAGGGTGGGTTTGGTGCCTTGCCTTTCACAGGAACACTGCTGTGTTCTGTCCAGCACCCTCATTCCCTGGTCTCCACTGGGGTTTGTGTACCCTTCCCATGGAAAGGGCCCTAAGGACTGTATTGCTGTAGTGGGCAGTTCGTGTAAAACCATCTCAGTTAAATGTAATTGCAGCTTTTAACTGGCCTTTAAATGGTGAGAACCATTACTTCCCCAAAGGAGAAGAGGGTGGGCCCAGGATTTGCTTTCTGGAGGGCTGTAGCTGCACATTTTCTGGTGTAGATGATGCTGGTCCTGTAATGTGGGTGCTGTGGGGCTGGCCCTGGGCTGGGCATGGTGCAGCTGTACCACAGCTGGTCCAGCCCTGCTCATGTCCTGGTGCCAGGGCTGGTTTTGCAGCCGTCGATCCTGCAGTGGGCTCCAGCAGCAAAACCTGGCGGTCCCCTGCTCTCAGCAGCAGAGTAAACAAGCTGGCAAGAGAAACCATTTTGCTTCAGCTAGTAGGAGAAACCCTTTTTAGGTAGCACTTCCAACTGGCAATGCTCTCCTTCATTAACCCCCTCCTTCCCTTTCCAATGAAACATGAATTTGCAGCGATTGGAGATCAGGCACTTGCCAGTGCAGCTTTGCCACCCAGAGCAACGAACACAGACGTGAATTTACTGCTTGATCTCATAATTTCAGTGCAATTAGACTGGCTGCTATAAAGCAATTTCCCCTTGAGCCTCGGAGTCCTGGGCCTGGGCACTGCCCAGCTTTTTTCAGACAAGGAAGCAGAGGCCTTTGGGTATTGGCTGAAACACGGGTTTTTTTGGGTGCACCTGGAACCTGACTCCCTGGAGACGCGTCTATGAGCTGGAGCTGCGGGTGCCTGGCATGTCTGAAAAGGAGCCTGCTTTTCAGGCTTACTTATTACAAGTCAGGCACCCAAAGCTAGTGGGAAAACAAGCCAGAACAAGGTTTTCAGGCTGAGCTCTGGGAGCAGGGCTGGCCTCTGCCACCCCCTCCTATGTGCTGGGCAGGTGCAAAGTTGCCTGGCCCCCCAAGCTACTCCCCATCTTGGGGGGACCTGTAGGATAGACCCACAGGTTCTGTTGCAGCACATGGGGAAGGGGGCATGTTGGCTCTGGGAGCCAGCAGCCCTCGGAGCAGCAGATCCATCTGTATTGATCGAGTGGGCTGTGGGTAAGGCTGTCACCTCGCTGTCATAGCTGTTAGCTCTTTCTCACAGCTCTGGTATCCCAGTCAAGTACTTTGTACAAAATCCTGGAGAAAATAGGGATGTAACCATACTGAAAAATCACCCATTTAATTATTTTCTTCTCCATGCTTTTAGCTGGGGAGCTGTGTAATGCCCCCCAAGCATCACCATGGCACTGGGCATGGATGAAAGGCTCAGTACTTCGATCTAGTCTGCTCCTACCTAAACTCACTGACTCATTTCTTACATTTCTTGTACCCTGGGCACTGCTGTGCAGGATATGGGTGCTTCCATGAGCATCCCTGCCATTGCTCCATGGCCTCTCACTTCTGCCTGGGCAAGCACTTGTGCCCAAGGTGTTGCTTACAAACTCTCTCGCTGCCTTCCATGCTCCTTCCCAAAGTGTTGGGAGGTCCCCTTGGGTGGGAATTGCATGATTCTTGTTTTGACTAATGCTGGGAAGGTGGAATCCAGGAGGTGATTGCTACCAGGATCTTACTGCTGATTCTCTCTTCAATGGGCTCCACTTATCCTGCCGTGAGCAGGCAAATGCTGGTGACGTGGCCCAAAGGAGAAGGGTGTCTCTGCCTGTGCCAACATATTTCAGCCCTTTGCTGGTTTGCTGTGCCCACAGATTGATCTGCAGTAGCAGATCTGTTCCTAGAACTGGGTGGGGGGATGAGCTGCTGATAGTGTAAGCAGAGCTGTGGGTGTTCATGGGGAGAATGCAGTGTCCTAGTTGGTCTTGGTGTGATTAGCGTGGCTCCCCTGGCACCCAGAGCTGCTGGAGTGATGCTCTGTGGGGGCAGCATAGTAAAGCTCCTGGCACAGGTCTTTAGCAAGCCTGTCCTACTGTGCTGGTCTGTGCTGGTGCCTTGTCTCCTGGTTTCTGGCATTTGAAGGACACTGATTTCCTGCAAAACCATTGCAGGATGCTAAAGCTGCAAGATAAACTGGGTGCAGCAAGCTTAGGAGCTGCTTTTCTGGGGAGAGGGGATAAAGATGGTGTCAGCTACCTCCTGGTCTGGGTGCTGCCTCCCCAGAGCATCACTTCTAGGATGACCTGGCAACCCAGGGCTTTTTGCTGGGATATGGTATCTGATAGAGACCCTATTTAATTGCTGGTCAGCTATCCTGATGTCTTTAGTGCCGTGTAGCCACAGTTTGATCCCTGGGCTTGGTCTGATCCTGGGTTATAGCTGTAAATGTGGCTGTGCTGGAGCACAGATGCAACCCAAACTGGGAAGTCTGTCTCCAGCAGCAGTGTGAGTGAGAGACATTACCTGCAAATCCCGTTCCTGTCTGTCCTGGGTGGAGCAGGACAGGACTTGCTGGGGACTGAGTGGGATTTGTAGTCATGCTCCCTGCTGGCAATGGGAGCAGGAGGCTCCCAGAGGAGGTTGGGCAGCAAGATGTTAAAGGGTGCTGGGAGAGTGAGGAGACCAGGCACTTGTGATCTAGGGCTAATCCTGTCTCTCTGCCTCTGTTTTGCTCCCCACCTCCCTTGTCCCGTGGTTTCTAGATATTCATCTGTGCAGGGCAGGGCCTGTCTTGGGTGACTCCTGTGACAGGCATTGCCCATCTCCAGGGCTTGTGGTGCCAGGTGATGTTTGGCATTGAGGGCAGGTCCTTCCCTGCTCCCTGTGCTTGCCCTGTGCCTGTGCTCCTGCAGGGAGGGCAGTTGGGGCAAAAATTATAGTAAAGTTGAAGCTGTGGCTCCAGTGGGGAATGAACACTGGGATGGTGCATGGGAGCTGCCTGGGCTCCAAGGTGGGGTCCCAGTGGGATCACCTTCCCTGCTGAAAGTGCCCCCAGTGTGTGTAATCAGTGCTGGCAGAGAGTGCGGGGCTCCGAAAGGGTTAAAGGCTGCTGGAAGCTGCAGCCTTTCCCGAGCAGAGCCCCTCCGGCTGGAGCAGCGTGGCCTTGCGGTGCCCAGACCACGGACGGAGGGACGGATCGATGGACGGATGGCGGGAGGACTACAACCCCCGGCAGGGAGCAAGCCCCCGGGGCGTGCCGGGACTGGTAGTCCGGGGCCTGGCGTGGGGGTCCCCGCTGCCACTCGTGGCTGGGGCGGGGGGACCCGGAGGGAATGTGCCGGCTCGGGGAGGAGCCAGCGTGTTCACCCACTTTGTTGTTAAATACCTTAAAGGAGCAGTGGCTGTGCCCGAGCGAGCTCCCTAGCGGAGCCGCGCAACCCGGGTTGTGGGCTTTTTAAAGATAAAAATCACTCGCGTGGCCTCCCTTATTAACGACATCTCCCGCTCCCAGTAACTCCTTCGGCGCCTGGGCAGCGCCAGCCGGCGCGGGGATGGGCCCGCCTGCCGCGGGGCTGCTGCGCGGCGCTGGACCGCTCTGGTCCTGCATCCCTGCCAGAGCATCCTCCTCCCGGCGCTCTCCGCCTGGGAGCCCAGTGCGGCCGGGGGGTGGGTGCCGAACCCCCCAGCGCTCTCCGTACCACGGAAAAATCTGTTTCCTCGCAGGGGAGACATCCCCGCCCATGGTCGCCGCAGATAAAGAGCTCTGGAGAGGAGTGGGGAGTAGCGACGGCGTGGGCAGAGCGGCAGATTTCTCATGCCACTGTGGCACAGCCGTGACCTGGAGATTTCTTCCTCCCTCCGGCATAATTCAGTCTGGCACCCGGTGCCTCCAGCTAAACACCCTGGCCCGGCCCTGGCATGTGCCCAGCAGACACCCACATCAAAGCCACGGCGGCTCGCCTGGCCCCTCGCCAGCAGCTACCTCTAGACAGCTTGTGCAAACCTGGAGGGAGATGACAGTGGAGCATCCAGCCCCCAGCAGCTCCTGCCTGCTGCTGTGGAGTAGCCAGGGCTGGCTTGGGTGCGTGGTGGGAGCCACAGCTGGGTGGGCAACCCCGCCCTGGGATGGTGATGGGGGTACCCATGAAACATCTGCCCCAGTGAGGCTGGCCAGCTGCGGGCTGGCACTGTCTGCTTCTGATTGCTTTGTCTCTGCTTCCCTGTGCTGGTGGTCCTTGCCTCCATGCCCCCCTGAGCCTTGGTGGAGGGGGATGAAATCCCTCTGGCAGGTGAACGTGCTGGAGAGGGGCTGCTGGAGCGCAGCACGGGAACCTCGCTGACTGGAAAAGCAGGAACAACCACCCAAACACAACTGGTGGGGAGGGCTGTGACACTGCAGGGAGCTGGAGCTGAGCTGGCTAGTGCTGGGTGATGCTCTGGGGCAGGTGGCCCGGGCCTGCCTGTGCTGCCCAGGGTCACACACTGTGGCTCACTCATGGGCTGTCATTGAAGGCAAGGGGAGGGCTTGGGTGGCAGGGCTGGGCCTGGTGCTCTTGGCTGAGCCTCTCACTTCTGGGCTGTTGGGTGCAGCTCAGCCTCCTCACAGCCCAAGGGCTGGGTGTTTGTCTGCTGAGGGGCTGCACTTGATCCTTTTTCCTTCCTGGGTGTGGGTGTTAGAGAGAGCATCCTATGCTCCTGCCTGCAACTGGGCTTCAGCTGGTCCGTGCTTCCTGCCTGGTCTGGCATGGCTGGCAGCAGGCAGAGCTGCTGGTCTTGCTTGGTTTTGGAGCTGTCTGGGTGAAATTCTTATCCAGAGCAGAGGAACTCTTCCCTGGGGTGCAGAAGGCTCCTGGTGCCTGAGTAGCATGGTGGGAACAGAAGGGCTGAAGCCCATCAGAGCTCATGTCTGTGGAGGGACCTGCGGTGCCAGGACCCCTCTGCCCTGTGTGCAGGAACTCATGTGGTTGGATGCTGGAGCACTACCTGTGCAGCTGTGACCCCCTGGGCACATTGAGGGCAGCAGAAAGACCCTTCTGGGCTGCAGCAGAGTCTGCATCATGTCCTTTTCTGTGCAGAAGGAAGCAGTGGAGTGGGAGAGGCTGCCTGTGGCGAGCTGCCGGCTGCTGCATCCAGCAAGGAGCCCAGGCTGCAGGGAGCCCATGCTGAGGGTGCAGCCAGCCTGCTGCCTCGGGGATGCTGGAACAAGCAGCCTGAGGGGTCCTTCCCCGACTGTGCAGTGTGTGGGAGGACAGAGTGACCAGTGCATCCTTTGTAGCGAGGTGTGAACAGAGACACTCTGGGCTGCAGGGAAGAGGGTGGGGCTCAGTCTAAAACCTCCTGCTGTGCCTGGCTCCTCTCCAGAGTCTATTCAGGGGCCAGGTGAGGTGGTGGATGCTGTATGCTGGGCTGGACAGCTCAGCCCACAGCCATGCTGCCTCAGCTTGGTCCGGTCACTTGCTCCCACTGCTCCTTGTGCTCCTTGGTGCTGCAGGGCTGACAAGTTGCTGCCTTGCAAACAGCTCCTGTACACGTGTGTGTCATGCCTAGGCCAGTGGGGACCTGCCTGTGAGGCTTTGTGAGCCCTGATACAGCATTTATGGGGGATTCATGGGCTGCATGGAGACCCAGTGAAGCTCTGTGGTGGAGAAGAGCACAGGAAATCTCCCCTATAGGCCTGCCTAGCCCTGTTGCTTATTTCCTTTTGCTTTTCATCCCTTGGCTGCTATTTGGGAGCCTTGTACCAGCAGTCTCATGGCTGCCTAATGCATTGTGATGATTGTGTCACAGCAGGTGCCTCAAGGAGCCCTGCACTGAGGCTTTTGAGGTGCACACCCCACCACATCCCCTGAGCTGATTGCTTCTGACGCAGTCCTGGTTGGACCCAGGCTGAACTGGAACCCTTCCTGATGTGATATTGGAGCAGAAGCCCCAAAGGGTGAAACACAGCTGCTGGAGGAGGCAGTGGGAGCTGTGGGTTGGGGTTCTGGAGGTGAAGCTGTTTGCAAACAGCTGCTGGGTGCAGCAGTGCTTTGAGCACTGCGTGGCTTTCCCACGTGCACAGGCATCCCCAAGGCCGAAGGGAACCTCGGCTCCAGCAAGGGTAGGAATGAGACGTGGATAACAACGCTAGGCTAGCGTTGCTAGAGGAATTAAGAGCCAAGCAACTGCATCCATAGGAACCTCAGTTCTTCCCTTATCCCCTCGCACATCGAAGTTAATTGCATTTCCAACTGACACATCAAGCTGTCCTGCCACAATCGTCTGCGGCAAAGTCAGCGCATCGTGGTCGCTCTGGGACACAAACCTCACCTCTGGTGTCTCGCTCTCTTGGGGGATAACGTCTTTCCCAGGGCTGTTTGTGCTATGGTCAGGTCTTAGGAGCCCAGGGCTCAAGCTGAGTTGTCTTGTCAGGTCTTTACGGGTATCTCTTGAAGGTGAGACTTGTCAGGCTTAAGCAATGGATGAAATTTTTTTAATGGGTGTTCAGCAGCCACTGTGGAGATGCTTAAGGGCATAAATTTTTTAAGAGCATAATGGTTGTTAAGCTCTCAAAAATAAATCCTAAGTCTCTCCAGCCTGTGTTTCCCAAGGTATTGGCAGCTTAAAATGAGAGAGCAAGAGAAATGAAATAAAAGGCTTTTAGATGGTGCAGATCACCAGTGTCGAGCTTCTGCTTTCTTTGTGTGTCTGAATTAGCACTCAGATCTTTGGGATGCTGAGGGTCAGGACAGCAAGGTCTTAATCCCTGGTGGGTGTTTTGAGGTCCCACATTGGAGAGTAGAGTTAAGGGAGTTTTCCCTACATCAATAAGTTGGTTTGGGCAGGGTGAGCAGGTGAGGGCTCTAAAATCTCCTGTCCAGAAGACTTGCCCAGATGGCAACCAGAAATTCTGGTCTAAAATTGCATGGAGGCCCTCCTAGTGAAGCACAGCCAGCAGAGTATGGGTTTGGGAGATGGGCTGGTGCCTCCAGCAAGAGGCAGGAAGACCTGGGCAGAGCAGCTCTGCCCAAACCATTCTGGGGAGATGATGATAAAGCAGGGAAGTGTCAGGGCCTCCTCTTCCACCCTGAACAGATGAGCTTTTCCCAGGGAAGTAACATCCCTGTGTGGGAGTTTCTCCCTGGTCCTTGTTGCACCAGGAGCTGGAGCAGCAGGAAGGAGATGCTCCCTGCAGCACTCCAGGGCTGGGAAATGGGGAGAAACTGGCTTCATTCTTCTTCAACCACTGTTACCCCTGGGCTGGGAAGCAGAGCCACTCCTTCTTTCTCTGCAGACACAGCGATGGGAAGAGGTGGGAGCATGCTGTGCTGGCATGGGCAGCACTGGCAAGGGTGCCAGGAACTGACAGCCCGAGACTTGTTTGATGCTGTTTTCTTCTCCCACCAACAGAGGAGGGAGGACAGCGACTCCAGGAGCATGGAGCTGCTGCTTGTCTCCTCCTGCCCAGAGAGCAGGAGAAAGTGTGTGAGCAGCCCTGATCCCGTGCACAACCCCGGGAGGTGGCGGGTGAATGTGAGTCCTGGCATCCTGCAGCGCTGCACCCTTGCATTGCTCCTGCCAGCTTCCTTCCCAAAGCTGGCTGGAAATGCTCCTGCATTCCCTGTGAGGTCAGCTCTGCTGTGGCTCTGCTCTCTGAGGTCAGCTTGTACCTGCTGAGGGCTCAGCCCCATTTTATAGGGTTGTTCCATGAGGTGTGCCCTCTGAATGCCCTCCCCTGGGCTGTGGTGTTTGGAGATGAGCAATTCTGGTGCCTTTGGGAGCCTGAGGAAATTGGGTGCTGAATGACTTGTGCCCAGACTTTCTGCCCCTTGCTTGGGTTTTGGGGCAGGTGTTGACCCTCTCTGAGGTGACAGGTCCTGAAACATCAAGTTGTGAGTGCCTCTCTGGCAGGAAGAAGTAAGAGAAGTGGAATTTGGGAATGATCAGGGAAGAATTCCTCCTTGAAGTATGGGTTGATGCAGAAATGTTACCTGCTGCTTCTCTAGTTCAGCCTAACTGTGTGCCTCAGTCCTGGTAGTGATTGGTGTGTAACTATGGAAATTGGAAAAACGTACTTTTCTGATACAGACTGGATGTGCTCAAAGGGCTGTTTCTTATGGAGCCTGCCTGCCTTCCTTCACCCCAAAGGCATCCCTGGATTCTGTGTCCACATTGCTCCCGAGACTTGGGTGGCCATCACAGCTAAGCCAGGGAACAAAAGGCTCTGTCTTCCCCTTCTCCCTGAAAACTGTGACAATCAGGGCTCCTGCTGCTCCTCGAAAACACAAGGTGTGGTGTGGCTGCACCAAGAGCCTCTGGCAGGAGGCTGGCAAGCCATGTGGCTCCTTTGCTCTGTTTTGCACATCCAGATTTTCTTTCCTGCTTCTCCATCCCTCTCCAAGCACCACTCACCCCTGCTCAGGCTGGGAGAGTTGTTTCTGGGTTATTGCTGCTGGAGCGATCGGAGGTGGGAGAACACCCTCCCACCCAGCACGAGTTTGTGAGTTCTCTGGGCTCCCAGCTGCTCTGGCTGCTGCTGCTGCCTCTTGGGGGAGGACAGGAGGGACTGAGCAGGGGAGTCTCTGCTCCTTGGCACAGCTGCACCGGGGCTCTCTGTGGCTCCCAGGAACCGGGCATGGCAGCTCTTCCCCAGATGGAGGACGGGACCCTGGGGGTATTGGCCGTCTGCTGCTTTGCTGCCCCAAAAAAAGCCTGAAGGCTGTTTTGTGCTGCTGCTCTGCTGTTCTGCATTGAATTGCACCAAAAGCCATGCTCCCCTCTGTTATCCCTGAAGATGGATGCAGATGACTCCCCTCCTGACATGTGCATGATCTGTGCACGCTTGGCTCTCCTCTCTTCCCGGGCAGCTGGCAGGTTATTTTTGGTCCTGGAGCGGCCCAGATCTGGTTTCTGCTGGGGCGAGTCCCCTGCCCAGCGCACCTCTTGCATCCCCTGGGACTGTGGGAGGTGAGGAGCCCTGTCTTCCCTTGTGGATGTGTTGGCTGGAGCTGGTGGAGCTGCTCCGGTGCTCACCTGCTGAAGGGCTGGTCTGGCCTCTCTCTGTGGAATGGCTGAGGGAAGGGGGTGTTGCCAGGTCTATGGGGACTCACCTGGATGTAGCGGCCCAGGAAACCTGATCTGTGGGCCTCTTTGGGAGGAGAGGGATGGGCAGGAGCAGCTGGTGCTGTCTCGGGGCTTGGAAACCCAAGCCAACACCTAGTCACGTGCATCCCTCTTGGCTCACAGGCTGGGGGAACAGCAGCCCCCTTCCCTCAGTTCCTGGCCTCCTGCCCATGTCCTGCAGTGAAAACCCCTTTGGAAGGACATTGAGGGGGGTGAAGGGTTTGCTGAGGACAGCCCTGGGGAGATGCTGGGGACCTCCTGCCCTGTGTGTGTGCCTTGGGGAGGGCTTACAGTGAGAAATAGGGATGCTGCTATGTAGCTACCTCACTTGCAAGGATGTTCCTCCTCTAACGTCCCCCTGCAACTCCAGGATGTTTGAGCCCTTTCTTAAAATCAAGGTTCATCCCAGCAATCCTGCAGAGCTTATTCCACTGCAACAGGGTGCTGCTCAAAGCATCCTTTCCATATCTGCATGGTGGGGTGCTCAGGGGTCCCCCCTTACCTGGAGGTGGAGCAGAGGGCAAATACAATCAGAAAAGGGATTTCACCATGATAGACATAGGTTAAATATTTTCTGGGCACCATGGGCTGTATGGGAAAGTGTGGCTGCTTGTTTCTCTGTGGGCTGGTGGAGTTGAGCACCTTGCTGGAGGTGAACACCTTGGTGGAGCTGAGCCCAGAGGAGGTATTTTGAGACCAGGTACCTGCAGTGGGTGGGTGTCACCAACTGTGTTGCTGCCACCATATTCAAAAATGATTATTCAAGGCTTTCAGTAGTCTGGTGTCCTATTTATTCCTGTATTTGGTCCTATGCTCGAGAGCCTGTGTGCCTGGCAGTGGAGGCGGGGTAAGAGCCCATTCCCAGGCAGTGCTGGCCACCATGGATAAGGACACTGCATCCAAACAATGCCAAGGAGAGTGGGACTAAAATCCTGGTGCACATACTTGCAAGGTGGTAGCTGGCAGAACTAGGCTGCCAAAGATTCTGAGGGTCAACCTGTGTGTCAGACCTGCCCTGATGTACCCTGGGCGTCATGGGAGGCTGCAGCACTCCCTGTCCAGTGCTCCCCATCCTCACTAGTGCAGCTACCAAGCCAGGACAATGTTTTCTCACTGAAAGCTGTGCCCTTTCCTCTGGGGAGGGAGCATCAACACATCCTCCCACGCTCCTGCTCATCCCCTTTCAACAAAATGCCGCTGTGACGTTTCTCTCTGCTCCTGGCAGGGAGTGAAGCTGTTTCCAATCTCTGACTGTGGGGCTCATGGTGTAGGCTCACAGGTTTGGGCTCCTGTGCTCCAAGCATCCTCGTTTTCCTCTCAGTGTGGGGTTTCTGACTCACCTCTCAGGACCAGCCTGGCTCCTAACTCTGCAAAGCTGGCTCCTGCCAGTTCTTCTGTGGGAGAGCTCATCTCCACATGAAGGGTCTCATGCCACCGAAAACAGAACCAAATCAACTGTGAATAGGCTTTAACTTACTATTCAGGAGTACAATAGAAAATCAAAGATATGTTACATCTCCTTCAACTGTCTGGTTGTGCCTGGTTTTCTTTGTTGCAGGTGACTGAGGGAAAGAAAATAGGTTTGTTATGAAAGCACCAGGTCCAAACTGCCCTGCTCTGGTAATCTGGAAACCAGGAGATGTGAAGGAGGAGGTTTGTGTGGACCAGGGCTGCTGTGAGTGGGAGCAACTGAGGATGAGGTTGCTGGCTCAGTTGCCCCAGGTTGGCTCTGCAGTGTGCAGAGAGCACCCAAGCTCTGCACAGCACAGCAAGTTTGGTGTGGGTGGCTTTGTCCAGCTGTTCATCCCTGCCCAAGCCCTTGCAGAGGACAGGCTGCTGCCTTGTGCCTCCTGGTTTTTGGCTGTACAACATCGAGAATATCTTGTGCCTTTCTTTGTCTTGTGCCTCTTCCTTTTTCCAACCAATCTGTTGGGGTGGGCACAGTCTTTGGCAAAAATCAACCAGACCAAGAGTGGAATTCAAATGCACAAAGCAAAATGGTTGGTGTGAAGCATCCTAGGGCTGTTCTGTGCCACTGAGATGTCTCATGGGATATGTGGCAGGGCAACATTGTGCCACAGAGCTGCTGTCAGGGATGTGATGTGAGCAGGGAGTAGGTAAGGGATTCCCTCTCCTTCCTGCAGGGTTGATTTGCAGGAGTTCTGCTTTTGGAGTTGGCTTGTTGCCAGGGGGCTGAATCCCAGCCCCACAACCCCCTGAAAAGGGCTCCATATCCAAACCCTCTTCTCATTGGCTTAGCTGGTGCACCAAGCCATGGATGGACAAATGGAGGTCTCCCACTGAACCAGGCTTGGAAGGGGAGGCAGCAGGGTGGTCACATCCTTTGGGAGTGCTGGACCTCCCTTGGGAGCTCCTGCCAGCCCCAGGTGTGGGTGTGGGCAGCAGCAGCCTGTGGTGAGGCAGTGAGTTGGATGTGAATGTGATGTGAACTCAGGCTTCCCTTTTGAAGTCTGACACCCGGGATTTTCCCCACCCGCAAGGAGGACTGAAGACAAAAAAGAGCAGGGAAGAAAAAGGGGGTGGAGGGGGGAAGCCCTCTTTAAACTGCTGGTGAGGGCACGTCAAGGAGGCAGAAGTTGAAGGGGCTGTGGGGGAGGGCTTGGTGCGGGTCTGTCTGGTTGGCCAGCTCTGACTCACCCACATGTGCAGGTACAGCCCTGCTGCAGTTTCGGGTTGAGCCTTGCTCACCTGGAGATGCCGAGAGGGGTTTGCAGAAGCAGGAGGGAACAGAGGAAAGGGAAGAGCTATCATAGCTTGGTGGTGTGTGATGGTCCTGAATTGTGTCCCCTCTCTTGGCCCTTGCAGTCATCCTCCCTTCCCAGCTGCATCCCAGTCTTGGAGGAATTAAGAAGAGCCCGACCTTGGGGGAAATCAAGAGAGCTGGGATCTGGCCCCACTGATGCGAAGGTTGCAGGATTAGGCTGCCTTAAACAACAAAGCTTTGCTCTGCCTGTCAGACAGATACCCCAGGGGCAGACTGGAAGGGTGTGGAGTGGAGGCTCCTCTTTGCAGAGGTAGGATGGGAATGTTTTCTGGTTCTGCCTGTCTGGTTTAACGCTCCCAGCTGGGGCTTGGAGGATCCAATAGGGAGCTTGATCTGAGATGCAAGGCTATGAGTTATTATTATTTAAAACTTTTAAAGCGTGAAGCTGCAAAGCTATAACTTAGGCCCAGATTCACCTGATACACCTGATCTACCAGGGATGGAGCAGTGGACAAAGGCTGGATATGATGCCTGTTTGTGGAGGGTTGTGCTGGTGCTGCTCCAAATGAGATCTGCAAAAGCACCAGTGGGATCCCACCCTGCCCCTCTCCTCCACCCATCTCTGAGCCTCAGCTTTTGGTTAGAAGTCAAAACTTTAGGGGGTTGAAGGTGGCTGTCTTTAGCATCCCCAAAACCAGGTTTGACTCACACACACTGTGTGTTTATCTCTCTGGAAAGAAATGGATGTTTTGTGTGGCTGAGTGTGACCAAGTGGGTCCTGTCAGTTATGAAGGATCCATGCAGGATCTGGACTCCACCAGAGCCCTGAGCAATGTCTGCACCCTTGCAAAGTGACCCTTGGTCCTGCTTGTCCTTCTGCACCATGAAAAGAGGCAAACAAGTGAAATTCCAGTCCCCAACATCATCCTTTAGCCCATCCTGGGGGGTGGGAGGGGAAGGTGCTTTTGCCAGAGTTGCTCTCACTATGAATGAGAAGGGGCTGAAGGATGGCAGTGTGTGGAGGAGGAGAGGGTTTGTGACCCGATGATGAGATGTCCCAGTGCGAGCTCACAGCAGCTCAGAACAGCCATCCTTTCTGTGGTTGCCCCATAAGGTTAAGCTTTGTGGGGTGTCACAGGGAATACTTTCAGCTCCTAGAGCTGCAAGGAGCTCCTGATGTATTCCATTCCTCAGGATAAATAGCTGGGGCGTTGCCCACGATAGTGGTGTCAGGACCATGCCAAGCTCTGTATCTAGGTGGTCTCTACTTGGCAAGGTGAGCCCACCCATCCATGGCAGGAGGAGAAGGGCTTTGTAGTCTTGAGGCTGTTGGGGCTTGGATGCATTGTCACCCCAAAAGCTTGAATCCCTTCATCTTCCCTCCTTCCTGGCTGTGCATGGCTGCCACAGGACCCTCCTGTTGCAGACTGTGGGGTTCAGCCTCATGATTTTGGGCCTCCAATGTCACAGTCCACTTCTCCTTTGGAAACTTGTAACCTGCTGCCCAACAGAGCAACTGCCTGGTTCTGTCTGAAGGTGTCCTGCCCTTGGTGACACAGCTGTGCCAGATGCTGAGGTCTGGAAAGCAACACTGAAATCACTTTTTCAGCTGGAGCTGCTTGCTCCTGCCCTCATGGGAGGGATGCCATGTACCAAGTGCTGGCTGCAGGAGTGCACAGCCGAAGGAGGGAGCTGCTGGGATGCCCACCAAAGGGGAAAAACGAATCAGAGAATAACAGAGGGAGGGAATGGAATACAATAAATGTGCCTGTTAGACACCCCTAGTTTGCACATTTCCATGCGAGGAGAGGCTGCTCTGCAGGTGGTATGTAGGCAACTGCTGTCTCTGTGCCATGGGTGCGTTGCTTTAGGTGGAGAGGAACTGGGTCCATGCTCCTGGAACACTGTGGAATAGGGGAGCTGATCTGGGGAAAGCTGCCTGCACTTGGCAGGTGGGTTGAAATGGAAGTCTCTTCCAAGACAGCCCTTGATGGAAATTAGCCTTGCACAGCTCTGGAGGTGGGCTGTGAGGGTGAAGGGTTCGAGATGAGGCACACGGTGGCTGCTAAATTTAGGAGGACACCATTTTGTTGGTTATCTCCTTGCATGGTGAGCTAGATCCTATCCATGGCTCATAGCCTGGTCCTAACAGTACTTATGAGCTCTGTGGTGCCTGTGTCTGTGGTAGGAGATTCTTTCCTTCCACCATCCCTTGCATCCTTGGGACTTTTAATCTTTCTTGCTGTCTAAACCAAGCTCCTTGGGGAAGAAGATGGTTAATTAGCTCCTTCTCCCCCCATTCCTCTCTGCCCACATTTTGCAGACCCCATTGGCTGGTGACCCCCTCTGCAATGTGGGTGTGAAGCTTGTTATGTGCCTTGTAGAGATTTCTCTGGTAGGAAGGGGAGGTGATGCTGCAGAGACTCCAACTGCCCTCAGGAGTGTCTGCCAAGGTGTGGGGGGCTCATCCCAGCGTGGCCTGGCTTGTGAAGGTGTTGGGGATGTACCCTGGGCCCAGATCCCAGATAAAGTAGGAGGACGTTGTCCTTGAACAGCATTGGTCTTGAGAGGGCACAGGACCTGGAGGGGATGCTCTTCTTCAAAGAGGGAGGGAGGGAGAGAGGGAGGCATCCCTCACTATGGTGTCACTGGCACTTACAGATGACGCAGGATCCTTAAGAGCTGGGCTGCTTTAGGGTTTTCCCTCCATTTCCCTGGGGGATGCTGACTCTTCTCTGTCCTCATCTACTGCCCTGAGAAGATTCAGCTTATTGCAGTTGGGCCTTACCTGAAGCTAATCCCAATAAGGGATCCTGTCACTTACCCCACCCAGCTGGCCTTGGGCCAGAGGGGTATTGAGGAGATGGTGCTTGCCTTGTTGAGGTTGTAACAGGAGATAGGGAAGGGAGAGAGGACTGGATCTGCAGGCAGAGAAGCACCCAGGCTCTCCAGTGTGTGGGACCTTCTGATCCTGCCAACGGGCCGTCACCATCTCCAGTGCATGTTCCCCACAGTGCTGTGGGGCTGCCTGTGTGTGCATGTAGTGGGGCAGCCCTGTCTCTCCACGTGTGATGCAAGGGGAAACAAGCTCTGCTCTCCCCAGGCAAGGCATTGTCAGGCTCTGATGTGGAGAATGGGGTGCTGGGGAGAGGGGTGCTGCTGGTGGGCTGCTCCTCCTCCACACCAGGGTTAACCACCTCCAGCGGCATCTCACGTGGCTGGGACAGATCTGCCTCCTGCAGCTGGGGTAGGGGAGGGAAGGAGGAAGCTGGTTGTGCAGTTGTTCATGGAAATCAAATGTGAAAGGAGTGGAAATGCTGCGGCACAGAGGAGGGCATCTTCGAGGGGGACCTGTGTGTTGCCTTTGCAGGGTCCCTCAGCCTCCTCTTGGTTCAGATGCTGAGCTCGGCACTGCTGAGACACAGGGAATGCTGTCCCTTGGACACCCCCCCCCCCCTTCTCCCCACACAGCGTGGTTGAGGGTTTGCAGCAAAACCAAAAAATGCCTCGTCCTAGAACTGTGCCTTCTGCCAACTTCTCTTATCAGACCCCGTGCGTTCGCCTAAAGCCAGTAGCTGTAGGGCTGGGGCTGGGGAACAGCCTGCTGTTAACGCCGCTCTCTCGCCTGCAGCCTGTTTGCATTCATGATTGCATCCGTGCATTAAAGTGCTTTGAGCTCCTCGTTACCAAAGTGCAGAGTCTGAGTTTTAACGAGCCACCCGTGGGAGCTGAGACTGGGAGAGACGAGCCGCCGTCCTGCTGAACCGCGGCAGAGCTTGACAACAGGCACCGCTGCCTGGAAACGGTGGGCAAAGGCTTTATTGACCACTGGAGGTCACTTTTTCAATAATGCAGTACAATCCAACTTTATTTTGTCAGTACCTTTCATGCAGGCTGCTTCCGAGCTGCTCAGCAGACCCAGTGCAAGGGGAGAGAGAGGAAAGGCTTCTCCTGGAGCTGGGGAGGTGGAGGCTGCTCAGCAGCACAGGGTGCAGAGAAGGCTCTTGTGCCTCAGTAAGGAGCCAGAAGAGGAGGAGGAGAAGCAGAGCAGAAAATGAAGCAGCCTGAATGCTGTTCCCCTGTGTTGTAGATGCACCTTCAGGCTCTTCATCAGTGAATGAGTGTTTGGAGCTGGGGGGCTGGAGGAGGGGTGGGGGAGGCAGGAGGGTGCCGGGGGGGTGGCAGGTCAGTGCAGGTGAGGTTGGGTGTTGTGTGAGGAAGGTCAGCTGGCGTTTCTCTGCCAGACAGGCAGTTGTTGGGAAATGAAGGCCCTACAGCAGCATGGTCAGGAATCCAGCTTGCTGCAGCTGTTTGCTCTCCTAGAGTGAAGGAGCTTCAGAAACCCTGTGATTTCAGCTTGAGAGAGAGGTTGGATGAGGGCAGGCTCAGGCCATTTCTGAGCCAGAAATTGTGCCTGAATCATGTTCCTTTGCTCCCTGTGTGGTGCTGAGCTGTTCCTGGGAGGGGACTGTGACCTCCTGCCTGCACTGCCTGCCTGCTCCAGGCATCGAGGTGAGATTTCTGCCCAGGCTGGCACCCCATAAGAGCTTGGTCAGGCGCATGCTCCCAGCCCTAAATGCTGTCCTTGGACAGGAGGAGCTGTGGGGGACTAAGAGAGTGCCTTTCATCACCCTGAAATCCCATGCAGGAGTGAGGAGGGGTATCCTGAGACTCTCTGACAGCAGCTGCTTTTGTGAAAGAACTGGGGAGGTTTCTGTGCTGGGGAGGAGCAGAGTCCCTGAACACAGAAAGGGATGGAAATTGGAGGTGGAAGACCCAGCAAAAAGCCTTTGCTAAGGAGTCAACAGCAATGGCTGGCACACAGCTCTTCTCTCAGGCTGTGTGTTACCCTTGTGTGGTGACACAAGGTTTCCAGACCTGCTGCTTGTGCTGGGTGGCTTGGGGTGCTGGATGTGCTTGTCTTGGATGTGACCTGCAGGAAAGGCACCACTTGTGCAGCAAACCCTTCTGGAAGCCTCCTCATGAGTTCACAGCTTTGGCTGTGCCACAGCCCAGGCTGAGCCCCATTTGCAGAGAAGGTTCTTGTCCTTCAGCCCAGGGTTGGAGCTGTGGTGGTGGATGCAGGGAACAGGCTTGTTTGGTCTGCGTGTCCCTCAGCCCTCCTTCCCATTTTCTCCTGTTGCTTCCATGCTGCCTGTCCTCTCTTACCTGAATCCTTGCCCTTGTTTTTACCTGAATCCTAGCCCTTTTTCCAGCAGGAATGCAAGTGCTAACCTGCCTCTCCTGTGTCTTGGGATCTCTTTGCTCTGTGCCTCCAGCATCTTCTTGGTGCCCAGGCTGAAATTCTCCCCTTCTGCCCCAGGAAGTGGAGGTCTCCTCCACCTCATCTGAGCCTGTTGGAGATGCTTGAAAGGATTGAGGAGTTTCAGCAGGACTCTGTAAAGCCCAGAGGCATCCGGCCTGGCACTGGAGGAATTCAGTCTTCTCATGTTTCTTTTTGCCATGCAGGAAGTCAGTTGGGAAGCTTGTGCCAGATCTGCCATGTGGGAACCACTTTTCCCTGCTGCCCTTTGGGAACCCAGAGTTCAGGCTCACCCAGGGCCATGAGTGGCCAGAGGTGGCCTGGTGGGTCCTTCTGTCCAGGCTGCAGACCCCCAGGACAGACAGCAGGGTTGCCTCTTGTGATGATGCTTGTTCAATTCCCCATCCCCTGACTCTTTATTCTGGACTAGCTGGTTCAGATGGAAATGTTTCCATCATCACCAAAACGAGCAGATCTGGGTGTTGTTTTTGTTTTTTACTAACTTGATATTATCATTCCTCTTTGGGAGGTGGGAAAGGAATAACTGGTTTTCACATCTGTTTCTTTTACAGCTCAGGGAGGAAGGGGTTGTGTTTGCATGGTAATGTCAGAGTTGTGCTCAGAGACCCTGGGTCTGGGCAGGGAATTGCTGCTGTCCCACAGCCACCCTCTCCAAACTGCTGCAGTACCTGGACATATGTGAGGACTGTGAGCGTTTAACTGCCACGGCAGATGGGACTCAAGACACGTCAGAGCAAATATTTAAAGATCCATTTTTATAAAGCCGCTTTTTGGCCTGTAAACCACCCTCCCCACAGCTCCCAGTGCCCATTGCTGTGAACTCCACTGTTCACTGCTCCTGCTGCTCAGCCCTGCTGCCAACTGGCAGGACCCAGCCAACGTGCTGCCTTGGGTTAGTGCCGGATTTTTCTCCTTTCCCCCAAACCCAGGGTTTTATTTTATTTGTTTGTTTGTTTTATTTATGGAAGGGATTTTCCTGCTCTTGGCAGAGTGGAACAGGAAGTGATTGCTCTAACAAGGGAGGGTGTATCTCACTTGCTGCCCAGCCCCATCCCTCTCTCCTTTCTCATGCAACAGTTTTTACTGTCTTGGCTGTTGCTGGAGCAGCAAATGGTGAATCTCTTCTGCTGGAGATAGGAGCTATTTCCCATCCCCTGTTCTAGGACAGCTTGGAAGATGGGGACAGGGGATGCTGCTGGAGGGAAACTCTGAGTCTCCCTTTTCTCCTGTATTACCACCTGAAGGGGTTTCTGGGATCAGACAGACACCAAGGCTCAATCACACATGGCCAGATTCTGGTAGATGTCTTCCTGCTGCCTCAAATTCTTTTTGCAAAGGGCTGAACTGAGGAATGTGTGTCTCCACAGGGTGGCAAGGCTGGGATCCTGTGTCCCCTTTAGCTCCAGAATACATCAGGCACAGGTGCCAGGTTCCTAGAAATGATCCCTGACTCCTTTACACAACCATGGAGCGCTCTCCAGTTTGCTCTTCCCTTTACTGCTTCGTCTTTCAGCCTGGGCCCCATGGAGCCAAGAACTTACGTGGCTGCTAACACGGGCAGCTCTGCTCCTGAATGAGCAAAAGAAAAATAAATAGCATCTCAAATTGCAGCTTGTGTGCAACGGGCCAGATTCCTGCTCTCTTTCCAGCCCTGTGACTTGGGGTAGTTACTTCTGACTTGCCTCTGCAGTGAAAGTAGGATGGTAACTGGGCCCAGGGATGTTTTGGGATAGACTCAATTTAATCTCCCAGTGCTTTAATTTCTGCCTTGTGTTAAAAGCTGCTCAAACTCTCTGAGGAGAGCTGCTAACATAACTCACTGGTGTCTCTGCAGTGCTTGGAGATCCTCAGATGCGAGCGGTTAATGGTTGGACTTGATGATCTTACAGGTCTTTTCCAACCTAAACGATTCTATGATTCTATGGTTACAGAAGCTTTTAATAGCACTTAACTCCTCTGGAACGAAGTCCAAAGCAAGAGGAAAATCACAGCTGATAAGAAAAGCCATGTTGGTGCACTGGGTTAAACCCAGCATTGTGCCCTCTAATTATGCAGCGGTGGCCTGGGCTGCCGGAGTAACCGGCGAACACGGGATGGTTGTGCTCGGCTGGAGGGAGCCAGGGCTTGATTTAGTGCCTGTTGAGATCAAGGGGCCTTTGATTTCAATAGGTATTGAACCAGGCACTGCAATATCAAATAGGCTAATCAGATAATAACTTCAGATCATCTGACGTGGATTCGTGTCCCAGAGTTGGGGCAGGCGGAGTAAATTGGGCAGCCAGCTGGGCAGGGCTGTGTGAGCCACGGGCTGAGGCCCATCCCTAATGAATGGGATGTTCAGTAACTGGTGGCAAAGATGGTCTGGTAGCTGGGATGGGGAATGGGCCAGGCACTGTCCTGCCAGGACAGAAGATCCAGCAAGGGCCTTTGCCCCTCTCCCAGCTTGTTCCTGGGTGGGAGTTAATGCAGGGGCACAGCTGCCTCACTACGGTCTTCCCCACAAGGCTGCAAAGAAATCTGTTCCAGAGCACCTCCTCCCCCTCCTTCACTGACCTTGGGGTCTGCAGAGCTGTTTCTCTCACATATTCTCCCTCCTCTCTTTGGCTACAGTTGCTCTGGTTTTTTTGTTGGACTTTTTTTCCCTTCTTAAACATGTTATCCCAGCGGTGCTGCATCGCAGGTCTGTCTTGGAGCCGGCTGGCATTGGCTCTGTTGGAGATAGGTGAAGCTTCCAGCAGCTTCTAGCAGCTTCTCAGGGAAGCACCCCTTGCCATGCAAACCCAGTACAGTGCTCCTCAGGCGTGTTAGGTCTCCAGGATGCCTATTTGAGCGGTTGTTGCCCTGAGGCTTGAACTTTCTGACCCTGAATCCATGTTGGCAGGAAACCTGTTCTGTAGCATGGGGCATGATCCCTTTCCCAGGATGCCCATGGAATCTTCCCCTGCTCCTGCAGGAACATGAGATGTTTGTAATGTTCCTGATCTCTCCTGTGCTGTGTTTTTCTTGGTTGTTTTCATTTAGCAGTGCCTGGGAAGGTCCGTGGTGGTGAGCAGGGCAGGGGGCAGTGCTCTGGGTGTCAGGTATGTGTCTAGAGTGATTGCAGCATCACCCACTTCTCTCCTGCTGGACCTCTGCTGCCAGTGCTGTGGCTGCTCTGCTGGGAAACCCGTGGCTGCTGTGATGTGGCAGCTCAGAAACAGCCCCTGCAGCTGTCGCCTGAAGCCTGGGGTCTCACATCACTCCTGGCCTTGTAGATGAAAGGCTTTAGATGTGCTGCTTTGCAGGGGTTGGAGCCTGCAAAGCCCAATTCCTCTGGCTTTGGGTTTTAAATCCAAAGGTCTAATTCTGAAAGCTTGTTCTGTTTTGTTTCTCTGTGGTTGGGGAAAAAAAAAATCTTTGCATCCTGCTCTGTGTGTGTTATATGATGTCTAAGCTGAGTTTGAGCCCCAACCCGTCCCACGATCGCTCGCTGTGGCTGCAGGAATGTTATCTCTGAGGTCTGCACCTGCCCCGACAGACTTGGCTGGAAGTGGGTCAGTAGGTTTAAAAGTTCTGGGAAGATATGTTGTGATCGTATCAGCGTCACACCATAAAAGAAACAGGCTGAAGTCAAATTCAAGGCAACAACAAAAACTTGGAGAGGAACGGAGAGAAGAGGCAGCGGATCAGCAGATGCAGAAATCCCTCTGGGTCCTATCAAGTGTTTTGCCAGTGTTAAATGCTGAGTAAAATATAGTGTCTGAGAGATCAGATCACTGGGTATTCCCTCTGGATGGGGAGATCCTGGGTTGAATATCTCCTTGGTGAATCATCTTCTGGAGCTGTCAGAGCAGAGACCTGGCATGAGGTTATCGCTGTGTCCGGCTGGCTGCTGGAGGTGATGTTGTTCCAGGCTATTTGGGTAATACTACTTGAGGAAGACACATAAATAGCATCATCCTGCTCTCTACTACTAAAGCTCTGTTTCCTGAATGCTTGGATTCAGCAACAGCAAACAAAACCCTTCTGGGATGGCCTGAGCTGGGGTTTACAGGGCAAGGGGCAACCAGAGGGGTTTTGGCAGGAGTGTGCTCTGCTGCTGTTGCTTCCAGCAGGACTTAGGAAAGACCAGCCCACAAAGCTTGCTTAACAAAAACATCTCCTGAATTTGCAAGGCCCATTGAAGGGCTTTTCCAGGTCTTCAGCAGCATATGGCTGTTTTTCTAGCTCCTTCTCTGTGAGCTGAGGGATGGGTCACTGGCAGCCAAAACCATAGATCTATAGAGGGGAAAGAAGCAATGGCTAAATGACCTTCATGAAAGATATTGAAGAGCCTCTGTGGCACAGGGAGGTGTCAGGCCCATGTGAGAGAAGTCCTACAAGGAAAGACTGCAAAAGGGATGGTCCAGTTAGATTTTTTTTTCCTTGTGTTTTCACTTTAATCGATCACAGAGACTTCCAGAGTGGGGTATGGCTGTGAAAAAACTGTCTAATGTTGTATGAAGAACATGGTGGGAGGGAGAGGACTGTGCAGCTTTCATGACACTGAGGTGATGGGTTGTTGTCTCCAAGGCTGGTCTGGGGATATGCTGTGAGGAACCTGTGAGGTACCTGCTGCCCTTCTCCCTTGTTTTGGGGAGTTGTCAGCTGTAGCTGGTCTCGGGGACTGGTTGTCTGCATTCTTCATTTGGGATCATTTGAGATAGCCCATGTGGACAGCATGAGAGTTGCAGATGCTCCATTGGAAAAGCTGTGGGATTACTGGGAGGGGGAGTGGGTTTAAATTGTGTCTCCTGCAATAAACCATCACAGGCTGGGCCTCCCTGCCCCTGTGGGGGCATATGTTTGAGGGAGAATCCCAACCACTTTCTGCTTTACTGGTCCCTGTTCAGGTCTGCCCAGCCTTGCACCAGGACAGCTGCTATTTAAACACCAAGAGCATTGTCTGAAGCGCTCAGTAAAGCTGGGCTTGGCTGTGCTGGGCTGCTCTGCAACTTCACTGCTCCGAGTACAGACAGCAAGCTGTTCCTGTGCGTGGGCTACCGGCGCTGCCAGGAAAGCTATTCTCATTCAGGAGAGAGAAATGAGCTGTGCAAAAAGGAGGCACATCTCGTATCGACAGGCATTGCCTGCCAGTTTGACCAGTACGTGACGGTGCTGCTGCACGGAGCTGGCTCGGGAGGTTTGATGGAGATGTGTTTGATGCAGGTGACCCCTCGGATTGTGCCAGGTTGTCCTGGCTGCTGTGGCTAAATTGGTATGGCTGGCCCTGGGTTGGATGCTGTAGTGATTCCTTGCAACAGGGACAGAGTGAGACACTGTGATGTGACACAGTAGAGGACACAGTCCCTTGTGTGTCACGTGGGTGTTCAAAGCCATGTCCCGCTGCTGCTCACAAGGCATTCTCACCTCTTCTGGCCCAGAAAGAACATTGGCGTAGAGATGCCTTGGGCTGCCTTTTGAGCTTCTGTAGTCGCTTTAACGTGTTTCCTCGGGTGGTGTTTGAAGCTTGCTGAGGATGCTGCCCTCACGCTGCACAAGGAAGGGATTTGTTTCAGCCCTTTGCTTGCATCTTTCAGGAGGAAATTGCTGGGAGTTTACAAAGAAGTGCCGACACAGTCCTTCCTTTTGGAAAATTTCAGCTCCTGGTGGAGGTGTCTGTGTGTTGAGCAGAGTCCTTGAAGGGTTGGGCGGAGGGTGCTGGAGCCTCTCCACGCTGTAGCTCGAGGGCTCTGATTTTCGGCAGTGCTGGGCTGGCAGGGTGCCGAGCATGGGGAGGCTCCCTGGGTGCTGGTATCTCCTGCAGATCTGGGATCTGCTCAAGTGTGTCTGCCCCGACGCCAGCCCCTGCTCGGGTCTGCTCTTGGCTGCTCTGATGGTTTGTGTGTCTGTGTGTGTGCCTACCCTGCGATTCCTTGGCCTGTTCAAGTGTTGGGAGGTGCTGGGGGATTGGTTTCACCCCCAGTTCAGCATTGGGGAACAAGATAAGGGGAGCTGGCTTGGGAAGCAGAGAGATTTCAAGCCATGTCTCTGAAGTGAGAGAGGAAAGCTCAACTTCTGTGTGCCTCATTATGCTGTATTCCCCTTTTCTTCTCCCGAAAAAGCCCCCAAAAGCCATGCAAGGAAGCGCCAGCCACGTCTCGCCCTGTAAGCTCCCCATGACAGCCCTGGAGAGGGAGGATACCCCAGCTTGGCTCTGCCTTTTGCAGAACACAGCCTCCCCTCCCTCCCCTTTTGGGGGGCTGTGGGGTGCCTTGAGCCAGGGGCTGGCATCCCCCTCGGCCATGGTGGAGGCCCCTGGACCCTGCCGGATGTCAGGGAGCCAGACGGGCTGCCCCGGCCGTCGCAGCTGAGCTCCCACCCTGAACAATGGGGCCATTGAGGGGCTGGAGCTGGGGGTGAGGCCCGGCCGGGCTGTGGGCTGCGGACAGGGAGGACAGCTGAGCCCGCTTGTTCCACCACAGCCGAGCTACAGCCCAAAATAGGCACCTGGTGGCCATTTGGAGGCTGGGCCTCTTTGTCCAGGGGCCACGGCTTGTTTGCGTGTGGGGATTTTGTGGAGTATTTATGGCTTGGAGAGGGGGAAGGAAGGAGGGAGCTTGGCAGTTGTGTGACCTTATTTTTATTTGTTTTTTGGTGTTAAAAAGGCAGGACTGCTGGTATTTTTGTCCCCACCCCACACCTTCCCGTAGGTGCTTAGGCTTCCTTGCAAGGCGGGCACCTCTGTCCCAGTGCAAGGGCAAGAGGGTCATTCTGCTGATTGCTGTGATGGCTGGGCAGTAGGGACAAGGGACAGAGAGGAGCAGAGCCCCATGGTGAGGTCGTGGTGCTCCCAAAAGCCCTCGCCCATGGCAGGTAAGAGGGATGAGAGATACCATCAAAAGCCACTAATGTGTTTGCCCATCTTCATGTGCCATCCCAGTCTCTAGTCCCAGGTTCCTCTGTGGCTGCCAGAGCCACCTCCTGCCCCATGGAGTGCACGTGGATGTCTGCAGAGTGTCTGCTTTCCCCGTCCTCCCTCGCCAGACCCCCTCTGATCCTCTTTCCTGTCACTGAAATGTCACTCTGCCTGGCTTTCGTAGACACTGAGCATCTGTTGTGCCCAGTGACTCTGAAAATTGTGCCTCTTTGTACCCATGCATGGATTTAAGGGCTCGACGTGAGATGTCTGAAGAGGTGGTTGTGCTTTGAGCCCGCTTTGGGTTGTGCTGCTGAAAGCAGGGGTTATGTCTGAGTTGGGAAGAGTGTAAAATTAATGCAATGTTTGGATCAGCTCATTAACTAACTGTGCTGGTCCAAATCTTGCCCTTGGAGGCATGTGTGCTGCTGCCAGAGCCATCAACATAAAGCCTCTCCCCAGCGCAGCCGGGGATAGGATTTGGCCTGTTTATATTCACGGTGCAAAAAGGACCGAAGGATTAATGACTGATTACTTCTTGGGCCAGCGGGAGCCCTGGGTACCCATCCAGTCTGCAGATAAAATGCAGGGCAGACCAAGACAAAGCTTTGCAACAGAATCCTCCCAATTACCTCACCGATCTCCCCGTGCGCCGTAAAATGCACCGTCAGCTCTGCAGCCAGCTCTGAGCCGGAGATGAAACGCTCCCAATGCTGCTCTGAGCTGCTCTGTGAGGCTCTGGGAGAAAAGCCTCCATCGTTCCCTCTCTGCTTCACCCTCTCCCTGACCTGGGCATCGTTTGGGGGTGGTTTGGTGGAGCCTTGGCTGGTCCCTACCTGCCTGTGCATGTGTCTGAGCATCCTATCGGCCCCCCCAGCGGAGCCTGCGCGTTGGATGCAGTTTCTATGGTTACTGCAGCTCCCGGGCCCGGGAAGAGCAGTTGGATGCTGGATCTGGCAGGACCGACGTCTCCCTCTGGATCAGCCAGAAACTTGACAGGGAGTCGGTGTGTGCAGGAGAGACAGAGAGGAGGAGAGAAGGAACCCAGGGAAAAAACCCTGTGTCTGCTGGGTACAGGGGTTGCCCCCAACAGGCTGTCCTCCAAACAGGATTCAGCACAGGGAGGGTGGGGGAAAAAAATAAAAGGGATGATGAGAAAATTGCAGTTCTGGTGCTCACATGAAGGTGACATTTGTTGTAGCATCTCTAACCATCGATTCGGGGATCTAAACACATGGAAGTTTTAACTGCTGCCAGAGCTTGATTATTCTACCCACATTTGTTTTCTTCCAGCCCTTCTTTCCTCTTATTTAATTCCTTTAGAGTCTTTTATCCTGGTATTTCCCTCCCTACACACACAGTTTTCCTTCCTGTATCTATATATTCCCCTCCTGCTGGTTAGGCTAAAAGTTCAAGGTGTGTTTAGCCCTCACCACATGTGATGTTGATGGCACTTGGGAATCAGTGTGAGTTTTTTGGACAACCCTGCTCCACCATTTCACCAACCCTGCCCCAAATACTCATGGTGCCTACCAAACTGGATTCAAACTTGCAGGCTGCACTTGCAAAGCCCTTTCCAGCTCAGCCACTTCACCTCCTCTGAACTGCTGGCAGACAGGGCAGAGCCTCCGAAACACGTGTGCTGTAATAGGCTTCTCCATCCCTACTGTTATGGGCAGGGTGTGGGGACAGGAATGAAAATAATTAAGCCAAAGGCTTGGGCAATGAAGGGCTCTCGTCCTGACCTGCTTGGGAGGTAACTGGGAGCACAGGTCTCCCTGGGCTTCCCAGGTGAGGAAGGCTGCTCGCCCAGGGAGCTCTCGGTGAGGCCTGAGCTGGTCAGACTGGCTCTCCCATCTCCCCGGGGCAGCTCCAAACACTGCAGCTCTGTCAGGCAAGGGGTTGCAATGGGTTATGGCCATCCCTGACTCAGAGAGGAGAGGGCAGGCAGGCAGGGGAAGGGTTTGCAGAGATCTGGCAGTTTCCAGGGCTGGCAAGCTGAAAAAAAAAAAAACCAAACCTGTAATGCCAGGAAACTGTGCCCTGCCCTGTGCACCAGGGCATTTGTAACCCTGGATGGAGAAAAGATGGAGCATGAGCTGAGCAGCTCTCCTGGGTTTGCACTGAGGACTCTTCCTGCCCCAAAGCAACACTGCCTGGCCCTGCCCACCTCGTGTGTGGGGCCAGTAGCTCCCAGGACTGCAGAGGTGGCAAGTCTCCTCCTCACTCAGGGCCAGCCCAGCTCCTTGCAGAGGGGAGAGGCAGCCATGCCTGGGGAGATGTTGCGTGACTCCTCCTGAGTGTGGCCTAATTTTGAGGGAGCCACTGCCCTTCCCTGACTGTCCAGCCCTTTCCCCTCACCTGTCCCACGCGCTCACATCGCCTCTCACATTCCTGCCCTATGCTGGGCTGAGACCTCACTCACCCAGGCAGAATATTCTGGACTGGTTGGCTGGGCAGGTTCCCAGGTCTCAGGCAAGGTTAGGGATGCTTTTCCAGTGAGGTGGTTGCAGTTGGAAAGGCTCTTTCCTCCCTGCATCTGAAGTGGGATGGGGACCAAGCACTTGTGGTCCTGAGCCTTTCTGTCTGGAGCCCTTGCAAAGCCTGGGCTGGATGCAGTGGGGCTCAGCTCCAACTTGGGTTTTCCCCATCCCAGTAAGGGATCTGGAGGTGGTGCCTGTGAGACCACTGGGCACTGTGCAAGAACCTTACGTCAACAGTCATCAGCTCATATACCAAAAACCTTCAGCCACCTTCTGGGGCAAAATAGTCTTTTTTTTCCTTCATTTACCATGATTTCCTTTGAGTTGTGGGAAGGCTGATGGAAGCAAAGGCAGGAATGAGATTCCACCTGATTGAGATTTGTCTCTGTTTTTCAGGGGTAAGAAGGCTGTTGATGTTGGGATGAATTGGTGGCAAAGGCTGTTGAGCAGAGAGGCTTAGGGAGGTAGGGTGGTCCCATGGAGCAGAGTAACACCAAGAAAGGTGGAGTCATGTCTCGGGCTATAATACGGCCGTGTTTCCGTAGGGGAAACACTGTAGATGTTCCCAAGGGGAGGTTACGGCATCTCTGGAAGCGCTGGATGCTTTGTTGGTACCAACGCTCTGCCTTGCTTCTCTGGGATCCTCTGGGAGGTGGCGAAGCAGAGCAAGAAGCAGCAATTTACCCCAGACCCTGCAGTGCAGACTCCCTGTTCTGCCTTTGCTGGGCTAGTGAGGGATGCTATGGCCCCATCAGCCAGCATGTTCCTGCCAGCAATTCCCTGGCTGCTGCCACCACCGGAGATGTCGGTGGGAGGCAGAGAACAGGGTGTCTGCAGGCCCCCAGCTCTCTGAATCACCTGCTCAGCCCTTTGGTTGCCGGGACTTGCAGCTGCCTAAGCTGTGTTTACCCTTCCCCAATCCCTTTCCTCCCTTTTCCCCAGGCAGACTGAAGCCAGACAAGAAAGGGCAGATGCGTCTCCCCCGTCGACAAGTCGCTGCAGGTGAGGCAGGAGCTGCTTGGCACGAACACCTGAGCCACCTGGCCCTCCTGCCGGGTTAACCATTCCGTGCGGGCAGGCAGGAGCGGCGCTGCAGCGGCGCTGGGCAGCTCGCCAGGGAATGCGTGGGAGCAGGGGCTGGGGGATGCTCCGGGGAGAGGGAACGGCCCCACCGAGGATCCTCTTCCCGCGGCTGCAGGCGTCGAGTCGGGACACTCCCAGTCTGGATCGGTGGCTCACGGGCGGCCCTTGGAAATGGAGCATCAGGCTCATAGTTTTCATATTTCCCCTCCTCCTTGCCTTACTCCTCGCAGAAGGGAGCCCCTGGAGAACTGGGTCCATCTGGGAGTAGGGGATAGCAGGGAATAGTGTTTTGCATCACTGGGGCTGGGCAAGACAGGCTAGGTCTGCTCCTGGCCCAGCAGGTTGAATGGCTCGTGTCTCCTCAGCTGAGCTGGACCCAGACTGGTCCCTGTAAGAGGTGTGTCCTGGCTTGACGTTGAAACTGGCCTTTCCAGAGGGCATCACGTTCCCTGAATGGGATCACACTGGCAACCCATCCACGTGCTTTCTATGGGTTTCAGTGCACCTGCCTGGGTGGCAGCAGGAGCAACCTCTTGGAGCTGGGTGCAGGAATCCATCTTCAGGAAAGCTGCCTGGAAAGTAGCCTGGTTTTCTGAAAGAACAAAAGCTTTACTGAAAATAAGATTTTCCCTCCAATCTATTTTCCTTGTCATGAAGGAGCCATGGTGACTTCTGTTGAAGGAAACGAAACCTAGTTTTAGTTCCATGTTCTGAGAAATGTTTGAAATACAATGGAGAATGTCTCTGGATTGGTTTTGAGCCCAGGTAAAGGGCAAAAGCTCTTGATTGATTTATATTTCAAACCTCTCTCACCCTACTCGTCTGCCTGGAGTTCCAAACCTCAAAGTGCCCCGCTCCAAAGAAGGGAGTATTTGGCACAGGGGCTCATTTGGATTAAATTCAAGGCTGTTTTTATCTGTTTCAGGCAAATGTCATTGAGATCCTTTTGGTGTCACTTTGCTGTTCCCAAGTAGGTTCCTCGAGAAACAGTAGGAAGCTGAACATGTACATACATCTCTGAAGCACTCGGGTATTTCCAAGTGATGCAACTTCAGATTCCTTTCCCACCTCCCCCCCTTCCCCTTTGCTTCAAAGCCCTTTTCTGGCCTCAAAGATCAGCTTGGGTTTGGGGGTTTTTTTGTTACTGTTTTAAACTTCTTGAGGCAGAGCCTTACCTGGGAGGAGGAGGTGGGCAGCCTGGACTGAGGGTGGTGCAGGCAGGATGGCTGGGGAGTTTCTGACCCTTTGGGGAGACCTTGTTCCAGCCTGTAGGTCCATCTGTAACTCTGGCCTGACTGTGAAATCCTCCCATGGCCGGGACACATCAGTAGGTGAGAAATAACATCAGCTAGTTGCGTGCAAGCTAAACCCATGGATCAGGCTGAGTAATGTGCTGTTTCATGTGTGAGACCTGTTGCCTTTCCACAAGAAGAACTCCTGATCTCTGTGTTAAAACAACAATTTAAGTCATTTTCTGTTTGGATGCTCTGTAAAACATGGGGTTTGGCCATTGGTGGCCATTGCTTGCTGGAAGATCCTGGCTTTCTACCTGGCCATCACTTGAAACCATGTGTGTCAGTGTGACAGTGCAATGTGACTTCTATCTGCCCAGTGTGTGGATGCTCCGGTGTGAGGTTCTGCTTGCTGAGGCTTTCACACAGGCTGCTCTCCCCAAAACCTGCCCTGTCACTGAACATGTGCCAATAAACCAGCCTGGGGAGGGACCATTCCAGTTTCGCTCATCCTCCAGACCTGTAACCAGCTGGCAGCGATGTCAAACATGACTTGTCCCTGCAGACAAAGTCATGCTCAACATCACTGTAATTAATGTGATTCCTCGAGGTCGTGGTTCGAACACAACCTAATTGTCTTGGGGAGGCAACACCCTCTGGGTCACGCGGTGTCTCCTCGCAGGGGTAGGTACTGTGTGAAACCTGGGGAGCAGCTGAGCTCAGAGGGGGCCCCTGACCCTGAGTTCTCCCCCCGGTGCTGGGGACTCTGAGTGAGGGGTTGGGAGCTGCAGTGGAGCCTTGGTTTTATGTGGGGACCTGCCTTTCTGCTGCCCACCTGCCTTTGCAGCTCAATGTCCCCAGGAAGGAAAAACAGAGTGAAAACTTTTTTGCTGCTGAGAGAAGAGGCAAACAGGAAGGCTGTGTCCAGTGGTTTATTCCAGCAGGGAAAGAGAAATGTTTTTCCATCTACAAAAATCTTCTAAAAAAACAAAAGAAAAATCCTGCCCTCCTACTGCATAGGACAAACCCTTCTGAAATAACCTGTCAGAAATTTCCAAGGGGGCTCAGGCTTTCTGAGACCTTTTCGGGAATAACCAGAGATGGTGTCTTTAGCCCTTGTGGGCTGAGGGGACCGACATTTCTCCCCCTTGATGCTCCATATGGGACTGACATGATTTGCTTGCCCTGAAGGCTCCATCCTCCACAGAACAGACCATGGTGGACTTTTCCTAGGGTCCCACTGTTCCCCATGAAAGCTCTTGTTTTCACTGTGCTGTAACAAGGCCACTGGGGTCATGTTCCCACCAGCTCTGCCCTGTGAAGAGGCAAGTGTGGTGGAAGAGATGGGGAACTCCACTGTCTTGGTTCTCTATTTCCTCTGCTTGGAGACAGCTCAGTTTTTATTTCCTGAGCGGCTACAGTTCATTGCACGGCGCTTTGAGCCTTTGGAGTGATTTTGCACACCAGGGTAGGGCCCCAACCTCACAGTTCCTCCTGCTGCCACACTCCTAAAACCCTCAGAGGGGAAGGAGTTTGGGCTCCCTATTTGCAGGGAACAAGAGTCCCGGTGGTGAGGCTGGGATGTGGAACAAGCCGAGCGTTTTGTTTCGTAGCTCCGTACATGGCAGCGTGGCTAAACGCGGAGGCAGATTTCAAGGCACGGTCGTTTAACTACACTGGGAACGTCTGATTCCAGGCATGCTTATTTCACAGATTTTAGTTGCACATTTCCTGGGCAACAGTTTTGCAAATGTAATTCTGCAGGTAGGCTTTGGGGGGCCGAGGGCAGCAGATGCAGCTGGGCGAACGCTCGCTAGCGAAGGAACACGAAAGCCTCTTCCCCCTGCGCCTTGTGGGTTTGGTGTTGTTTTGTTTTCCCTCTTCAAATGAAGAGTCTGAAAACATCTGAGACCAATACTGGGATAGAGTGGGAGGAAAGGGAGGTTTTTAAAGTCCTGGTCAAGTTAATGGGAGCGCTTTCCTTTATGGATTATGAATTTGCTTTTGTAGCTTGGCTCTGGTTTGTTTGCAGGGAGCATGGTTTGGCTCCCACTGTCCTCAGCAGAAGCAAAGCTGGACCAAAGTGGCCCTTGGTGCAAGACAGACTCAGGATTCAGATTTATCTTTTTAAGGGGCCTGTTCTGTTGCCTGTTAGTGGGTCAAGTTTTGTAGCTCTGACTCAGCCTGAACTTTCAGTGGCTTTTGCACCTGGAGATTTAAATATCTATCTGCAGGGGAGGTGAGCACCACACGGCATCCCTGGCTGCAACTCCTTAAGACGTTACTTCCCCCTTTACCCCCTCCAGCTGTTTATTATTTCCCTCCTGCTGCTGCTTACCACCTCCACGGTGAGTCAGAAGAATGGGACATGAATGCTCCCACCTCAGCCACTTCAGCACAAAGTCTGGCAGCGGCTTCCTTCCAGCTGCTGGGGAAAGGGGGTTTAGGCAGAGCTGCCAGCCTTTGCCCAGGAGCCTTGGAGGAGAGTGCGAGAGCTGTTCCACCGGCGCTGCGCCGGCAGCGGGAGCCTCCGGCACAAGGGAGCAGATGAACAAGCTGCCGGGGGTGGCAGCGGTGGTGATAACATCTGGACCCACCCGAGGAGAGCACATCTCCCGATGCTGTAAGTGCAGGGTTGGGACCTTTCGCCGCTGAGCAGCCTCTGCTCCCACTGAGTTCAGCAAGAGTTCGGGGTGCTCAGCCTCTCGCAGGAGCGGGGTCGTCCAACCCGCTGGCATTGGGTTTGATAGGAGCTGCACCTGAGGGAGCGCGCTGGGAGAGTCCCTTTGGGATGGCTTCTGCCAAGTTCGCAGACAAAATGCAAGAGGGAGTCCACTGGAGCCAGCTGTTGGCTGGAATGGAATAGTTTTTAAAAGAGAATTGCTGTAGAAGCCAGGAGTCCCAGGGGAGCTGGAGCCTCCCCCCACCTCCCTTTGCTGGCTGGCGGGGGGCTGCGAGCACAGCACCCGCATCGTTCCGCGCAGGGCTCCGCGGTGGAGGCAGCCTTGTTGCCTTGCCGCAGCCAGGGAGGCATCGCTGCTCTGTCAGCCCCCTCTTCCCTCCCTTTCATCTCTTTCCTCCTCCCGTGGCCCCCCGAGTCCCCCCTCCAGCCTCAACCCGACTTGAAAAATCTCAAGGCAAATCCTGCTAAATAGGGAGATTTCGCCCGGCTGCGTCCCTGCCCTCCCCGGTCTCTCGCTCCCTTTGCCGTTTCTGGCCTGCTGGGTTTTGTGTTTCAGTTGTTATAAATAAAGCTCCAGGCACTGATTTGGGTATACAATGACACCTTGTGTTATTAGACAGCACAGGACAGACTTTGCAAGGGGAGCCTGCTCGCCCGCCCTCCCTCTCCTCCGCTGCCTGCGGTCTGCGGGCAGCCTCCGCGGGCTCCGGGGCGGTGGCAGCAGGTGCTTCTGCCTCCCTGTCTCTGCCTAAAATCAAAGCCCCCCAGGAAAAAAAACCACCCTAGAGGATCCCGGCCCCTGCTTGGACTGGACTGGGTTTAAATATAGGCGGTGGTGGTGGAAATTTCTGCACTTAAAGAAGGGAGTGTGGCAGAGGGTGATGTGGAAACTCTGCGCTTCTCCAGTTTTGCGCCTCCAAAAAAGTGGGTGGGAAGTATTTGCAGGGGTTAAGCCAGGGATGTCATTGTCACCCATCACCTCAGCCCTGCTGGGGGTGACCTGAGCTCACCCCAAATCGCCCAATGCCGTGGTGCTGGGCAGGATTTCACTCTGCAGCTGTGTCACCCGGCTCCTTCCCTGCCTGGCCGTTGGGTGCCTGGCAGAGGTGGGGGCTGAGCATCCTTCCACCCCCGGCTCACCCCATCCCCACATCACATCCTCAGCCCCCAGGAAGGGCTTTGTGAAAGCCACCTCATGCCAGCCACCCTCTTGTCTCTTGTTCCCTTGGGCACTAGCACTGGCTGGAGTGGGGGAAACTGAGGCAGACATTGAGTCACACGTGCCTGTTTTTGGCTCTCCCTCGGTATTTCCTCCCTTACTTCAACACTGAAATTTGGGGACAGGACCCTGGGGCAGCTTTTTTGAGTGATATCTTGTGTTTCACTGGTCATCTCTCTGCAGGGAAACCGCGAGAGTCTTTGGGTGCCCACGTTGTGGAAAATTTGAGGCAGCAATTTAAAGGCCAAGAAATAAAAGTCCAGCCTGCAGAGTTAGGAAGCCTCCCATTGGGGCTAAGTTGACTTATCCAGATTATTTTAATTCTTTCAGAGACTTTTGGAAGGGGAGCTTTTGGGCACACTGCTAAGGAGTTCTTGTTATTGCAATTTTACTGACAGTATTGGGGATTATTTGAAGCCAATGAAATATCAAAGATGAAAAATTTCCCCTTGAAAACTATTTCTGCAGGGGTTTTTTTTTGGTTTTAGTTATTTGGGTTTTTATTTCCCTTCTTTCCTGTCACCCCTGGATTTGTGCTGTGAAGAAAGAGTACCCCAAAACCTCTTTCTAGCTGGATGAATGGTGCTTTACACTTGCTGGCCACGTCACCATGGCCATAAAAACAGGCTGGGATTGCTGTTTTTAAACTTCTCCTGAGTAAAAACATGGGATGGGGTTGGTGCCCAGTCTACTGCTGGTCTTCCCCTTCCTCCCCACCTCTTGTAAAAGAAAGAACATGTAGCACATGGGGGTTTATTTTTGTTGTCTTGTGTTCATTGGACTGGGGAGATGCAGACCTAAGGAGAAGGTACTAAAATACCCTCTTTTCATGGTTTGGATGCCCATGTTACTTTATAAGGTAAATAACCCAAACTATCCAATAAAATTCCAACACTGTGCATTAATAGAGTAATGGAGATATTTAACGTATGCAGTAAAGCTGCTATTCCAGAGCCCTAGGCCTGCTTTAGTAGCTATAACAGGAGTGAATAAGATCTTTTCCTGCTTTTATTTATACACATATAATATCAAATATTACTGAGTTGTTGCTTGTTAATGTTAGCCAAAGGGGTTAAGAGAAATAAAAAGGGATTTTGGAACCATATCAGGGGAGAAAGAGCAAAAGTAGGCCCATTAATAAATGAGGGAGCTGAATTCAGCAATGATATTGAAGTGACTAAGTTACTGAGCTGCTTTTAAAATCAGTCTCTGGTAAAATCAGTGGAGACAATTAGGAGACCTTGTCAGATACAATCAAGGGCTCCCAAACAGAAAAGCAGCCCATGAGGAAATAGAGAAGCCATGAGGAATAGGGGAATGAAGCCAGTGTCTGTTGAAGTCAGAGGAAAGGCTGATGTTGAGTCTGTGTAGCTGTCACTGGAGTGTTGTGCTGACAGGTCAGAGATGTCCCTGCTGTGGGATGAGAGCTCACCTCTCACCTAGGACATAGGAGAATGTGGGATGGGGTAGGAAAGCCTGGGGCAAGGGGGATGAAGGGAGAAATATACATCGGACCAGGCACTTTCCATCTGTCCACGTGGTAGAATTCTCTAGTGAAGGAGCAGGGTTGGCAGCGGGAGAAAGTCGGTGTTTAACACTTCCAGCAGTGCACCTGAAGTTGAAAATTTGCTCCTATGTTGTCTGAGCTGGTGCTGTTGGACGTGTCAGGGCTGTGGGAAGGAGCATGGCATGGCATGTGAAGGGCTTATTGGGGGTCAGAGCAGCCCAAGGGAACTTAAGGGACACAACACTCCATGGCTGATTCTGTCCAGGGCCTCCAAACATCTCACTGGAGACACAGAGCCATGGGTTGAAATGCTGCGGTGAGCTCCTGCAAGTGAAAGATGTAGGTGACCAGATATAGACTGAATGATGGGAGCACCCAGCACCCATTTGAGGGTCACATCCTCCATCGTGGGCTTTTTTTCAGGATGGTCCAGGCCACTGTTTACATCCCTCTCCTACATCATAGCGAAAGTTTTGATTAGATGCAGAAAGGCAGTGAAGTCAAAGAGGAAAGGGAAAGCCTGGGAAGGTTTGCTCTAGGAGGGCAGAAATAACCATGGCACCTGGAAAATGCCAAGTGGATGTAACTGCAACAGAGATCCAGAGGGAAAGAGCTTCTTGTAGAACAGCTGAAGGAGGTTTGGAATAAATATCACTCCAGGACTGGAGAGCACTGGTCTAAATGTTGTTCTTGGGGACCCAGCTCTGAAGCTGGCTGTGGTCTCAGAAAGGCTAAAACCTTCTGTTGTGTACATCTTGTGTAAGTGCAAGATCTGCCTTTTGATATTTTTGGGGCAACAGATGCTGAGGCCACGTGTCAGACAGCCCTGGAGACTCTACCCTGGTTCCTTCTCTCTTGCTTGTGTTCACAGCATTTTTCCAGTGCCCAGGTCTGGGCTCTGCAATGACATCCAAGTGTAAACCCACTGGGAAGGGATTTGGAGTAAAGCACTGCAATGACATGGAGCAGGAATGTCCAGGATGCAAGAGAACAACTGCAGCCCTGGGTGCAGTCCTTGGTGAAATGATGGATGGCAGAGACTGTAGCTGTTCTTTATAAAAGAAGGGTGTAAATGCAAAGAAAGAGGCTTGGGGGTACCCAGCCTTTAAAATGTCAAGTGAAGGTGGGAGTGGTAGGACTGAATCACACAAAGGAAAATGGAGACTGAATAGTGGTTAAAAACCCAGCAAATGAGGCAGCAGCAAGAGAGCAGCTCTTGAACAACAGGCTGGCAGTGCCAGCTTTGAGTTGTTTTAGACACAGCTATGAGAAGCTCTCAGATTTAGAGGTGTTTTGCAGGAACGTGGTGAAGGGGTAGGTTTGCTCCAGCCTTTTCTCCTTGAATTGTCTTGAATTCCTTTGGCTAAACTTGTTGTCATGAGAGGAACTGGTTCTCGTGGAGCTCAGCCAGGGCTTGCAGCTGTGTGGAGGGTGGGAAAGCTCCCTTGGAGTTCCCCAACTCCTCCTCGATGGGAGGCAGGTTGGGTGGTTGGTTTATTTGTTTATTTTGGCGCAGAAGGATGGGATTTGGGAATCTGAGTTTGATTCCTAGCTTGTGGGCTGTTATGTAAATAACAAAATCTCTGTTCCTTGGCTTTCCCAGCTCTGTAATGGGCTTAAGGACCTTCCCCCATGCACTCCCTGCTTTGTTGTCCTGTGGTCTCATCCAGTGCCCACTCCAGGTGCTGGGATGGCTCCTGCTTTCCTGGTCATGAGCTAGATTGACCTCCAGGTTAGGAACTGTGAGAGGAGAAAAACTGGGACAGTGCAGCCCAGATCTCTCTAAAATCTGTGTTCCTACTAACTGCCCAAAATCACCTGTTGAAGAATGCTGGATAAGCAGCTTCTGAGTGTTATGTGCTTTATTTATTACAAAATATGAAGGAGGGGAATTGCTGGTGGGGTTTGAAGAGATTCCCCTGGAAACGTAAAATCATAATTTCTTGATTATTTTTTTTAATGATTTTGGGACTAAGAGGGTCGTTGGAACAACAGCAAGACAAGCAATCCTTTCTCTTCAGGTATGAGACACAATTATGATTCCCATGTGGCTGAGGCTGGAGATTGTGTAGTCAATGAAGGGGTGAACACTATAATGTCCACAGTGTTGGGGATGATGCATCAGCTCCAACTCTGCTGGCTTTTACTGGAGTCTCACAGAGGTTGCAATTCCACACTCAGCCCTTCCCTCTTCTTTATCCCATCCATGTTCCTCTTTCCTCTTTCTCTTCAGCTATTTAGTCTAGAAAAAATCCTAATGCATTTTTTAATGTGGCTTCCCTGCATGCAGATTTCCTTTCTCTTCTGTGTGCAGACACTTTTCACCCTCTCAATGTCCCTGAGCTGCGCCCTGTGTCCCACAGCCAGCGCTGGCCATGATGGCTTTGCCCTCCGTGCTGGAATGCCAACAGCCAGCACTTTCCTCACACGTCAGTTCTGAGCCTCAGTGCCTTTCCTTCCCCGTCATGTGACTAGAGTTTGTGGGAATCTGTTCTGGTTTAAGTTGAAAATATGCATTTGAGGCAGAGAGGGTGGGAGAGAGGCATGCAGACCTCACCCCTCAAAGCCCAACCCATCCACACTCCCAGACTCCTTCCAAAAGGAAAGTCAGAGGAGAACCACCTGATCCCTGTTTCTTCCAATTTTCATAATTTATGATCAGCCTTTTGGGCTGCTCTTTGATAAGGGGCTGCCCCATGGGGCTAAAATTCTGTAGGACAACAATTTTCAGTGGTTTGTACACTTTGCCTCCTCCCTGAAGCCATGTCAGCAGCTCACGGAGGACAACAGCATGTTGGCCTCAGTGGCATTAGACACACTGTGTCTAATGTACCCATTTTACAGGTTGGAAACATCAAATAATGAGCTTTGTCTCTGCATGGGTGACCTGCCTGCAGTGCCTGGGTTCCTGGCATTGTCTCCTCTTTCTGGGTGGCCCTGTGTGGGTGGACAGCTGGGGAAGCCACCCACCTCTGTGAGGTGATAAATCCTGGACTTGCAGAGCCACTAGTACATGGCTGAACTTTGCCAGATTTGGTCCCTTTTCTCTTGGCTGGGTGTGTGTGACCTGAAAATGTCCCCAGGAGAAAGTGTCCAGCTCCCCTACAAAGGAGTGCGTCGCTCTTTATGTCTCAGTTCACTTTCCTATTTAAACACCCCTCGCTGCCAGGGCTGACAAATTCCCTGGGTGACCCAAAGGAGGTGGCTGCCCATTGTCACCGTGGGGGGTTCAGGACACCCAGCAGGAGCCCAGAGCCTGCCCAATCTACCTCCCTGTGCTGCTCCCTGCTCCAGCCCGGCTCAGCCGGGAGCTGGCTGGTGAGCCAGGGAAAAAAGAGGCTGCAGCAAAAGATGGAACAAACAGAATTTTTTTTTGCATCTAGAGGGGGAAGCACAGAGCTAAAAATAAAACGGGAAGATCAGTATCTGTCAGGCTGACGGCGGATTGGCTCTGTGGAAATGCATGTAATTACCAGGCTGTAGGTAGACATTTGCATGGAGCGAATAGCAAGCTACCGAGACAAGGTTACGCTTTAACCTTTAAGTCCTGAATCTGCTGGAAAACTAAGACAGAACTGCAGGAAATTAACTTAAATTAATCGAGTCGCTGTGGCTGAGCCACATGTTACTTCAGTGTGTGTCACTTCACGGCACACAGTGTCTTGCTGCCCCTGTGCCCTGGCTCCTGGAGGAGGGAGATGCTTTGGAAGGAAGTTTGGCACGCGTGGATGTCTCCCTCGACTGGGGATTCAACTTGACTGGAAAGAGGAGCTGTGCCTTTCTGTGGTCCATGTGCCTACTTTCTTAGCATCCTTTGAGCTGGCAGTCTCCAAATGGGTTGAAGGAATCTGGGCAAAGGGATCTGTCCTAGGGGATGATGAAGGGTTGAGTGGTGGGTGCAGGTAAAATGCAGCCATGCTGCTCCATGGAGGGCCAGGGAGGGGATGTAGTTGAGGGGATGGAGGTTTTGTTGAGTGCCTAGAGCCTAAGTTCTGTGTGCAGAACCCTGCAGGCACCATTCAGTGCTGAAATTGTAGAGATTAGAGCAAAGATGGTTCTTTTGTGCATGTTTGTGGGTGTGCGGTGCCTAACACGGTGAGTGCAGAACTGATCCGGTGAAAAACACACAGAGCAATGAAAACCATGCTTGCAATGCTCCCATTCTGAGCTCCCACTGATGTTCCTGATGCTTTTGGGTTCCATGTTACCTGCTTCCCCTCTCTTGCTGTGGCCCATCATCCCCAGGTCAGACAGCACTGTAGGGCAGAAGCAGTCTGGGGACGTGTGATGGGAGGAGGGAGACTCCTTAAAGGAGGAAAGATGGAGATGCCATATATTTCTCATTCCCAGCTGGCAAAACCACTAGTGCTGCTGCTGCTGTGGGATGCAGGTATGAGCAGCTGAGTCAAGCTGAGGATGGAGGGGAAGCAGGCTGGAAAACACGTGGCTTTGAAGCCTGCAGTGACACTTTGCCTTCTGTTGTCATCATGCTGCCTTGAACTGTGGATGTGGTTTGGAGAATCCCAGTTTTTCCAGCCTCTTTGCCTCTTTGTTGGCCAGGCAATGCTTGTTTCCAAAAATGCTGCCTTCTTCCCTCTGGCTTGGGGACAATCTTGTCCACTGTATCGAAGCCATTACTTGGCTCACTCTGGTTGTGCTTCTGTGCTGTGTAGCAGAAGCTGAAAGTAGAAACAGTGTGGTGGGACCAGCTGGTGCAGAGCACGACCACTCACCTCCCCAAAGGGCTGGGCCACGGGGAGCTCAAGCTGCTCTGTTGGCTCCCCATCAGCTTCTGAATCCAATTTAAGGTTCTGGCCCTAATCTTCAAAGCAACTAATGGAGGAAGTGCCAATGGCATCAAAGGCTGAATTTTGTTCTGTCAGCAGCACAGGCAGCTCCTCTGAGACACTGCAGAGCATGAAGGCTGGGATGAAACCTGGGAGAGCAGTCGCAGCTGGCCGGGATGTGGCAAGGGTGGCCAGTGGTCAGGGCTCTTGGCCCAGATTCTGGGATTTTGAAGTTGGTTCTTTGCTCTGTGTGACACTAGCCTGGGGTTCAGGTGCCTGAACGCCATGAAATCCTCAAACCTGGTGCTTTGAGGAGTTTATGCAGAGGGAAGCTGGGGCTTTGTCTCTCTGCCTCCAGTGACCCATCTGTGAAACACAGATAAGTGCTGCCTCATTTCTTGGGGTGGTCAAAGGATAAGCACCTTGGAGATTGCAAGACCTGTGAATTGGTGACATCCTAGGATGTACTTTAGGCATGAGAGGGAGCAGTATTCTGAGTGAATCTGGGCAAATCTACACAGTCCTTATCGTTAGGGAACAACTCATCCTTTTGCTCTTTCATCCAAAAGGGACCTTCATCCCCCAGCCAGCAGGTATCTTGTCCCCAAAGGCAGTACTGCTAGAGACTGCACAAAGCCTGGAGGATGCTGTGGCATCTTATGGAAGGTACTTGTGCTCCAGCAGTGACCTGGGATAAAGCCCACAGACTTCCTGCCTGGCTGTTGAGAGGTGGAGGATCAAATTGTGGTGATCAAGGTGCAAGGTTTGGCTCTCTGTGTGTTGAGTCCCTTTCTTGCCTTTATCTGCTGACAAAAAAGAGTTAATATAGATGTACATTAGCTTAGGGGAAGTTTTGCTTCGTGACTTCTTCACATAAGAGTGTGGTGTAAAAGGGACATGTGGTTCAGATCTGCCATTGTCCTTTGTTCTGAAATCCAGCTGTCCTCTGCCTACCGTGTTGGAGGAATGGGGGAACTGAGGCAGCTTCACCCACTGAAAATATCATTGTCTTAGAGTTGTCCTGGAGTCAGATCTTGGAAAACTTTCCCTTCCCAAAGAGCACCAAGCTCCTTGGAAATCTTGCTTTGATGGTTTCTTCCCCCCCTTTTTGGAAACCCCCCTCCTAGATGCCTTCCTGTTTGAACTCACTGTTTTTTCCAGCCCTTCAGCCAGTGGTGTTTTTAACTCAGGGTGCAGCCTAGGAAAAAAAACTGGAACACACTGTCTGAAGTACAAGCTTCCCCTGCGTGCAGGAGACAGACCTTGAAGGAAGCCAGTTGTGCCCAAAATTCAGCCTCTTGTTTTTCCGGCTCTGTCAGTTGGCCTGATAAAAGCTAAGGCCTCTCCCTTCTCCCTCTCCCTGACTGCCTTCGATCCATGTTCTTTTCTTTGGATGTTGGTTCCTCATCAGTAAGCAGCAAGCAAGAGCCCTTCCCTCGTTACAGCAGCACAAGGCGGAATTTAAGGCAGTCAGATCTTTTGCAGGAGAAGGGAAGTCTGGAACAATTTTTGGAGAGGGAGGTGCTGACAGTGGGAATGACCACCAGCTTTCCAGCACGCCTTTGTTGAGCATGCATGAGGAAAGGTTTGTCCCTGTCACTTGTCCCTCTGTTGTAATGGGCTGCTTGTTCCCACAGGCTTTACCATCATTTTGTCACCTCCTTCCTGGGTTCCTGCTTTTGTCAATTGTTTGTGAAGTCCTGTGGGAATTTAATTGTCCCTGAAGCCCCAGCCACAAGACAGTGCCTTGGGGCGTGGGGGGACAGCAGAGGAGGCTCCTGCTGTGTTCTCTCCATGGCTGCTCACATGCAGAGGGATGAACCGCTCACGATGCATCTCTGGAAACTGCTGTTCACGGTGCACTGGTCTGGGGCACCTTCCGGTTGACTTTTAAATGCCAGGCTGTCAACTTGGTGTGGGGAAATCCTTTGGTCTGGTGTCCCCATATCTGCCTGAACTAGCTTTAAATTAGTCTGAGTAGCAGGGCATAAAGGACTGGGTGTGTTGGTTAAGACCAGGTTTACCAAGCTCTGTCCCTCTCGGAGTGAGTACGTGCTCTACCCTTGGCCTTGCTGCAGCTGTGCCAGGCAGTGCTCTGGAGGTACCCATTGCTAGATGTACCCATCATTAGATCAAACTAGTTACCAGGATCACATTCCAGTGCTTTAAACCTGTGCCTTGACAAGCCTGGGAAAGCTGGAGTGCCGTGGAAGCGCAGCTGGCTTGGTCTGAAGCACCAAGCTCTCGGTCCATTCTCGTGTTGGGCGTCCTTGCGGCTTTGACGCAATGCTACATCTTTGTTTTTGTGGAAATGAATCAAAAGAATGAGGGGAAATGCTTACAAACCCGTTTTTAATGAAGATCCTGATGTGCAGGCTGATCCTTTGTCCAGATACGAATGTATTTATGCCAGTGGCACCTTGCCATTCATACAGCAACTTACACATTTTGTAACGTGATAGCAGTGTGTACGAGGAGGCTGGAGCACAAAAGACTGAGGGATCAGGGTTTGGCCTTTCCTTCCCCTGTTCTTTGTGGGGCTACACGGGTTGATACCAGCTGGGGAGAGAGTGCCTTTACTTTTCCTGGACTTGTTTTAGAGGAACACTAAGTTCCAGTATTTGGTGTTGGTTGTACACCCGCAGTATCATTGTGTTAGGGGTGCCTGGTGTGATGAGACCCTGAGCTTCACTGCAGCTGAGATGCTGGAAAGAGGTTGAAAATCCCAGCTTTCATCTTTTGTCACAAATAGTATCTGAAGGAATTTGGACTATTTTTGCTGTTTGTTTTTGTTTCTCCCCTCCCCTTTTAACTATGCACCTTAGCATTTTCTGTGGGCCCTGTCACTGGGATAGCTCCACTTGGACTTTGAAACAGATGACTCAGCTTCATGGTTATTTAGAATAGTTTTAAGTTATTTTTGCTATCCAGCCCCATTTTCTATCATCATGCTGCAATTACTGAAGTTCCAGCTCTGCAGGGGAACACTTGCTTCTTTTAAACAAATGGTTTCCTTTGGAATTAAAAAACTTCGTTTATGGAAACATTTCTGTGGGCTTTTGATTATTAATTTATTATGAAGGGTCTAATTCTATTTTATTAAAAATACGAAATCTCAATTTTAGCAAACCTAAATTTGGAAGCGCCTTTTGAACCAAGGCAACTCCTTCAACATGGATTTGGGATGTGTGTGTGTGTGTTTCTTTTTAAATGGTAAATCTGCCTTCCGCTGGTGCTGCGATATGTGGTTAATCCTGTTGGGCTTGATCTGATCAGGCTGGAGCTGGAGCTGAGCAGAGCTGAGTATCGGCGTGGGAGATCCCATCTCTGCTGGGAGGGCAGCCTGGCCTGGGGCTGGCTGACACCCCCTGCCCCTGAGCTGCTCTCTCTGCCTGCCAAAGCCACAGGCTCAGCCCTGGGTTTCAGCGATCCTACCTGTGCTGGGAAGGGCTTTGCCTGTAAAAAAAAGGGAAAAGTGTTTGCTGTCTTGTTGTGATCCATAAATGTGATTTTTAAGCTCCGGCAACTGTGTGTGGAGACTGCTCAGACCAAGCTGATTTCAAGTGGGGTGGCACAGGCATTTTTAGTCCTTTCTTATGGGCTGATGTAACACCTGGTTGCTGTTTTCTCAGAGGTGAATGTGCTGGTACTGGCTCTGGAGGTGACGTGCCACCTCCTCCTGCCCCAGCTCTGGGGGACTGATGTGCTGGCTGTGCCTTGTGTGGGAGAAGAGAGCCCACATCTCTCCAGGAGATCAAGAGAAACCAGGCTGAGAAAGGGCCTGGGGAGAGCCAGGAAAGCTGAGCTTTCCCAGGGCACCCCAAGGCTGCCAGCTGGCTCTCGATGGGTGCAAGCACCCGTGTGCAAGTCCTGCCTCTGAGTCGTGGGGGGATCCACACTGAGGGACCTGGGATCCAAATCTCACCCTGAAGGGTTTCTCCTTTGCCGATGCTGATGAGAAAACCTCCTCACCACCATGATTTCAAAGGCTGTGAATGGAGGGACTCAACGTGCCCCCTCTCTGGGGTGCAGAATAAACCTGGCCAGGCTGTGGCTGTCCCGGGGTCCCCCAGAGACCATTGTCCAGGGTGTGGGGCTGTGAATGGCAGGGGACATCTGACTCTGCGGTGCCTGGGGCTGTGCTGGCTGCTGGGAGCTCTGGTGGCTTTTGGCCAGCACTGAGGATGGTCCCCTGCCTCTCCATCAGGCCATGGGAAGGGGAAGAGAAGGGCTGTGTTCCCAGGGATTTTTTAGGGTATTGCTGTGATTTTTTTTTTTTTTTCTTAGGGAGGGACGGGTGCTGCATTTAGATGCTTGGCCTTAGGGTGGATTCCTCTCTTCCCATTGTCTCTGGGCTCTCGAGGAGCCTCTTGGCCATAGCAAGGAAGGGGTTAAGGCTTCCTCGCTGGCCTGGGAGCTGCTGCTGGCTGCCTGTTGCCCTTCCGGGGCTGCCGGGCTGAGGTTTGCTGGTATGTGTGCAATGCGGCGCTGGCCGGCCAAGAGCACCCAGCCCTTGCCCCAGCGCTGTGAAATTCCCGGCAAAGCCTCCCCTGGCTCGCTCCTTCAGTGCTGAGTGATGGGGCTGGGGATCAGGGACCTGCTGGGAGAGAAAAGACAGGGGCTGGAAGAGTCCAGTTGGAAAAGAGTCGAGCTGCAAAGCAGCAGCCTGCGCTCCACCGAGACGCTCTTGCACAGGGGAGTGTCTCTGGACACGTCTTTGTGCCGGCCCAAGGTTTTGTAGCTTGTTCGTGCTCATGTCTTCACCTTCTCAGTGCCGTGGGCTGGGTGTGGGAGGGTGGCAAAGTGCTTTGGCTGCTCTCGTGGGATTAGACCCCATGGGGAGTTGAATTTCCAGCAGGCTTTATTCCTGGGGCAGGGGAGAGGGCTTAGTGCAGACGCAGGCAGGAGCTGAAAAACTGCAGCAACAGCAGTACAGTTCAAGCCGAAACAGAGTGAGAAGCCTTGGAGGGAGATGCAGACTGAGGGAGATGCAGATTGCCTGGAGTTCTCTCTGCAACAAAAATTTATGTCCCTTATATAACTGGGGAAAAGCAAACAAAGAAACTTGTCTCCAAGTGGGAACATGGTGTCACTGGGAGAAATCCCGCAGCAAGAGCGAGGCCTCTGCTTCACTCCCAGGGCTGTTAACTCTTTGGCGGGAGGACAGCGCTTTTAGTGCTGAATTTTCAGCTAAATGACTCTTGAATATTCCTGAAGAATTGCGCGAGTTGCCTGATTTAAGCAAATCACGGGAATAATTTTTTGCTCTGGTGCTTTTTGGGGTTCAGTGGGGCTTCTTCTGCCCAGGGCAGGGATTGCTGCTGACTTGCTGTGCTGCCCCCACGCTTTCCCACCAACCAAAACGTTTGCCATCGCTGAAGGACTGTGCTTTTCCTTTGATCTTCTGCAGCACCGCCATTGACATTGGCAGGAACCATCCTGCAGACCAAGGCTGTTATATGGTGCTAATTTTGTAGTCTCAGATAACACAGCCTCTCTAAAAATGTCATTCGGGGCCATTTGCAGGGTGAGTTTGACACCACTGAGTTCTGCTGGGATGAGTGTCCTGCGGGGGGACCTGGCACACGTGGGAGGTGGCACTCTGTGTCGCTGGGGAAGCTCGTGGACAAGTTTTTCAGCAAAAGAATTTCCATCTCTCTATTGCCTCCTGAACTAGTCCAAAATGACAAATAAAGTACTTGGTTGCTCCAGGCTCTCAGGCCAATGCCAAAATAAAATCAGTCAAAAAAAAGGAATAAATGAGGGGGGAGATTTTGGATTATCGTTACACCATAACTTCCCTATTAACTCAGATTAAGTTTAAAAAGGAAATTAGTTTAACCAAGGAAGGTATTTCAGATGCCAGTGGCAATAGACTTGATTGTGGTTTTTTTTTATTTTTCTGCACAGGCAATTATCAAATTAATTGCCTTTGATATGAGCCTAATATCAACCTAATCACTAATATATTTATACTTGCCCACTGACAGCTATTCAATAAGTTGTTTTTCTGTTGTTTTGTCAAACTCCACTTTCTTTTGCCTTCATGTTTCTCTGGCAAGTCAGGGGGACAGTTTCTGGGGGAAATCCCCAAGTTCCCTCTTCGAGATTCTCACCACTGCCCCCTTCACAGGGTCATTGCTGTTGCAAAAAAAATTCAATCTGAATATAATTAACAGCCCCAAATGTTCCCAAATTGTCACTTGCTATGGGTGACGGAGCCACTTTTGTGCAGGGAGCTGCAGAAACACCCGTGAATGGATGAACCCACCCTCCCCAGATCGTTTGTGCCTGTAAATCCCCAGCAGCTGAGGCAGAGGGGTGGGATTGCACCGTGTACAAAGCAAGTCAACAGCTCAGCTGGTGCAACTTGCCACTGTAGTTTTACTTTGGAGTTTGTTCTTTTTTCTTTCTTTTTTTTCCCCCTTTCTGTAAGGGAACAGGGCCTCTGTGATCCAGCCTGTGCCTGTGTGCATACGTGTCTCTCCTTCCTTCTCTCTCCATTTGTTCCCGCCTCCCCCTGTTTTTTACCCAGCGACGAGTTCCAATTACGTTTGGCTGAAGGAAAGAGCTCTCGTGTGGCTCCCACAAGTCTTGTGAAAATGGGTGGGTGGGTAAAGAGAGAGTCGAGCGCTCGATCGCTGCATGGGAACTCAGCCCTTACGAGACACCAGAGAATCCACACTGGACAGGCTAATGGGAACCCCATTTTGTTTGCCTTCCCACCCCAAGACTGCCTTGTTAGGAAGCAGAAGACAGTTAAGCACTACCTTGCTACCCCGGGCTCGGTGGACCTGGAAAAAGGGATGTTTCTGGGGATTGGTGGGGAAGGTCTGGCAGCATGTTCCTCTCTGTGTCCTTTGGGCTGTAGGTGCAAAAGGCAGATGAGGGTGAGTCAGCCCCGAAGAAGCAGGTGGTTAGATTAGATCTGGCCATAGGAGGGGATAGCTGGAGAGGGGAGGAGAAGAGAGGCTCCAGACAGCATTTCCCACAGGAGCAGCAGGGCCAAACCCTGCTGGACAGTGAGGCCTGGTCAGCAGGTATGTCCAGTTGTCTGTCTGCAGCTTTGGGATCTTCAGGGATAGACAGCCGAGCCTGGCAAACTCTTGTCTTCCCAGAAGGAACCCTTGCAAGGAGAAGCTGGGAGGACATGATGCAAAGCAGCAGCTGCTGATGCACCCTGGTGTGACTCCCTGCAGGACATTTACACTTTGTGGGCTTGGAGCCTGCCAGGGTGTCCACACTGGACCCCACACTGGACCTGCTGCCCACCTTCACTCTCCATGTGCACCTAGTGGGTTTTAGCACTGTGATTGGGAAGTGAAACCTGACACAACTAAATACCTTGACAGTCTGTTTTCATCTGGCAGGGAATGTAAATTATCTCATTTGAACAAGGCTAATGCAGAATCAAGCCGTTGGTCCCAAATATCCCTTATAAGTGCAGATGAGAAATATTCATGGCATCTTCACTCCCAGAATATTGCTTTTATCTTTGTGGTTCCTTGAGTGGCAATATAAAAGTTACTGATTTTGCACTTTTTATGCATCTGAACCTGCAGACTTTGAAATCAGTAGGTTTGCCTGCATGATTTGCCTCGTCAGATCCGTATCCTTGCAGGCACCTAGGAATGATCTACTCTGTAAGCTCCACTGTACTTGTTGACTTGGGTATAACATCCTGTCTTGGGAATGTCCTCAACCAGAGCACTGGGAGAAGAGGAGTTGAGGCTGGGTTGAGACATTCCAGGGCAAGGTAGAACCTGACCATGGAAATGCTTGTGTGTGCAGTGCTGTTGTTGTGACCCCTGTGGCTAAGTCAACCAGAAGTGGCAGAGTGAAAGATCCACTGGGCGAGTAAAGAGACTCACAAAAACTTTGGACCAGAGCCATTTTGTAGAGTCATGCCCTCCAGATTCAGTACCTGTTTCCTGAGTTTACTGTTAATGGGATCACCCAGGGACAAAGCAGGATGTGCACCATGAACTGTTCAGTCAGGGAAGGTACTGGGGATGCAGAGGTTGGGCTTCTTCATCACGTCCAGGTGCTACTTATTTCTTCCTTGGGGCCCAGCTCAGGGTGTTTCAGGGAGGTTTCTATGCAGCCCTCACTTGAGGGCTTGGTTGATGTGAGAATATCTTGCTTCAGCTCAAACAGGGAGCCATGAGCTTGGCTGGGGATGGGGGTCCCACCAGCTCTCCTCCTGCTGGTGATGGTGAGAAGAGGGTGAAAGGCACCAGCCTTCCCTGCTGGAAGCAGAGCAGGGGCAGCAGCTGGAGGTGGAAACTCCCACTGGGATCTCACCCTCCTTCACGACATGGCCACGAAGGTCAGACTGCCCCGAGGTCTCGACCATGTTTGCGAGCGTTGGTCTCTCGGCTTCGCTCTTCGCTCCGTGGCGGGTTTTTCCCTTTAAGAACGCCCAAGATTGATTCCCTTGCAGGGCGCATCGCCGAGCCGAGCCATGTCCAAATGGTTTGCACGTCTGCATTTTTTACTGCTCTCGTTTAATATGTATGCAAATGCAGTCTCTCCTGTCCTCACTCTCTGTGTGGGTTTGCACAGTCAGGAGCACATTCCCATTACCGCTGCCCATCTCCTGCTCTGCTCGGCATTCGAGGAGACTGCCTTTGAAACGCTGATAGATGGAGGTGCAAGGGAAAAGGAGAGAATGAAGGATTTTTGTAATTTCTTTGCTGGGGAGGGTGGAGGAGTTGGGAAAGCAGAGAAAGGAGGTTTAAATATATGCAAAATTGTTTATTGGGAGAAAAGAGGTGGGGGGGGGCTCCAACTCTGAGAGTCAGGGAGCGTATTTTGTATGCCGTTCCATTTTCAGAGGATTTTAGCTGGAGGTTAGGGAAAAATCCAAGCACTGGCAATAATCTTGTGATAGCGGAAATATTCAGCTTTTCTCCTGATAAATAGACACGTGTTGTAACCAAAGTCGGCGTTCCAGGCCTGGAAAGCATTGTTGGCTTTTTTTTTTTTTTTTTTTTTTTTTTTAATAAATAAGGAGCAAGATGTCCAGAGTTCCCTGCCCCTTTGCAGGGAACAACTACTGCTATTTTCTTTTCCTTTATTTTTTAATAGCTGTATTTCTCCAAAGCACTTCATAAACAGCACCCGTGAAACCTGGACACTCGTACACCCAGAGCTACATTTTTATAGGTGAAATGGGAAACTGTGTGTTCTGGCTAAGGCCAAAGTGTGGGAAGCACCTTCAGAAACGTGGCCAGAAGTAGAGGAGCTTTTGCTGTCCCCAGTGATGGTATTTCTTTAACTTAGGCTGTTTGAAGTTGCAGATCTCCAGTTTTGCATCTGCTTGGAGGTAACTGTGAAGGCTGAGGAGGTCCTTGCTCTTGGTGTGGGAAGAAGGGATTGACACATCCCTTCATTGCCCAGATGACTCTGGAGGGGAAATGGAGCCTCATGCTGCATCCCACCTTCTGTGGTGAAACTTTAAATGCCAAAGGGCCAGATTTGCAGGTGTATTTTAGGCACCTCAAGTCATTCAGTATTTTAATCTTTAACTGTGAAACACCTTTAAAATTGGCTATTTTTGAACTCCATTAAGCAGTGCCAAAGCCTTACTGAGCTGCCATGGCTGGTTGAGGATGGAGGGTATGGAGTGGGAGGGCTGCCCAGAGCCAGAGGCCATGTACCCCAGGACAAGGGTAGCCATGGCAGCTTCCTGCTGACTGTGCCCTCCAAAAGCCTGGGGCTCTACATGGAGCATGGATAATCCATCTGAAGCCAGATCTTTTCCGAACTCTTCCAGAAGTTCATAGAAAAAAGTTAACTTCTGTTTCTAGAAGCCAAAGAACTTTGCGTGCTGGGAAACCCCCTCTGCTGTGGCAGGACTTGAAAGATCTGTTTACTTTTGCATCTCCAAGTTGAGCAAGAGCGTTTTATGCCTCTAGTGCTGGATGTTGTGAAACCCCTTTCCACACAGTAGCACGGAAAAGTCCCTCTGAGGAGGGACAGGCAGAAACCACAGCAGTGCACTGACCTTATGCTGGGGGTCTGGCACACAGTTAGAGAGATCAGGGCATGATGTTAGGAGGGGACCTGGTGTTTGGAGGTGCTCAGCCTCTGTGGTGATGTGCAAGAGTGGGTTTTCTTCATGCAACAGGCATGGAATGTCTCACTGCTTGGAGATGAGCTCCACAGGCTGCCTGCTCTTGCCTTTATCTCCCTGGGGCTCTGGGCAAAAGCTTGCCTTTGGCAACGTTGAGACACGCTGTAGCTGCCAGCCAAGGTGGGCTCACAGCCTGCCCCGCTCGCTGGGTGCACAGCCCGCACTGAGGGCTGGCTCTGATGCAAAGGGCTGCTCTTTCTGCTTCTTTTCTTTCCTGTCCCTTATCAACAGCCGTGTTGTTGGAGGGGGCAGGCACAGAGCTGTGTGAGCAGCTCCCGCTCTGCTGCTTCTGGCTGTCCCTCAGCTCCCCTTGCACCGTGTTTGCTGCGAAGTGTCTCGTGCTGCCGCGTCCTCACTCCGGTGGGTTTGTATCTCCTGTGATCACAGGCTCCAAACTTGCCCTGTTACTGCTGCATTTTGAACAGTGTCTTTTTATTGGCGAGTAGATTTGTGGAGCCTTTCTACTTCCTTCGTCTGTAAATTGTCCTCTACGTAAAGAAGGAACCATTCTGACTATGTTTTGATGTGTTTGTCGCCCAACAGATGTCTGGGTGGTTAAAGTGCCCCCTGAGTACAAATATCCTGTGTTTGCGAGCTCTTTGATAGTTGGTTCAGGAATCTTTTTGTTCTTTCTTTCTCTCCTCCAGTCCTGGGGGTCTGTAGCAGATGCCTGCTGCAGTCTCTCCTTTGTTTTCTGCTCCTGATATCTGTGCCCACAGTGTTATTCCTCTACCCTCTCCCTTATCAAATTAGATTATCTCCTTCTCGTAAGTACTTTTGACACGTGCAGCAGTGCAAAGGCACGATAAGCATATTGGAACACACTGTTGTGTGTCTGTTTTTCATGTCTCTGGTTCTCCATTGCACCTTAGAACCCAGTTGGTACATCACCTGCCATACATACCAGTACCATCAAAAGCAAGACCAGCTGGCTCCTCTCCCACTTGCAGCTAAGTCCCCATGCCCCTTTTGGGCACTGCCACATCACCCTGTGTGGGAACCCCAGGCCTGTTTCATCCCAGTGCTCAGCACCATGTCGCTACAACCCTCGTGTTCTCATTTTTCCTCCCAGCTGATCTGTGTCTCCATCATCTCCCCTTGCGTCCTGAACTTGGCTGGTGGCACTTAAGCTTCTTTTGGGTGTTACAAGCTGCTCTTTGCCCATTCCTTGGCTCCCTGCCTTTCCACTGGCTTTCCTGGTTTCCACGTGTGATCCAGAAAAACCTCTTTGTTATTCTGTCCTTCCTCCCCGTCACAAACCTGTGTTTCTGTTCCATCTTTCATGAAAAGGTCTAAGACTGAAGGTGAAATGTGATAACAGCCTTCAAAAATATGTCAACGGCTGCTGCAAACAGGATAGGAATAAACGATTCTCCATGTCCTACAGTGGGTAGGACAAGAAATTATGGGCTTAAACTGCAGCACAGGGGAGATTTAGGTTTCATGCTCAGATATCCTGGGGGTGAAGCACTGGAGGAGGCTGCTGGGGAGTCACTGGAGGGGCAGGTCAGATGAGCAGCTGTCAGGAGAGGCTGGAAGGGAAGTCGAGGGATAGTGGGGTGATCCAGAAGATCATTTTTCATCCTCTCCAGCCCTCTTACCTCCCCTTCCATATGCTGGAAGCCTCCAGCTAGGCAAGGGGCTTTTTGTGGTTTGATCAGACAGACTCATGCCTTTCTCTCTCCTTGCTTTTTTTCTCTGTTGGAGCAGTTCTGGCAAATGCAATTGCAGGCAGGCTGGAAATAGCTATGGCAAAGTTCTCCTCCCCAAACCTTTCCCTTGTGCTTGGTGGCTCTTTCAAACCTTGTACACTGGTGGAGGCAATGGGCAGCTGCAATCAGAGCACTGGGATGTGCAAAAGTGATCAAAACAAATGTTTGGCTGCACCCAGAAGGGTCAAGGGGTCTGGCTCAGAGGTGCTGCTCAAGGCCGTTGATGGAAGCCTCTGCCAGCTTTGCAGAGGGGTGTGTTGTGCCCATATCAGTCCCAGATGGAGATGGGAAGGTGAGGATGGCTCCTGGAAGTGCTGTTCCAGCCGCTGGTGTGGGGCTCCCCATTGGCTCAGCTCTGGGTCTGGCTGTGCGAGTGTGGCCAGGAGGGATGGGAGCTGTACCACTGACTGCAGGTGTGTGCCTCCCTCGGTGGGTGCACCAGCACACCCAGTAAGCTGGAGATTTGGGGGAGTCATGGGAGCTCCCCATCCTCACCTCCTCAGCAGGACACTGCAGGGCATCAGCCAGCCCGGTGGAAAATGGGCAGGCTTTGCCAAAACTGAATTCAGAGAGCCCAAGATTCACAGAGAGCTCCATCTAAAACAAGTGCAGGCACAAGAGCAGCCACGTTGTTTCTGACACTGCTGTCTGGGAGGTCGCTGAGTGCCCTGGGCACCTCCAGCCGCCTGCTCCTGACACCCAGCTCTCCTGACCCCTCCCCATCTGGCACTGCCACGATTGTGTCAGGGTCCAGCTGCATCTGTGCTGTGTCCCTGTTTCCCTCCCCAAACCCTCCTGCCTCCTCTCCCTGGAGTGCTGGGGGTGTCCAGGGTCCTGGTCAGCCATGACCCCCTTCACTCACCCTGCAGCATCACCCCCTCCACAGCTCCCTACCGCGAGAAGCGGGCAGGGAGAAACAGGCGGATGAATAATTTATTATAACGATGCAAAATAGGGTTTTAAAACTCTCCCCGTATAAATATTTATTTTTGACTCGTTAGCACCACAGCCGCCTCCGCCCCCCCGCACCCCTTCCCCTTCTCCTTTCTGAAGACCACCCCCCCTCCCAGCCTGGCAGCTATCGTGGCTGCTTCTCCCAGTTCTTGTGTGTCTGCCTGTCCATCCGTCCGTCTGTCCGTCTATCCCGCGCTCGCTTTTCACATGATCCGAGCCCCGGTGCCAGATTTCCCAGGAAAGAGGAAAAAAAAAAAAAAACCAAACCCCAACTCTTTCTCTCGCGTACATGCACACAAAAAACAACAAGGGGAGGGGGGAGCCGGAGCAGCGCACACAGGCACACGCACAAAACCCTTTGAAGCCTGTGCAGGGTGAGGGTTGTTTCTGTGGTAACGGCGCGGGGATTGGCGGCGGTCGGCGAGGGCCTCCATCCCGCCGCGGTGCCGAGTGATTAATGAGCCGTTGTTGGGCTGTACGGGAGCGCCTGGGCCGGGCCGGGCACCACGGGGCTGCTCCGACACCTCCGCACCTTGGATGCCTCTTCATCCTCCTCTGCTCGCCCCCAGACTTGTGCCAGCAGCGCCCCGCACCTCCCTGGTGTGGGCTCCTGTGGGATGTCAGCGCCTCGGGGGATGGGGCAACCAGGCTTGGGACGTTCTCCTGGGGCTGTGGCCTTCATCCTGCCGCCAGGTCTTGCTCCTCTGCGCTGCTGTTGGTCGCAGGGTGGGTCTGGCATCTCTTCTGGTGAAGGGACGGGCCAGAGCCATGGGGGTACATGGTGGCATCGGTGGGGGCACAAGGCAGTCCCATCTGGGGGATGCAGGTGAGCCTCCACAACGTTCTGGGGAGCATCACTCATAGCCTCACCTCAGTGCCTGCCCTTGGCCTCCTTGCTGCCTGCAGCTGCTTGTCTGTCTCCCATCCCTGTGGCTTCCCAAGGCTGTAGGGTGGCTTGTGACTGAGCAGAGACAAGGACTGCGCTCTCCAAGTCCCATGGGCGGCCTTGTTTAGTGGCACTACCCACTGATCCAGGTGTCACCAGAGTGCTTGTACCATCTCCCAGCAAGAGCTGCAGCTCCCAGGGAACCTTACACCACTGTGTGTTTTGAAACTCACCTCGTTTTGATTCCCGTTTTGAAAAGGCAAAGGAGAAACAGGCATCATTCGCATCTCTTGGGCGAACAATAATAATGAGCGAGTTTCAAATCTCTTTCCCCCAAAATAGCCAAACCAGAACACGCACAGCTTTCCCGAGCCGCTGTCTGAAACAGATGTGCTGCCAGTGAGCAGCTATTTATAATGTGCAGCATTCCCTTTTCAGCCGCAGCGACTCCAGCCCTCGGCTCTCGCGCTCGGCAGCTCCTTTTGAAGCCTGTGGCTCTAATCCGGGGACTGTTCCTGGTGCTGCTAAAAATCTCCTCGTAAACCCGCCGGGATGCCAGCGAGCCGGAGCCCTGCCTGCTCTCTGCCTGCATTGGGGGTTTTTCATGCCCAGAGGCTGCAGGATGGGACTGTCCCATCTCTATATGTCCCAGCTGGGATGGGACAGCTTTGGGATTTTGTTGGGTGCTGTGTCCCTGACATCCTTGCAGCTGCAGGCTCTGCAGAGCGCTGAGCACCCACTGCCTCAGGGCTGGGGTCACAAGCCCTTTCCTAAGCCCTAATTTGAGAGGTTTTGACATGCAGAGGACAAGGAAGGGTCAAGACAGTGTTGCTGGGGATGGGGGAAAGGCTGACATGGGTTTGAGCCTGGTGGGTTTGATCTGTTCCTCACTGAAGGAGAGGCATGGCACAATGGCCTGGAGGGATGCAAACAGTGTAGGATAAGGAGGAAAACTGGGGATCCAATTAAAATGAGATTTGAGGGGGTTTGCCAGTGGTGGCACCCACACTTAGGGTGGGTGTTTGCTGGCCTGGGGGTCCTGCAGCAGCCCTGGGGCTGTGGCACGGCTGCAGGATGGGCACCTTGGGCTACCTGCACCCCCAGGGACCCCAGGGGGCTCCCAGGACCCCGTCCCAGGAGGGGCTGCAGCTCACGACGCTGCCTCAGCCCCTCACACAGGGATGAATAAGTGTGCTGGTATGTCGGGGCGGGAGGGTTCAGCACGGCAGGAGCATGTGGAAGCTGTTTATTGCCAGGTCTGCTGCAGGCCCTGCTCTGCCTCCCCCAACCAGCCGGGCCGGTGCAGCCGCTCTGTGTGGGGCCGGGCAGGGGCCGGGGCCCCAGCCCGGCGGGGGCAAGGTGATTATGGGAGACAGGGCTGCCTGGGATGAGGAGTTTACTTCTGTCACATCTCTGTTTGTTTTTCTCCTGAGCAGGGTGTTTGGAGGTGTGGAGATCACTTGGTCCAAATCCTAGGCTTCAGGGACAGCTTGAAACCTTGCTCTACCTACCTTCCTGGTGGCCCAGAGCTTTGTCCCCAGCCTGTCACGGCAGGTCAGCCCTGCAGCTGGGAGCTCAGTGATCTCTAAGGAGCCCTTGGGAGAAGGAGATCCTGAAAAGCACTGCCCAGATTGACCTAAAATGTGCTTTGCTGGCTTTGCTCACTCGCTGTTTTGCAAGTGCCAGGGGACAGGGTTGTGTATCAGTGGGCAGGGACCACCTTGACCCCCAAACTCTGTCCTTTGACTTCCGAATCCCATCTTGAGGGGAAGCATTAACTTGTCCTCCTGGCAGGCTCACACCCAGGTCAGCCTCAAGGAGAGGAGGGTGGAGATTTCAAAATGGCCCAGTGAGTTGTCTTTAACCCAGAGTGGAATTTTGGAAAGGAGGTGAGGATGGGCTGCCTTGTCAGGGCTCTGTCACCTTGGCTCCAGCAGCGTGATGGATCAGCTCAGCCCCATGGGGACACGGAGTCATGTTCCCATGAGGATGCCATCCCTGGGTAAGATTGGAGCCTTCCTGGTTTCCAGTGATAACAGACAAACCTTTGCTCCTGGAAGAGGGACTGTAACAAAGCCCATGGCAGTGAAGCCTCTTAAAAGCTAGTCTCATTGCAGTTGTGTTAATTATTAATAGGATGTGGGGAAGAAAACACTGGAAAACCCCAACTGTTTGAGGCAAGCTGCCACTTCATCTATGTGCAGCAGTGTGGGCCTGGCTTTCCCCTGACCCAAGGGGAGATTTGGAGGTGTCTTTTCCAGTGGCTGGTGTCAGAAAGTACAAATGGAGAGGCTTTTGACCATCTCTCTGAAAACCACAACACTCCCAAACTGAGGAGCTAAATGAGTTGTGCACGTCTTAGCTTGGTCTTTAGCAAAGATTTTCCCCCCTGAAGGGATAAAGTCTCTTTTGGCAGCATCTCTGCCCAGCAAAATGCTGGAGTTGCAGGATCTGCTGGCAGAGAGGCACTAGGGATCCCTGTCCCGGCCTGGGGCACCCTGCAGAGCTGTGTGGGTAGGATGGGACCCAAAGATGGTGCTTGAACTGCACCCACATAGTGAGTCAGAGCTGGGGGATCTCCCTTTTCATGAAAAACAAGATAATGGGGAATTTTCACCCAAAAGCCTTGTGGACCTTGAGGGTTTCTTCTGACTGTGGGTACCAGGGCTGTCCCATGTGGGGAACTGGGAGGTGTTTCCATGGAAACCAGCAGCGTTGCTGCAAGTGGGGACCCCACAACACAAATTTGGGCTCACCATTGGTGCGGCAGGAGCGTTGCTCAGCGTGGGGAGGCACCAGCCTGACAGGGGCTCTTGGCACATCAGTGCTCTGGCTCCATGGTGTGCACCTGGGAGAAGCCTTGCTTTGCCCTCGGTCCTCCACACGGGAAGAAAATCCCAAACTTTGGGGGCAGGCAACAGCCATAGGAGCTGCCTGCCCACCTGCCTTTACCACCACACCCTCCAGGAGCCCCTTCCTCCCCCAGCGCATTCCTCTCTCCCCTCTCCCTTCTCTTTTCCATTCACCATTCCCTTTCTCTCCCTTTCTTCCCCTTGCTCCACCCCCCTCCAGACTCCTCTGTGGGGCATTGATTTTTCCATCCGTCAGTGAAACGCTTGAGGAAAATGAAAGAGCATCTTCGTGATCGATCAGGAGAACTCTTCAGCCTGGGGTCAGGAAGGGTTTGAATCAGCTGCTCCTCTGGCATATAATTACCCCCTCTCTCCCAAGCCAGGGCTTTTCACACGCCTGTGGGAGCAGCCGCCCCACTGAAGGGACAGGGCATGGCTCGGGAGAGCACATCCGTGGGGTGCATCCATCCTGGGAGAAGCTGCCTGTGGATGTGTTGGGTTTTGCTGTTGCCAGAGCTCGGTGTTGGGCCGGGTGGTGCGTGTGGAGTGGGTGCTGCTCCCTCGCCGGCATCGACCACTCTGCGCGGAGCTAATTCTGTGCGGCGCTTGGTGAGGGTGGGGAGCTCCGAGGCTGAGAGTTTAAAGAAGCTGAAAGAGAACTAAATCCGATAGGAGCTGGGTGCCCAACTCCCTTCTCCGTTTTGAACATCTCATTTGCAGGGAGCCTCGTCTGGGGTGTGCTGCACATACGGACTGCGTTGGTAGCAGCCTGGAGATGCCTGTGGAAATGCCAGAGTTTGCCATCTGGTACCATGCTGCCCTCTGAGGTCCCACCGCTCGCTGCCCTCCCCCAGAGAGTCATCAAATAGCTGAGGGAGGTTCTCATTCCACCGTGGGGTGGCTGCATGCAAATGTTGACTTCTTCATGGCAACCGGCATGAGTCATGCTGGGAGCTGGAGGGGACGTGGCGCCTGTAGCTCTGGTTCTCTCTGCTCTGTAGCTCTGGTTCTCTCTGCTC